>NC_045175.1:10519002-10842820 GCF_900700415.2 Clupea harengus | reverse complement strand
TTTAAATGCCCATCTACAAAAAAAAGAAAAATTACCAGAAAAATGACCAGTTGTAACAGAACTCGAGTAATTACAGAATAGCTATGGTGTTAGGTTATTTTTTCTTAAAATGTTACTAGTCAGTCTAGTTTCTCTTTCATAGTGTAGTTGCCAGTGGATGAAACCTACCTCTTCACTTTGTAGATGATGACAGCAATCAGAGCCACAGCAGCCAGAGCCCCCAGCACCCCCCCGACAGAAACCAGGATCAGCCACAATCTGCCTGATGGTGGAAAGAGGACAGCAGTGAGGAAGAGCAAAGGCATCCACCCTGCACTGAAACTCCCCATGGAGCTCTGCTCCTGATCGCAATTTTTTTTTAATGTTTTACACATTTCTTACATTTTTCAGTAAAATGCAGGAAAAAACTCAATGTTATTCGCTCTCACAACATGTTTCAGTGTACAATGAATACGTATCTGCTGTAAATGTGACACCAATGTAGTCCAAAGACTAGCGAGTCTACAACTTTGCAAACACAGCCAAACATCCATCAAGGGCAATACAAGACATAGCAAGACAGCTAATAAGTTACAACTGACTAGTGCAACAGAAAGAAGGCCAGCTCTGCATCTGACTGAATAGCTCTCGAGTAAAAGCCAGTCCGAGACTGACTCTTGTTCTGTCTTTTTTTTTTTTTCAGGCAAGATAAGACACATTTATTTTCATACAGCACATTACATACAAAGGAAATTCAATGTGCTTCATATTATCTGCCAGTGCGAGAGCAAGATTATGCGGCAGTCACAGATATAAATATATTGTAATAAATTTCTTGTTCTGTCTCTTGCTCGGTTATTCTCTCTTTTTCCTGTCATTGTTTTCCTCTGACATCTTCCTCGGTTTCTTTTTCACCTCTGCCATGATGTCCATACAGAAGTACTGCACTAGCTTCCTCTTATAGCTAGCAGAAGGGTCTAGTTGTTATTGTGTGAGGTGGTGCCATAAAGCATTACGTAGTTATGTAGTCGTACCAGGCATGCTGTTGCAGTGGCACAGACGCCAATCTCCTTATTACAGGTCAGTGTATTACCAAAATGATTTTGAAGCTGTTATTTTAAGGTAAAATTGCTACATAATGTACGCACAGGGCCGGTCTTTCCTACAGGCGACATAGGCTGTTGCCTAGGGCGCCCCTCAGAGAAAAACTGCGCCCAGCAAAAAATAAAAAGAATACAATTATAATTTGCTGGGCAGTTTTTTGCGCCCCCTTCTATATCTCCAACCAATATTTTGACATTAAAAAAATCAATCTGCCATAAGGGTAAAATGAGCCACAAATCGAAAGAGGAAGGGGTACGTACCTCCTTGGTGTTGTCAGAACATGCTAGCAAATTGAGGGGTATGGTTAGAGTGTGTGTGTGTCCAAGCAACTTCGACGAAATAAATAATGAAGGGGCAAAAGCCATCCGGGGCGCAATTCAAGAAGAAAAGAAAGGAAGAAGGAGAGAAACGTGCCAAGGAGAAAGGTAAATCCTTAAATCCTGTTCTTAGCCAAGAATGAATCCCAGATAAGAAAACTTGAATGAATGCCAGAATTGCCCCGGGCACTTTAGTGGACTTAAGAAGAAAAGATGTACCTTATCATTGGAAGCCTTCCTACTCCCTGGCACATAGTTCTTTAAGGATTTTACAGAGGCGGGTATATAAAAAATGATATGTCCATTTATTATACATTATACAAAAAAGACATGATTAAAATATTGAGGGCCAGCCAGTCATAAATTACACCAGGGGTGCACAGATAAAGCCAATAGCTAGTGCAACAACACTACAAATATCTTACAAGTTGCATAGCACACCGATTAAGGAAGACAAACACAGCAACTTGTCAACAAGTGAGGAATACTGTTGAAAATCCAAATGTTGTATTGTCAACTTTAGCGATGGTAAGTAATCTTGCTAGTTAGCTAACACTAGCTAGCCAGTGACGTGTGACGTTCCTTGTTATTGCCATTCAGTCGAAACATCAGGCTATCTTTAGCAAAGCATAGTGCAAGTTCAGCTGTACTGCAATTTGCGTCATTTTGAAATTGAAATTTGAGTAATTATAACAATGTTAGTTTTGGTGTAGCGAGCTAGCCAGTTTAATTAGACATGATTCAACTAATCAAGAGCTATGTATCTTGAAGGAAACTCTTGTTCTTGCAATGAATAAAGGTGCAGTACTTTACTGTAGAACTGTTAGGAATAGGGTCAATGATTTTCCGTTTCAAAAAAATGAATTTTCCATTTCACATTTTGGTGAATTCCGTTTTATTCCGTTTCGTTCACCCTGAGGTAGATTGATGGCTTAAAATAAGTGAATAATATGTGCCACAAGTGACCCAGACCTTCTAAGATTGTTGTTTTGCCAGCCATCAACAGAACAGAAGACTAAAAAAACATTATTTGCAGGCAATTGGGAAGATGAGCGAGTGAATGTGACAGGCTGTAGCGGAGGTGTGTGTGTGTGCATCAACCATTGAACAGCAGGGCGGCGTGGCCGGAGCGGAGTTCAGCACAAATGTGACATTTTCTCAGTGATTTTGTTCTTTAATTTATGTTTGTTCATTTTTGCGATCGTTGTTGTGTTTATTTGAAAGAAATGCAGCCTTATAGGGCAAAATATCGGGGGGGGGGGGGGGGGGGGGGGGGTTGTGAAGCTTACCTTGGGCGCCAAATGTTCTAGGAATGTTGAAATTAAGCTAATGACTTTTGCTGTTGCATGTTGCTGTTGCATGAATTCAAGGAAAACTAGGTTAAGCATAAACCTCAACATGAATTTGAATAACTGTGGGAATCCTACTGAAAGCCAGCATTAAAAATAGTTCAGAAGGCCTAAAGACGGGCTGATATCAGTCCAATGTGAAGGGGCAAACGGGATGAAGTGTTCTTACCAGTAACTTCTAAGTACATCATGCCGGAGGTTTCTTCACCAAGTTCATTCTTTGCGACACAGTAGTAACGTCCACTGTTCCCCAACTTTATGTCAGTGAATTTGTGATTCTTGTCTGATCCTATCTGTACAGATCCAATTGCAGTCTTCTTAAACCAGGAGTGGTTATACACCGGTGGGTGGGCTTCACTATTGCAGATCAGAGTCAGTGAACCGCCCTCCACTATACGACCAGAGGGACTGACTGAGACAAAGGGAGCCTTTGGTGCATCTTCAAACATAAATACATGAACAAATAAACAATCTTACTAACTAATCCAACCAATAAGTAAAGAAATCCCACATACCCACCTGTTGACCCCATCAATGTATTATTATCATGATATAGTAACCACCCTGAATGTTCCTAAGTGTGTATTATATGCAGTACTGTGCTTTGCATCCTCTTACACATACTCACATCTGACACTGAGAGTCACTGCTGGGGAGAGATCGTCCTCGTAGCCATCCACCCCACAGGAGTAGCTGCCTGCATCCTCACTGCTGACTGGGTCTAGGTACAGCGTGTTGTTGATGGTGGAGTTTTTCTCAGGCAGCGGCTGGGAGTTCTTGTACCAGACAAGTTTGGCATTCTGACGGAGGGGACAAGATGACCTGCAGGTCAAAGTGGTATTCTGTCCCTCGGTGACATTATCGGGGGTCACAGACACCATCAGCTCTGCAAACAAACAAACAAACAAACAAACCAATAGACAAACTAACAAATACATTTGTGGCATCATTCATACCATCTGCCCACATGTGCAACTGTATTAGTACACATCTGTTCTGGAATGGCCATTAGTTTTTATACTGCCCCAAAAGCTTTAGGTGTAAAAACAATGGAGTCAACTACAGAAGTTTCTGTCAACTACAGAAGTTTGCAGGAGGACGTCCTTACCTGAAGTGGTTCTGATGCTTTTCTCACAGTATGGTCCCCAGTACTGGACTGATCCTGAAGGAGTTGCAAAATCAGAATTAAGGATCAGAGTTAATAAAGATTGACAATAATCAATAATCCAATGAATCTTATATTAATTTGTATTTGTTGCTTTTAATTGGACAGGTTATAATGTAAGAGTTTCTGGTTGAAGTTCCTGTTATACAGTATGAAATGACCTAAGGGAGTTGTGAGTGAGTTTTCACGACCCCTCTTTTCTTGGTTATATCAAAGTGTCTTTGTATTCCTGGGTTAATACCTGATCCTCTCTTATCACCTGAGACAGTGAAACATATATTGTGAGCTACTTTCATGCAAGTTCATGTATTCACACCAGTGAGAAATGACAAGCCAATTTCTTCCACACAGCAGGTTTCATGCACCAAGCTGGCATGCTAGAAACTAACCAGAAAGTAATTAGTTTGAGCCAGATCCAGCCTTCAGATCCGTCTGCAGCTCACATGGTTTGTGATTGTGGGCCAGGTGCATGCCAGATTGATGTTTCATCTTAAATATTCCAAACTGCAAGCAGTGCAGTATTTCTGCCGGCTTACAGATTTGGCTCAGATTCGTTTTCCACCCCTCACCCCAAAGCCCCAGAAGATTTGTTTAAAAAACGGTACACTGATTTGGCCCAAATCCGTAATGTGGATCTAAGCTAATAGGAGCAGATATTATTGAAATTAAACAAATGTAAAATTTGCGAAAAGTTAATGACCGCTGTCATTGGCAACGGGTTTTGTGCTTCTGTAACAGACTGGTATGAGACTGGTGAAGAGTGAATGTGAAATGTATTTTATCCCCTCTGGGTTTCCGTACTTGGAAAATTTATTCCGGCTCTCACGTTGTGACCGGGTCAATTCTTGTCTGATTACAAAGTAAACAAGACTGTTTTCACTTCCAAGCCTGTGTCATTCTTATTATATAAAGTTCTAAGTGCCAACGCTCGGTTACATTTCTAATTCACATCTTTCATATCATTCCGCAAGTAGTCCGGTCATTTAACGTAGCGGAAAGTCATTGTAACTTGAAGTCAGCAAGTAATGAGTTGCTACGCAACACCTGGAACTTTAAAGTTCTATTAGCCTGAAGAACAATTTTTCAAAATCATTAAAAAGGGGTATTTTGGAGGAATGTCTTCTATCGTTTTGTAGCCTGGATGCTAGACGAACTTAGCCCCGCCCACAACATTTTGGGTTAGGGAAGTTCGGTCTGGCATCGCTCCGTTGGGGAGAAATGATGCCCGAAAAAACGTATCAGACCAATCAAATTGTCAGGGCGGGCTTTATACGATGATGGACAGATGATCAACCGTAACGTAATCAACCACGTCACTTGGGTTGAATTCGTTTTCAACCGCTGGAGAGCTGAGATATGTATAGATAGAGATGTTTTAGAAGACATCGACAGCGCATTCATTTTGAAAGGGGAACAGAGAAACGCGATCAAGGCATTTGTCGATCGAAAATATGTTTTTGCCGTCCTTCCTACGGGATTCGGTAAAAATTGTATTTATCAGCTTGCCCCGATGACGACTAAGTTGATCCAATTGAGTGAAGAGGCATTTTTTTCCTGGTTTGGTTGAAACACGCCCCATAATCACAGCCCAATGGAGCAGTATCAGACTCATATTCTGACTAGAATTATGAGTATGACATCGTCAGGCTAATCGTTTTGGCAAGTAACTGTATAATAACAAATTCGCCTAGTAGGCTGTAACATTTCCTTTTTTATTGCAAACAGCCCATGAAATTAGCCAACAACATTAAACATGAGGAGAACATTTATTTATGACATGCATTCAATTAAATTGTGATGTCTGCTTTGTGCTGATGGACTGATGCTGGTAGGCTACAGTAAAATAGGCTTCCGGTACCTTATTTTACCCCCGGCCTGTATTCGGGGCCCGGCCTTTATTTGTCGGTATCGACCACGCCTCGGCTACTATCTGAAGCCCGGCCTCTAATTGAATCCCGGTATTTATTTGAGGATTTACGGTAGTTGGGTTAGCTAGCTAGTGAAGCTAGAGAAGTGACAGAATAATTGATACTGTCACTGTCAGGTTTTTTTGTACTGCAATACTCCTCTTGACCATGTGAGCCCCTGTTTTGATTCTTGTCAATGTCTAATGTCATCATAGTGTTATTGTGTTGACCTGAGCCTTGTTTGCTTTCCTTTATAAGCCGCCTGATCTTCTGTGTTTTGGCTCAGTCTTGATTTGACTCCCTGTGATCGCGTTGTGTGAGTTTAGCTTGTGAGTCTTTCTCTTGAGAATTTTGTTACCTGCTTTTGAGTCTTTTTTTCCGAGAAACTTTGATAACCTGTTATTGGATTCTTTTTGTTGGAACTGTTTAACTGCCTAGACTGAGTTTTACTGTCTAGAGGTACTCTGATTTCTTGCCCTGGTGTTTTTGGATACTTTTGTCTGATTCAAGTAAAGACTATTGTTGGAACTTATCTAAACTGAACTTGTCCTCGTCTCTGCATCTGAGTCTCCAACATCTCCCCGTAGCATAGCGGTAGACATCCCGTCTGCCACACAGGAGACCCGACTTTGAATCCCGGGTAAACATTTTAGTCACTCTTACAAGCAAATATTGTTATCCTAGCTATCTTATTTTGTCCATGCAGTAACATTTGGTTAACATTTATGTTAGCTTACTATATAGACATATCTGATAGCCACAGCTATTTCGATGAGAAGTATGGTAATGATGTTACAATGTTTGGACTAACAGGTTAATTTGACAAGAATCAACTGTAACTGTTACATAATTTCAATTTCAGCTGGACCAGTCCTGGCCCGTACCTGCTGCAGATCTGTTATGCGGATCGAGGCCAGAGTGTGTTTGGACTAAGGAACGGATCAGTTTGGTGGAAACAGTCCAGATCCAACCCGCTGTCTTTGTGCTCTCTGGATCGTCACCTGTCCTCAGCTAATGAAGCTCATGTCATGTATATGACTTCATATCAGATAAAGTGTGTTCTGTTAATATAACATTTTACTTTGTACTGTCACGCCCGGCTTGGCCGTGCTGGGTCTACCTCACTCAAACCCTGGATAATAAGACTTTGGGCTGTCCCTCTCCCTCCGGTCTACAGGGGGAGCTGTCTGGTCTGGCCAACGTGGCTAGATGGCAGCTGATCGGCGGGGACATTTAAAAAGAGTTCCTGATGTGAGTTGGGTCTCTCTGATCTTCTCGGCTAGCTCAGGGCCTGCAGCTACTGGGGTTGGCTGCAGTACCTTTTTCCTCAGTCCCCTCTGCTATCCATTTTACCACTACACATACACTATGCTGATCTGCACTACATTGATCTTTACTTTTGCTTGCCTCCCATTGACTGACTTTTGTAAGTATTTGATTTGGTTTGCTTAAATAAACTATATTTTGCTATTAACCTTAACTCTGTGTGGTCTCCCCATTTATGTTATCTCCACTTTGAGCCACGTGGACGTAACAGTACCTAAATCCTGGAATACATAGTAGATTTGAAGTTTAATTAGTACATGTATCCAATCAACAGATTTGTACTATTCACTCTATGGAATGCATTCTATTGTAAGAGAGTATATAGAGGGTGATTTCATGCTGTAGTCACACACATTGTGAGTTGTGTTACATTGCTGTCTTCATTTATTCCAAGTGTGACAATACAGGTTAAGCTCAGCACCATATCTGTCATCTTCACTTCATTCCACCTTTAGTGTAAACCTCATCCCCTGATGCGTCTATCTGTCCTTCCCATGACATTATGCCATCAAAATGATTTTCAAGATGATACTAAAACCAGTTGCCTATGAAAACATACCTAAAAAATGTTTACAACTAAAACTGTTGCATTCAAAACGAAAGATATTTAACCCTTTTATGATTACTAATACATTTCTAACATATACCCTTCTCCCACTGTCAGACGTACTATCAGAAGGTCCACGAGCACCTCGGGCTCCAGGAAAACCTGGGGGTCCAGCACGTCCAGGAACACCTGGGGGTCCAGCAGGTCCAGGAACACCAGGGGATCCAGGAAAACCTGGGGTTCCAGCAGGTCCAGGAACACCTTGGGGTCCAGCAGGTCCAGGAGGACCACAGGGTCCATGTAACCCACTGGAAGTGGTGTCTGGGGCGTTAAGAAAAATGCATTTCAATTTCCAAGTGTAATATTGACTACGACTGCAGTATACAACTGCCACTCTATATTACATTTTCTGTTTATTTTTCTTGATATATACTTTTTTTCTATGTACTATTTAAGTTCTCTTACACGTCTGAGTGAGCCCTTACTCTCCCAGCTGCACTTCAGTCACCTTCCCAATCGCCTGCACGTGCATCATTCACATTCACCTGATAACGCAATCACCTGCACCGCTTTCCCACACTATCTACACTCCTCACTTCTCTGTCGGACCTCGTCAAACTACGGATTCACACCGATGACAACAGCTCCGGCTTTCTCTGCCATCCTGCGACTACCAGGTCGCTCTGTTAACTCCAACTTTGGACGGGCGATTTCCACATTGTCCATAGAAACATATTTTATCCCAGTGTCCTGCTTCCTCCTCTTCAATGTGATGGACTGGGCCGGACGCAGTCTGACCGCTGTGTGTATGTGGGTGAGTGTGAGAACCTTGACCGTGAAGTGTGTGTGTGTGTGTGTGTGTGTGTGTGTGTGTGTGCACCTTTTGAGAGACGCAATGTAAAGGCTTCTTAGAAATCCCCTAGAAGCCTTTACCAATCCCAAGACATTGCTCCAGTATCGCAACTCAGAGTCACTCAGTTCCCAAACCATCTCGATTGGTGATTTCCACATCACCGAAGCCTCTATTCAACGATCCCCAGGTCCAGGGGCGGCGTCAGGGGGGGGCTAGGGGGTGCTATAGCTCCCCCTGGATTAGCCATAGCACCCCCATAGCACCCCCAAGAAAATAATGGTTTATTTATTATTGTTATTAATTTAATTCTGCGTTCTTAATTTAATTTATTGTGTGATAATAATATTTCAATCACAAAAGAAAATAATAACAGATTGAAATGAACAGATTGTTCACGTAGCACGACAGAGACACGTCGCATGCGTGAACGTTGACGTTTCCTGACGATTGAAGGAGAAAGAGAGCTAGTGCACTGTCAAAGTCAAGCGGTAGTATCAACAAATTCACAATAATGGATCGGTTTTTGATACCCAATATTCAACGATCCCCAGGTCGTTTAGTTATTCATGTTTACCGTTCTGTTTTCTCCCGCGCCCCTGTGCCTAATTCTACCCTGCAGCGCTCCAGCCTCACGAGGTTTTCCTTAGTTAAAGATTATTTACTTTGCTTTGCCTGAGTTAGGCATAATCTTCTGTGTAGTACCTGTGTTGGACGTTATCGTCAGTGTTTAGTTCTTTTGTGTTTCTGAATTCTGTTTTCTTTGTTACTTTGCCTGGCTTGGCTCTCCACAATAAACTGATCTAAATCTATCCTGGCATCCCGTGACAGTAAGCTCCCTGCTGACATTTTATTTATTTATTTTTTACTTTTGAAGCTGTATCTTGAGCAAGCAGTCTATTGGCAACTTCACACATCTGTTTCTGCTGAAAATGGTGTTTAGATGGAAAAAGTAGCCTTTGATGTTGGAGTAGTCTGACAAACTAGTTTGTGCAGGAGGTGTTTGTATAAAAAAAAGACTGTTCAAATATGGTGGGGTTGGTCTCAGCACATGAAGCAAAAGAGACATGATATGACTTTTGATCATACTTTACGCAAAGGTGAAATGGATGATGCCTACGATATTTGTATGTTTACCAGCATTCTACAGTAGCCCAAGATAGAAAGATAGTGTGTCACTCACATCTGAAACTTTTTTCAATTAGTGTTCTTGTTGTGTGTACATATTGTGTTCTTATTGTGTACATATTGTGTTCTTGTGTGTACATATTGTCAATTAGGTGAAACCTGGTCATCATCAGGAAACCTAACCATTTAAGAATTTAAATTATACGTGCTTGTTTCTATTGTTTAACAACATTCATTTCTTTAGCTACATTAGTGCAGGCCATTTGAGTCATCCTTGAGAAATCAAAGCCTAGCCTATGCCAGATTTGATGTTTGAGCTATATTAGTGTAACAGGGTTTAATGTGCTTCCCTGAATTTCCCTCCCTTCATGGGTTAATTCTCTAGCACGGTCAAGGTGCAGATTATTGGTTCCCGAGTATTATTTGGATACAATGTTTTGAAGTGGGTGTGATTGAGAGGTTGTCTCTGGGTTCTTCTTTTCCTCTGTCTCTTTCTTCTGATGTATGGGACAGAGGTAGGTACACGTCCTGCAGACACACACTGGCGAGTTAGCTAGCCTACATGTGAGCTTGTTTTGTGCATATTGTTTTAAGTGGCTTGCCTGATTTGTATTGACAGGAGCTGAGCGTCTTGCTAACTCTGTCCAACGGATTTTATGTTCGTCATTTGCATGTATCAGGTGGGTCACGTTTTGCACTTGTGTGTTTTGTGCACGTGTTAGCTCTTTCTTCGAATGTATGGGACAGAGGAGCTGAGCGTCTTGCTAACTCTGTCCAACGGATTTTATGTTCGTCATTTGCATGTATCAGGAAGCAGCAATAAACGTGTGAACATCAGGTCGGTGGCTGTGTCCTTCTTAAACAAACACAACGCAGAGTGAAACAGCGAGGGGAAGATAACCTCCGTTACAGTGGTGCCGTGACGACCCGGATCTCTGTTCAGCTGTGTGCCGAACACTGGGCTAGCTGCATCGACAACGCCGACCTGAGACCATCGACGACGCCGACGTGCGCTGCCACTGACGTTGCTGCTTTTATAGCGTGCCTCACGCTTGATGCACTTGCATGCATCACCGTGTATCTTTTGAACTGTTACTGAGTGCATTGCAAGGGTGAATGCATCTGTGGTCTCTGTTAGTGAGGCGGTGCAAATGAACAATTCATATGTTTGAATCGTAACACTGTGTTTTATATAATTTTGGTATATTTTATATATATATATATATATATATATATATATTTTTTTCTTTCTCAATTTTGTTTTCTCTTTCTATTAACGTGTACTTATTATGGAGCCTACTGGTTGTTACTACTTTAGTGTTGGGAGGGGGAGGGGTCTTCCGACATTTAGCCCTTCAGGTAGTCCTGGGTTGATGGGTGACGACACTGTTAGGAATAGGATTTCATTTTCTACACCTGTGCGCCAAGAGTTACCGCCACAAGCATCCACTAGGTCTGACACCCCTACGGTGCTGACCAGTGAACAAGTTAGGGATATCAGTTTTAACATTAGTCAGGCAGTCAGTGCAAATATTTTGCATACCATGCATTCTGGTTCTCCATCTCTATCTACTGGCCATTCACCGGGGGGTGGTTCCTTTATTGATGGCTCACAATTGAATCTGGTCCTTAAATCTCAGAAGAAGGAGCCTCCGTTCTTCAGAGGTGATAACAGTGATAAGTTCTCTCTGTCTGAATGGGAGGGTTTAATGAGGGCATACTTAGGTAGAAGTGGCTACACCGGGCGGGAATGTGTGGATGAGTTGGTGGGCAGACTGGTGGGCAGGGCCAGAGATGTAGTCCGCATTTGGCTGCGCAGCAATAGTCATGTGTTTGACTCTGGGGATGTGGAGGCTGTGTTCGGGGTGCTCCGGCAACACTTTGATTCGGTGGTGCGTTCAGGTATGCCGCTGGCTGATTTTTATGCCACCTTGCCGTATCCCAGTGAACAGCCTTTGGACTATTGGATCAGGCTGAACAAGGCAGCTGAGGTAGTTGAACAGTCTATGGGAAAAGGCAGTAAGGCATTGCAGCCGCAAACTGTAGAGGTTGCGGCCATGTTTATTAGGCATTGCCCTGAAAAAGACTTGTCCCTAATGTTCCTGAGTAAGCCACAGACTATGTGGACGGCCTGTGAAGTCCAATCACAGTTGGATGAGTTTTTGAGGAGCCGTGCGGGAAAGGTGGGCCATGTATCTCAGCACACCACTTTGACAGCCACACCGGTAAGTGGGGCGGTGGTCAGCAGTGTGCCGACTGGTGAGTCTACAGTGGGGGTGGGCAAGCTAGGTAGTGCAGCTGCGGAGGGTACCAAAATTGACAGGTTGCTTGACGTGTTAGAAAAGATGGTTGTGTGTAATGCGCAAGTTGCTGGCCAGCCTAGGCAAAGTGTGACGCGCAACTTCAGATGCGGAGTGTGTCAGAGTTCCGACCACTCTACTCAGTCACATTGTAGATTGCATAATTTGTGCTTTCTGTGTTTTAGCCCTGGCCACACACGACTTCAATGTCAGGGTAGGTCTTTAGGTAGGAGTCGGGCTGTTGTGCCTGTGGCGGTGGAGCCAGCACAGACGCTGAAGCCGTTTCAGGGAAACTAGTGAGCCTCCATTCGGGGGAGGACAGTGGCAGGCATCTTAGTTTACCCTCCGGTTTGAATGATGACATTGAGTCTGTGTATTCGTATTTGTGTGAAACCCTGCCAAAGTCAAGCAGAGTAGTCATGCAGAACACCATGAGAGTGACACAGAGTGACAGTTTGTTTTATGCATCGGTTTTAGTGCAGGGCAAGGTTGAAGTACAGGGGATGTTGGATACTGGGTCAATGGCGACCACGCTTAGTGCAGACGTTGTGCCACGTCTGAGGGAAGCAGGTGTGTTGCTGGGTGAGTCTCCAACTCCTGTGGATATTGTCTTGGTTGGTTGCGGGGGTAAACAGACTAGTCCTCTTGGTGTGCTTGACATGGTTATTGAGATGTATGGATTCAAATTTGAAGTTCCTGTGTTGATTATCAAGGGACAGGTGGACCCGTTGATTGTTGGCACTAATGTGTTGAAGCCTCTTATCAGGCAATTTAAGTCCAGTGATGCTTTCTGGCGGGTTGTGAGTCAGCCTGATGTAGCAGGTCAGGGTGATAGCAGCCAGTTTTTACGCCTTTTATCGAATTTGGAGAGATGGAGAGGTGAGTCCATTCCAGATAAAGTGGGTACACTGAGGCTGAAGAGTGCAGTCACACTCCAACCTATGACTGAGCATCTGGTGTGGGGCAGGTTGCCGCCGAAAACACGTATCTCTGTTGGCAGCACGGTTGTTGTGGAGCCCAGCACTACGCGCTGCATAAATAGACAGATGCTTGTTGGACGTATTGTCTCTCCTATGTGGGGAGATGGGTGGCTTCCGGTTAAGATTGTTAATCCCACGCCCGACGCAGTAACCTTGCGCCGGAACGCAAAGGTAGCAGATGTGTACCCGTGCATTGCCCTGGAGGATTTTTGATCATGACTTGGTGTCACAGAATGTAGCTACGGTGAGGTCAGGCAGTTCTCATGGCAGTTTGTCTGTTAACAGTGACTCTGGTGGCGTGGTTGGGAATGTTGATAGCACATTGCAGGGCCTTGGACTGGGGTCTATACCCATTGACGATTGTCAGGCCTCTCCTTGTGGGAAGGACAGGTTAGTTGATCTGATAAAGGAATACGAGTCTATCTTTTCTCGGCATAAGCTTGACTGTGGTGAGGCACGTGAGTTTTGCCATAGGATCAGGTTAACAGATGACCGTCCTTTCAGGTTGCCATATCGCAGGCTGTCCCCAGCACATTATCAGAAGTTGAAAGAGACTTTGGATGAAATGGAGGAAAAAGAGATAATTAGAAAATCTAGTAGTGAGTACGCTTCTCCATTAGTGCTGGTGTGGAAGAAGAACGGGGACCTGCGATTATGCACTGACTTTAGGTGGCTTAACGCGCGCACGGTTAAGGATGCTCACCCACTTCCTCACCAAGCGGATGTCCTTGCTGCTCTAGGTGGTAATGTGTTCTTTTCCACTATGGATTTAACCTCAGGTTATTACAACATGCCTTTGCATGAGGATGATAAGAAGTATACCGCCTTTTCATCTCCATTAGGATTGCAATGAATATAACAGGCTCCCGCAGGGTTTGTGTAATAGCCCCGCCTCCTTCATGAGAATGATGCTCTCCATATTTGGGGATCAAAATTTCTTAAGCCTTCTCTGTTATTTGGATGATCTGTTATGTTTCGGGAGATCTGAAGACGAGAGTTTGCAGCGATTACGCATGATTTTTGAGCGGTTGAAGGAACACAACCTAAAGTTGTCGCCTGCAAAGTGTAAATTTCTTAGGAGGTCTGTGAAATTTCTAGGTCATATAGTTTCTCAGGAGGGTGTTGCTAGTGATCCAGACAAGGTTGAGGCTATTGTGAATGTCTCGCAGTCAGATTTGATGGAGGCTGATGGTACCACACCGTCGGCGAGTAAGATCCGCTCCTTTCTTGGTATGGTGGTTTACTACCAGCATTTCATTGAGAACTGTTCTGTACTGGCAAGGCCACTGTTTGTACTTACAGGTGGGTCTAAAAGGCCACGTAGGAATAAGGGGGTGAGTAGGCCCGTGCAAAGGAGAAAGCTCTGCCCTCAGGACTGGTCCCCTGAGTGTTCAGAGGCGTTTCAGGCCCTTAAGTCTGCACTGGTGAATAGTGTGCCTTTAGCCCATCCAGATTTCACTAAGCCTTTTCTGCTGTCTGTTGATGCGTCCACTACAGCGTCTTGGGGCTGTACTGTCCCAGGTGCAGCCTGGTCTAGACAAAGCTCGGCCCATTGCTTTTGCAAGCAAGTCGTTGAATCATGCCCAGTCTAAATATCCTGCTCATCGGCTCGAGTTCTTCGCTATGAGGTGGGCTATTTGTGATAAATTTAGTCACTGGCTACGGGGTCACAGGTTCACAGTGTGGACTGATAATAACCCACTTAAGTATATTTTGACGAAGCCGAAACTGGATGCATGCGAGCAGCGTTGGGTGGCTAAGCTAGCACCGTATGATTTTGATATTTTGTATATTCCCGGTCCCAAGAATGTGGTGGCGGATGCTCTGAGCAGGGAGCCTTTTGTGAGGCCCAGAGTTATGCACCGCTTGACCAGAACTCCCTATGCTGATCTGCTCCAAGAGGCAGAGAACTTGCAAGTGGATGCAGTTCAGGATATGTTTCGCCTGTCCACTGAGCTTTCTGAAGTGAGGGAACAGCGGATGGTTTCTGGGCCTGACGAGGTGTGTGTCGGGGCTGCACATGCTGTTCAGTTTGAGGTGGGGTGGTAGAGTCTCGCGTGAAGAAGTGTCTGCTGTATTCCAGTCCTCTCACCATTGGGGGGACGGCGCTAGGCTTAGGGCCGTCTCTCATGCTCAGCAGCTGAAGGCTATGGCCATGTCTGGCCAAAATCCTTTGCCAGTGCTCAGCCATGATGAACTGTATGATAAGCAGTGTCAAGATGCTACCATTTCCAGGGTTAGGTTCTTGTTGACAGGGGGCGTCGTCCGTCCAGGCGGGAGCGGGAGCACGAGTCCCAGGAGACACTTAGAACCCTGAGGCAATGGAGTAAACTCACCACAGGTTGGGCGTGTTGTATAGGGTGTCTAAGATACTGTGTCCAAAAAGAATGCTTTCCAGTATGTGGTACCTGAGGCACTAAGGCTCATGGTTCTTGAAGGGGTACATGATGAGGCTGGTCATCAGGGTCAGCAGCGTACTCTGTGGTTGGCCAGACAGAGGTTTTATTGGGAACACGCTTGAGAGAGATGTCCGGGCTTACGTCCAGAGGTGCAAGAGATGTGTAGTGAGCAAGGCTCCGGAACCTGAGGCTAGGGCCCCTCTCGTTTCCATTACTTCCTCAGCACCTCTCGAGTTAGTGTGCATTGATTTTTGGTCTGCAGAAGACTCCAATAATAAGTCTGTTGATGTGTTAGTAGTGACTGACCATTTCACTAAGCTGGCATGTGCCTTCCCATGCCCTAGTCAGTCGGCCAAGTCTGTGGCTCGGGTCCTATGGAACAAGTACTTCTGTGTCTATGGATTTCCAGCTTGTATTCATTCTGACCAGGGGGCTAATTTTGAGAGCTCTTTAATTGCTGAGTTGCTCCAACTGGCTGGGGTGGAAAAGTCCCACACCACCCCGTATCATCCCATGGGGAATGGTCAGGTAGAGAGGATGAACCGCACCCTAGGGAATATGATCAGGGCTCTACCACCTAGGTCAAAGGCCAAGTGGCCTCAAATGTTGAATGGCCTCGCTTTTGCGTATAACTGCACGGTTCACGAGACCACAGGGTACCCCCCTTTCTATTTGATGTATGGCCGCACTCCTAGGTTGCCTGTAGACTTGATGTTCGAAAGTGTTTTGCTGGACGGGGAGACAGTTGATATCGACACGTATGTGGCATCCTTAGGGAGGGATTTGCGAGAGGCCATGACTCTGGCGCAGACCAACGCAGAGAAACAACAGCTTCGTCAGACGGAGCTGTATAACAGAAAGGCTAAGGGACACCTGGTTAATGTGGGTGACAGAGTCTTACTGGCTAACAAGGGGGAGCGGGGCAAGAAGAAACTGGCAGATAGGTGGGAGGGGACTATTTACACTGTTGTCACTGTGAATAGTAGGACACACACATACCACATCAGGAGCCCATCAGGTACTGTAAAAACTGTACATAGGAACCTCATCATGCCAGTTAACTTCCTGCCACTGACCGATGTGGATGATGAGGAGAATCTGTCATTCTCTGGGGGTAGTCTCAGTGAGGCTTGCGTCTCAGGGTCCAGTGGGGACAATACATCTGTCGACCGCACAGCTTCGTGGGTGGCTGGGCTTCCTGGTGCTTCCACATCTCATGGTAGCGACATAGGGGATTCACAGGGGATTCAAGTGGCTCCGGATACAGTTAATTTGGACTCAGTAAGCACTGTGCTGTCTTTGCACAGCAGCAATCCTGCCTGTGCTGTGCCAAGTGATAGTGCTGAGTTGTCTCTGTCCGTGGAGCCCCCCTCAACTCTTAGGTCTACTGCCCACACACGTGCTTCACCTGGTCATCATGGGGGTTGGCTATGCACTAGGCGGGGTAGACTTGTTAGGCCTGTGAGGAAGCTAATACAGACTATGGCTCTACAGTGGGTGCGGAGTCTCCTAAGAGGAGCTCTGTAGGTAGGATGCACTAGTTTGTTTGTATATATGTGTGTGTTTTGATAAGTTTCTTTTGTGAATTTTTTTTTTATTTATTATTTTTTTCTCTCTTTCTTGATCCTGTATATCTCCCCTTGTGGGGAGAGATCAGCGTATTCTGCCTATTACATTAGGCTATGGTTGTAGGTAGGTGTACCCCTCATTAGCAAGGTGTATATGGCACCTTTTCCTAGGATGAGTTAGGGCCCGGTTGACCCCTCTAGCTGGCCCCCTTGCTCCTCTAGTCCGTCAACGGACAGCACTCTGATGCTGGTGGACCTTCGGTCCTTATTATGGGTTACACTTTCCCTGCATGTTTTCGATTGTTTTATTTTGTTTTTGTTTGCTTGGATGGATGTAAATTCAGTGAAGTCAGTGGGGGTGAGTGTAACAGGGTTTAATGTGCTTCCCTGAATTTCCCTCCCTTCATGGGTTAATTCTCTAGCACGGTCAAGGTGCAGATTATTGGTTCCCGAGTATTATTTGGATACAATGTTTTGAAGTGGGTGTGATTGAGAGGTTGTCTCTGGGTTCTTCTTTTCCTCTGTCTCTTTCTTCTGATGTATGGGACAGAGGTAGGTACACGTCCTGCAGACACACACTGGCGAGTTAGCTAGCCTACATGTGAGCTTGTTTTGTGCATATTGTTTTAAGTGGCTTGCCTGATTTGTATTGACAGGAGCTGAGCGTCTTGCTAACTCTGTCCAACGGATTTTATGTTCGTCATTTGCATGTATCAGGTGGGTCACGTTTTGCACTTGTGTGTTTTGTGCACGTGTTAGCTCTTTCTTCGAATGTATGGGACAGAGGAGCTGAGCGTCTTGCTAACTCTGTCCAACGGATTTTATGTTCGTCATTTGCATGTATCAGGAAGCAGCAATAAACGTGTGAACATCAGGTCGGTGGCTGTGTCCTTCTTAAACAAACACAACGCAGAGTGAAACAGCGAGGGGAAGATAACCTCCGTTACATTAGTGCAGGCCTATCATCTCATCATCATCTCATCGCTCTCCAATATTTTGAACTATAAACGCTTGGTGTCCAGGATACATATTGCTAGGGTGACCAGATTTGAAGTTTTGACATCTTTTTTACATGCAGATGTCATGTACTATTGTAAACGATGCAACTAGTGGAGGCGGCAAGGTGCTCAGTGTTGCCAGATTGGAAATGGCGTATTGTAATGTAACAGCGAGGTTACGCACAGGGGCGAATCTAGGTTCCCACTTTTGGGGTGGCTAAGCCCCTAGATAAAACCTATTATTTTTCCTGTGACCCAGTACAACTAGGGGGGTCTGGGGACGTGCTCGCCCATAAAACATTTTTGAAAATATCATTTTAAATAGTGTCCTCTACGGGGCTTTAGGAAGAGAAATTAACAAATTTAGATTTTAAATATGGCACAACAATAAACATATTAAAGACATCTGCTGAGATAGGTGCTAATTATACTGTAGCATGGTAGGGATTTGCAGCTCAAGTGAGTAGGTTAACGTTGTAGGCTAGAGTTCACCAGCTAGTCATAGCTGGCGGAGCTACTGAGTAGGGCAGCATACCCACAGGATCAATGAACCGGCATTATAAAAGAGAGCCACGACATCTATAATTAACTTGTGATTTAACCATTTCTTTTTTTTTTACTATTTAAAACTTCATGTGCTATACCTTTATATCCAGCAGCTGATTATGGCAGCTTTCACCAGCTTGGGTCGGACAGTCGCTCCAAGTCTGTTTACTAGACGTTATGACCGTCTGTCTGCACGCTCGCGAGGCTCACTCACTCACTCACGACCAAACAGAGCCGTGCACTTGCCACCACAGTCTCAAACAGGCGGGATTCCTGTGCTACTCGAGTCTATTTTATTTCTAACTCTAAAAATTAAACAAAATAAGTTCACTAAATAGGTTGTTAGGTGTTAATTTGACGATCTCAAAATAAAAATAAAAAAAATATATATTTTTGGGGGGGCTAAGGAAACTTTTGGGGGGGCTCCAGCTCCAGCTCTATCTAGGGATAGATACGCCACTGGTTACGCACCATGCCATTCTTAAAATTTCTGTCCAGGTGTCTCACATCCTCAATCACGTCACCAACCAAATACAAGCCATCACGTAATTGACGCTACATTCATCACAGTATCAAAGGCACAAAATGATCGCATTTGGAGGATAATTTTCCTATCTGGCAACACTGGGAAGGCGGTCGACCAATGACAGTTCTCTCTACAGTCAGAGCTCGCGCAAGAAGGTGGAACGTAAGGGAGATACCCTTTCCAAAACTTGTAAGGACGTAATAACTAGTTTGTGAAACACCCAGAGAAACACAAATATCCAACGAGGCAAAATCCCGGACGTTTTTGGAATCCCTGCCGGACGCATTTTTTAGGTCTCGAAAAGAGGACATGTCCGGGTAAAAGAGGACGTTTGGTCACCCTACATATTGCTCCTTTAAAGTGTTGAGCACTACAGGATAAAATACATAAAGCCTGAAGAACACCAGAAGCCCCCTGTCTGCCTTTGAATATTGTGTATGTGCCAACACCTAATTCATCAGGCATCATAAAGCAACGTGTCAATCTGTAAGCTGATGTGACAAGAGGCTTCCAGACAGTGGCGTAGCGTGGGGTGTGCGGGGTGTGCGGACCGCACAGGGCGGCCAATTGAATGGGCGCGGCCAATACTATAATTGTATAACTTTCTTGTGATTTTTTTTTATTTTTTAATTTTTGATAATAGTTGTTTTCCCAAATGGCCGAATTTAGAATATGGTGCTGGTATAAGGTTTTGTAGTGGCACGGTCTCCCTAGCAAAGTGTTAGTTCGACAGTTTGTAAACAATCTCCCACGACCTGCGCGTGTGAACATCTTGGTGGAACGTCTTTGTGTTTAGTGCCAAAGTTTACTTACTGGACTGCACTCTGCAACATTTTCAAGCAGGGTATCCTAAGTTTTAGAAGAACATTATACACATAGATGTGTCTACTGGTTGTTTTCATATTTCATATCAGCACTCTTTACACACACATAGGTAAGGTAATACATGCGCTGAACTTTTCGTGTTAATATGAGTCAATATGAACTCATGAATATGAACTCGTTCATACAAAGTTGCACAGGCACCCTGAGGGTTTCTACCTTTTCCCATTATAATTGTATAAGTTAAATCAAGGAGACTATAACATCAGCTAGATAACTAGCTATCATTTTATGTAAATTGAACTCTTCCATTTAAATCGTTTAGGTTATTACAAGTTTCCTTAGTTAGCTAGCATAACTAGGTAACCATAGCAACCAGCTCAAAGTGGATACGTTTGTCCACACCGCCTTCTTTACCATGCATTTAACATATGAATAGCCCTCATTTGCTAACGGGTGGGTCGTTAGCAGCTGTTTTGTCACTCAGAAAATGAAATGTGCAAAATTGTAATTCTATTCTCCTTACAAAGTGCTAATTATTATTATTTTTCGAACTGTATAGACCTAATCAGAATGTTGGTAAACAAAGGTTGCCAAGGTACTTCCGGGTGGCTAACTGTCATCCTGTCAACAGCTGTTAGTATAGTAGCATAGTAGCATAACATAGTAGTTTATAGTTGTTCTGCCTCCAGGCATTTAATTTGACTTGTCGAATTTGTAAAAAAAAAATCAGTTTCATCCAGACTTTGATTTTGACGTTGTAATTTTGAGCTGTGCAGGAAGTAGGCAGGTAAAATTGTTCAGAATAATTTGGAAACGGCAAGCTGACAGTCATTTCGCCGGAGAGATTCCTTCTTACAGGTTGATTCCCCAGCAGAGGCATCGCTGTATCTTGTTATATCTAAGTTAATTTCATTGTTTAAAAACGTAGTTATAATGCTAAAAAGGCTATGTTAAAACGTGGATGCTATTAGGAAATGTTAACAGTTAGCTTAACATGTGCTTTCTTAATTCATGGAACTAGGTGACTTGGCTAATTGCAACATTTTGCTTTTTCTGTTCTAGTTTCACTCTCTTTCACCCTTTGATCACTTGAATTTATTGTCGTGGATTCAGTAAAATTTGAAGAATAAATCTGCAAACAAGAATACAAGACATTCTTCATCTTTATGAATTTAAGAGAGTTTAGCTCGCTGTCTAGTTGAAGTTATCACACCTCAACGAGGACAGTACACTAGTTCATTTACGAATCGATTAACGTCATGCCGAAAACGTGTTGTGTTTGGGGTTGTAATACGGAACCACTAGATACAGAGACTAAGACGGGTGGATAACGCTAGCACAGATCCAGCCTTAGTACGTTTACCGGGCGGTCTCGTTGCATCTAACGGTACCAAACTGGACAGGCTGGCAACCAACCACTAATGACCGGATTTGCGGAAGACATTTTCTCACAGGTCATTTATAAAACGTTTTTGTTGGGTTGCTGTTGGGTAGCATAACGGTAGCATATCGTGCAAGCTTGCTAGCGTGAGAATGCTAGTCCTGTTGTTGTAAATAAACAAACCACACACAGTGGGGTGATCTGGCTTGGCTATGATACAGTTACTCAAATCTTTTTTTATAATGCAGGTCGGCCAAACCCTGATGCTGACCACACTGATTTTGCCCAATAACAACACCTGGGACCTGAGTTAGCTAACTCCAGTCCAACCACATCTGCTAAGAGAGCACAAATCCTCAAAACTGCTTATCTACAATACAATGACAAAGTTGTCAATACTGTCAATAAGATAGATAGGTAGGTACTTTATTAATATCTGTATGGAAAAAAATCTTGTGTCCAGACAGATAGCTGGAAAGCTACAAACAGTCCTGAAAATCGTCCATCGTTAAGTTGGATATTGTAGCGATCTCAGTCACTACGAGTTTGATACAATATGACCGTTACTCGCTAACAAATATCAACAGCAACGACATCGGGAACGTCTCGTTTTTCAGTTCACAAGATCATACTCATAAATTGTGATGTTATCATATTCACAATTATGATTAAACGTGTTCGTACCTTGGTTAAATTACATGGAAAATCCTGTTGGTTTGTTAAGGTTTACTATGGGCAGGGGCGACGTTTGCCACCCGGAAGTAAGTTATTTGTTGTTGTGACGTCACGGTGAATTGTATATTTAAAGTAGAACATTCAAGGTTTCTGGGGATGTTCTGTTTATGACGCTAGGACAAAAACTCGCGGAGCTTCAAAGGCATATTGACAACAATAACAAAAATTCGCACCAGTAGGAAATCCTCCTTGGGGGGGGGGGGGCACTGCTTCCAGTCCTCATTCAGTTTAATATTTAACTGTCCTGTCAACGGGATTATTTTCTATGTTGCAGATACTAAATCACAAAGACATTAGAAGATGAATCCACAAGTGTTTGTGGTAAAGGAACCATGATTTCCTACCTGAAGCAGACAACTGGGATACCATTAACATGATTGCAGTCAGCTTTGTGAACATGGCTGTATAGTCCTGTGCAAACATCACACTGATTAGAATGGACCAGGCTGATTATTTCACTCACATAATAATACATCCTAATGAAAGACTTTTTCTATCTGGTCAATGTAAGGTTGTAATGTTCTTGTTAACTGATTGTAAGCGTATAGTTCTTTCTGTTGTCACTTTAGCCAAAGACCAACAAGCATAATTCTGAAATAAATAAATAGATGAAATAAAATTCAGTGGTGCACAGATCTGAACTTTTAACATAAAAGTAGGCCTATCAGGCCATCTTTACTGACCTTGCTCTTTCAACACTATCATGGATATTTATTTGAAGTTCAAAAACATGTTCCTACCAGAGGAGAATGCAACTGCTGAGGATGAGCTTCTCGGACATTCTATGCTTAAGTGGTTTGGAGTGTCGCAATATGAATCACACTGATGTAAGATAAGGCTGAGCGTGTACTTCCTTTGAGTGCCTCCTCTGTCACACTCATCGCTGACGTTGCATTCATTTTCATACATGTTATCCACTTGACAGATACAGTGTGTTTTACCAAAATGCTTCACAAAATTAAAAAGAGTAAATAAAAATACAAATATTAATAATAGTAATAATAATACAACAACAATAATAGTATTGATAATAATACCTGTATTATAATATATAATAAATAGTATAGCATTGCTGGTACAGTGGTTAGCTGCCCTTCAAGCATCCAGGTTTCATTACCAGACACTGCAGAATGTAGCTCACTTTGGATAAAAGTGTCTGCTAAATACTGGACCTTTATATAATATAAGAACATATAATATAATATAATATCATGTGATATATTATAATGACTTATGCCCTTATGAGAGAACATGGCTGAATACTGAGAAGAAGTGATGGAACATGAGATTACTTGCTAGCAAGAAAAACCTCAAGATTAAAAAAAAAAAGATATTCAAGCATACATGCACTGTTGCTAATGGTGACCTGCTGATATTAGGGAAGAGTGTGCTTTGACTAAAAAAAAGATGTGCATCCTGTGTCATGTATCTGATTGTGACAAGTTTGCGCAACTTCTTCAAATTCAAACAATACGTTTTTAACTTGCTAGAAGGCCTGTCTTTGAACACAAAGCAATGGGGATTAAAATGAACTAAGTCGAGTTGGTTTATATCATTTCAGAATGAGTCATTAGATATGGCTGCATGTGTGTGTGTGTGTGTGTGTGTGTGTGTGTGTGTGTGCTAACCCAAAACCTAGAGGAAAGGAAGTGTGTCTATGTGTGTTAAGAGTAAAGGATTTGGCCTATACCCTTTCAGTATATATGTTTCTGAGCCAGCTGAGAGTTGGCCTTCACTGCTGTACAACAAAGGAGACACCTATCTGAAGGTAGACATCAGAGGAAGGATATGACTGCATGAATGCCTGTTTCGCTTTACTGTTTTTACCTTAATAGCCCACTAGATGGCGATGTGGCTCTGGTTTGGAATCCCTGCAGAGTGAGAGCCTCCTAAACTGCAGAGCTTTTAGGAATATCATGTAACACATTACTGCCAAGTATTGACCCCATCATGGCAAAAATGTTATCCACATCACCCAATTGTGAACACTTGCCTTTATGATGAATCTGACATTCACCACAAATGCACCACTAAAGTCTTTGTTAGGAAAGGATGTGTTACGACCCTGGCGGGTCAAGGCCCCGCCCCATCATATTTGCATGCCTGTTCTGTCTCTGTCTTTACAGCAGGTGATTGGAAACAGGTGTATCCTTGATGGGCTGGGCTACAAAAGCCCTGGGCCCCGTTCGTCGTAAGGGTTGAAGCTAAGTTAATCAATTGTCCTTTTAGCCTGTTATAATTAGCGAGCTGATTGAGAAGAGCAAATATCGGGTCGTCAACGGCTGATCCAAATCCAAATCATGTGGTTAATGTCAACCAGGCTAAACTTATCAGGGCAATTGCGCGTGCACGTCCTACTTCAAAAGGCAGGAAAGGTCGATCACCAAAACAATGATTTTCTAACGGTATAATGGTTCTAAACTCAAAGAAAAGGGCTCTTTTTTTCTCCGCTGGCGAACAGGAGATGAACATGAACGCTTATGAAGAATACAAGACCATAATCATGGCAAAATTCAACACCGCCACCGCTGTGAGAGCAAGGTGTGTTGGGATGTTTATAGGGTGATATCTATGTATGAATACCTGATGGCGAGTGTGAACTGGTACAGAGGATACCGCTGCTGGTTCGTAACTGCAAGGTTGCTACTTCGAATCCCCTCACCTCCTTCCTCGGTGTAGTTTTACATTTCCTTGTAAGTCGCTTTGAATAAAAGCGTTTGTTAAATGACAATGTATTAATAACAAATGCAATAAATTGAAGCAGTGAAAATAAATTGTCTGTATTTCTCTCTATTCTAATCATGAGTCCACCTTAATCATTTTCTACAATAATGATATGCTATGGTGTACTAATAACACTCATATACTTATGAGTGCTTTGTTCTCCGCATCACCGACACTACAAAAATGTACCACTCGCAAAAAAGCGCAAGACAGTCAATGTTCGACTGTGGTGTTTGAAATAAATGACTCGAGAAGGTCTTGTAAATTAATTATTCCTTGTCGGCTGAATCGGTAGCCGACAAGAACTCATCATGATGGAATAATGGATCTTGGCGATCGCAAAGAACACTCTCCCTACGCTAATCTAACTATCTAATATCAGTCCTTGGTCAATGGGATCCCACCTTTTTCCGGGGGTAGCCTGAAAATTAGCTTGCTAAACCGCTTAGCGAGCTACGACGAATACCCCCCTGGCCTGCACCAGTCTTTACCAGTTAAAAAAATAAAAAAACAAAAAAAACAAACAGCACCTATTGTGGGCTAAGTTCTTTAGCCCCATCTGTCTTTCTCTTAGTTTTGCACATCCTGTGCTTGTCATGCAGCAAAAGTCAGATAGTATGTTGACAACATTGGGTTCCATTTCTCCATAGTAACAAGTGTTGTAGTGTTATTTTGTATGTCAATGTTGAGAGGACTTTTTGAACAGAGACCGTAGGTTGTGAAGAATAACTAAAGTCAATTGTGTCTTTAAATGTGTACTGTAGCTTTTTATTTGTGCCTTTCAATGAATCCTCTGATATAAATTGGTAGTGTCACGTTCCTGCTGAGCTCTGCACCAGCCACGCTACCAGCCACGCCCCCGTTGGTTTCCACTCACTCACCTGCACCGTGTTCGCGCTCACCGGAATACTGATCACTCACACCTGTGTCTTAATCACCCACACCTGTCACGGTCACTACATATGCCATGCACTCCCTTCACTCGGTGTCTGGTATCGCACTAAACGGATTACACTGGATTTCCTGCTGCCTGACTTCGATTAGTGTGGTATGCGTTCGCGCTAAAGTTTGTTCTCGTTTTGTTCACAGTCTTTGTTATAGTTCTGTTCATAGCCTTGCAGAGTGTGACTCGTGTTTTGTTTTCCGCTGCGGCGTTGAGTTAGATAGTTAAGTTAAGGAGTAAGACTCTGTTTTGTTTCTTTCTGCGCCTGAAGTGCCAGTTTCCTGAGGTCCCTCCAGTGCTTCAAGCCTGCGCCCCTCTGTGGGTTTTGCCTGCGTGCAAGAGGATCTATTTCCTCGTCATCTGTGTTTCTACAACCTGTGGTCTGTCTTGTCTGTTCCTGGCTGTCTCCGTTTGCAATAAACTCTGTTTCTCAAGATTACCATTTCTGAGTCGGTTCGTTCCGTGCCACCCACCCTATGGTTTCGAACCTAGGGCTCTAGGAAAATAACCCTGCACCTTGAATGTGACACCATGGAGCCAGGCGTTTTAATAGCAAATAGGACTTCAAGAGGCCCCTAGTAAAAACACACAGCCTGTCAAGGTGAGGCTAGATAAGTTTATTGATGTAGCAAAATTCACACAATTCAAAGTGCTTTACAAATGAGCAGATAAAAGGACTATTTATTGTAAATACAGTTTACTATTAATAGGGAATTACAATTCATACCATTACTACCGTTAATATTGTATGAGCACCTATTTGGAGAAGGGTATATCACATTTGATAGTAACAACCATATTATAGATTTCTAACACCGTCATAGCATTAGCAAATGCATTGTTAATAGCTAGACCACACATGTGAGTGGGACAGAGATGAACTGTTGTTAAATTTGGTTTTAATTATCGTGAAGATGTTGTTTTAGTTACTGCACTTGCATTGTAGGGGTTAGTACGATTGGATCCCTGCTTCAGATTCAGCCACCACTTCCTGTATTGCTGCCGAACCTAAAAAAGAAAAGAAAAATAAATTATTTTGCAGACCCATGTAACCTGTGCTGACAGAAGAGCGCTCCGGTTTAAATCCAGAAGGCTGTCCTAACTGTCCTTCTCTGAAGGCTGTCCTAACTGTCCTTCTCTGAAGGCTGTCCTGTCCTTCTCTGAAGGCTGTCCTAACTTTGCTTCTCTGAAGGCTGTCCTAACTTTGCTTCTCTGAAGGCTGTCCTAACTGTCCTTCTCTGAAGGCTGTCCTAACTGTCCTTTTCTAAGTGTTGACCATTGTTACCCCACTCCCCCTCACTGCAGACGGTTTCCTGATGAAGCCACTTCTAGTCATGAATATGTCTTATAAGAAGTTGCAAATGGCACTGTTTTCAGCCTTGGTCTTTTACTTGTGGAAAAAGAAAGGAAGAGGTGGAGGTAGATGAGAGAATAAAAGCTAGAAGAGTAACTGCACTAAATGTGTGCAATAATGGACCAGCCTACTACAGCAACAGACTCAAGGGGTTTGCTGAACAGCAAACCAGAGTGATCTCTCTCACTGACGGGCTCAGACGCCTATTCAACATGTTCAATCGGCCAGAAAGCCGCCGACTGGGGTCCATCTAGTGGCAACGATGAGGAAGAACTATGGAAAACTATGCCAAAACCGTGGCCACAGACGCTCACCGATGGCCTGACCTTGTGTCACAGACGTAAGGCTGAAACCCTTGTGTGTTAGCATCTGGTACTGGCATGTTTTGTAAGGCATCTGGGATCTGTGGTTTCATTGGCATCTTGCTCCAAAAGTTGAGCAAGACAATGCATTAATGGATGAAAGCCTTAACTGACTAAATGAATATTAATGACAAAAGTATTTACTATAATTGTCTGTGCTTTTACTTCTCATTGTACTGTTGTTCTAGTAATAATGAGTTGAGTAGTCAGACAGCCATACTCACAGTGAAGAACAAACATAGTCAAGGTTTTACGGGACAGGTAACACACACACACAAACGCAACAAACACACACACACACACACACACACACACACACACACACACACACACACACACACCTGGCACGTTTGATCCACATAAGCACTGGCAACCTGGGGCAACCTGGGTCAAAAGGCATTCACAACCCTGACTCACCCCCTCATTGAGAACACAGTGGACCAGAAACAGGAAGGTTCCTTGCTGGGAGTTGAGGAAAAGGAAGAGAATGTTCAGTATGTCGCTGCTTTTCACGAAGAAACCGAGTATCCAGGGGCAACCCAGGATGAAGAACTGGACCGCAGTTTTCATGATAAGAATCCTACAGTAAAGACGTGAACAACACTGGTAAGTTCAGAATTGTCTTGTGTTTAGTATGGTGCAGTATGGAGTGTGTGTGTGTGTGTGTGTGTGTGTGCATTTTACTATGTTATGTTGTATGGTCTAGATAATAGGGAAGCAATGGTACATGGTATTATGTCAAACCGTTCGGTACACCCCCTATGGATCAATACACACATGTGAACTGCGATACTACAATATGTCTGTTATTTTACTTCAATTAACAACACTTGCTTACTCTGCTGCAGACTTGCAGTGAACAGTGAACTAGAAATCTCAACTTGAACTTCACAGTGACGAATGCTAGCTAGAGAGAAAGAGGCACATTTTAAGAGGCTCTGCCGTCTTTCAGATCCCCTGTGTGGGAACATTTTGGATTCAATGTTGAATACGAGGAAGGGGTAAGAAGACCGTGAACAAAAAAGTACAGTCTGCAAGCATTGCTTTGCCATTGTTGGGTACTCCAGTGGAGCAAGGAGAGTTGGCGGTTTCTTAATAGAAACTTTTATTTGACTATAGGCGAAATAAATAGTTCAATGTCTAAAGGGTGAGTACATTTTTTTTATATAAGTTTATAAACCTACTATTGCCGTGGTCCAAAAACTGTGACACACACCGAACCGTGGGCCCAATACCATTGCATCCCTACCAGATAGCAGTTCATATCCATGTTATTCAAAAGCTATTTTATAGATTGCTTTGTACCACCAACCATATTATATAAACAGAAATTATCTTTATATTTATTTACCATATACCACTCATGCTTACTTCATTTGTTTAATCTTTGAGATGTCAGTGTTTGCCTTTGATATGATGCTGCTGAAGCCGATGAAGATGACAGTGAAGAAGATGACATTGCACTGACAAGGAAATATAGGAAACTGAGCATGCATATCGTTATTTAAAGCATTTAACATTTTATTTTGGTTTGGTAGAGCATATCTGGGTTTATGGCTCTGATTACAGATACAATTGTTGCTTTACCAATAGAGCATATTTGGGTTTATGGATTAGTCAATCAGTATTCATCAACATTCATCCTACAAAAAAACCCCCAAACAAAACAGACAATATGATTAAAATCTACAGAAATACATTTAGGTAATTATGGATCTATACACACCACAAGGATAAAGGCAACTGGTCCAACAAAACTCCACTGGAAGCCATTTTTGTCTCTTAGCCAACACCTAAAGGTAAATAAGAGTGATCAAATCAAAGGACTTTACACACTACACACGCACAAACACAATTGCAATTTACATTTCAATTCTCCTTCAGGACAAACAACCAAAAGAGGGCCTTACAAATCACAAACTTATATTACACCCCTTGGTTATTTGGCCCCTCCCCCTCTTTGTGTTACTCACTGATCACTCCCATAGCCGTCAGGAATCACTGCAGCAGACACGCCCACCACCGTCAGGGGAACACCGTAGCCAATCAGGTGCAGGTATTTCCACCAGGACTCCTGACTGCTGTAGGCTCTGATGTGTCTCAGTCGACTGACCAATAGGACGAGTGTGCTGCCCTCCAGGTGCATCCACATGAAGCAGCACAGGAAGGCAAAGTGGAGGATGCCTGCAAGGGTCTGACACAGCACCTGAAAGGGTAAACATGCACAGGACTTTGATTTTGTAGGTAAGATAAGGATTGGTAGCAAAGTGAGAGAGCAGTCACCCCACCCGGCCTTGAACCCGGGTCTACAGGGTACCAAATCTGCAGCCATGCTCGATGGTATGTGATAGGTGAAAATTCACCCTAGTTACCTCAGGACTCCGGAGCTGCAAATAAGTATATTTATTAGACAAACAACAATCGGGCTCACTCCCAGCACAAGGCTGAAAGTGAAGCAATATTAAAAGCATCGCACAAGGTTTATATAGACAGAAGTTGAGCGTTCAGCACGGATAACCACGTGGTGGATTTCTGACGTCCGAGGCACGGATGGAAGTTTTGCAAGGTCGGAAGAAGCACAGTTCGATCCTTCTTATCACTTCTGGTCTAAACATGCTCTTGTACATATGCAGACGAAGTGGCACCTAATAATCTAAGTTACACACACGCAGAAACACAGAAAAGCCATGTTCCTGCTTACATAAGTACATGATTCATATAAGGTAATTAATAATACAAGGCACTTGATTATTATATTCTTAAGTCATTAACAGTGTTTGGAAATTATCTCCATCAGTGTGGAAGTCAGAGCACATACTCAATTATCTGTAGTGACAGCACTCCGGCACTGCACTTTTATCAGTATTCATTAAGATTTAATGAGGGTGTTTTCTCTTTCAGATAATCCATTTAAGGTGAGAATTTGTTCCAGTGATGTTAGCTTAAAGGTGAGGTGGCAGGAACCAGACACAGCACCTGACAGGGCAAAAACCTGCAGCACTAACAGTCTCCAACATGAACATAAAGTCTCTGCTTGCACTGTGAATCAGAAACCTTACATTTCTAATATAATATTATCAGGAATATTAAAGAAAATGTGGATGTATTCAGGTATGATTATGTGACTGGGGATGGTCAGTACCTCCTCTGGCTTATTTTTAATCATCCTTAAATTATAGTCATGTACCACGAGAACCTGGCACCTGGAAATTGACAAAGTACTAAGCAAAGTGCTGTCTGAGCCACCAGCTGGAAACACAAAGCTCTACTGATACTAGTGCACTATATCTATATCTATATCTATAGCTCTTGTGTGCTGTAGTACTGTAGTACTATACTATAATTCTATTTGACAGGGCATCAAAACACAAATGGGAGAAGCACTCCATTTTCTTATGGAATTTTTACCAGGAAGTAGGTACATTTGTTTTGTAAGCAAAGAAAATCCAAAATGTCAGAATGTCTGTGGGTGTTTATGCACAGTGTCTGTGCATCTCAGTATCTGGGACACTGTTTAAGTCCCTGTTCTGACTATGGAGCCTGAAACCCTATGACTGACTTTTTGATTTTAGCAGAGATTTGACCCTTTGTTATACAGGGGTAAAGAAGGAAGTCTAGAATACTGTATGTCCAAGTATCTATGTAGGCTACAATATCTGTGTACCTCAGACACCTCAATTTAACAAATGGCTTCCTATTTAACCCCTGTGTAACAAAGGCTAATGTAAAGTCTTCTAAAACTGCTTGCAGTAGCGTTATCTCTGGCTTAGTGCATCACCTTGTGTGGGTGGATGAGATGCAGGAAATGTTGTACGAGCAAAAAGAGGAGGTGAGCCACGAGCAGACACACGCAGAGGTTCAGCCGAGCAACGTTCACCGTCGCCGCCCCTGGCGACAGGGCAAAGGTCAACACACAGAGGCTCAGGAAAACCAGACCAACTGCCACGGCAGCCGTATTCAGCAAGTCCAGGACTGGGTTAGACTGAGGGGACAAAACAAGTTCCGAGGTTTAGATGACTATAATAAATAATAAAACAAATATTTTCAGTATTCTACTGACTACAAATAATGTTTCAAGGCCTCAGGTCTTTAATCTTTTATCTGTTTTCCAACAACTGGCCTATGGAGGAACACTTAGCATTCTTTTATACTGTGCGTTCCTTCAAACTAGTGAGCTGAGGAGACCCATGTCTCATGTTGTATGACACAGTATCTGATTTTCAGTTCAGATAAGACCGGTTTTCAGATTTCAAGAGAAATGCTTTTGATATGAGAGCAATTTGCAGTCATATGCATTAACATTGGCCATAGGTGTGCTTATTCCCATTTCTGCGGCTCTTGAAACTGATTGCATTTCATAATTTTTTTTCTATGATGACTAACTTAATTATACTACACTGTGTAAATCTAAACAGTTATCATAATATACTGTACCATCATGAAGTTAATAAAATAATAAAAGGAAGAATAAAAAATCTAATCTATTATGACCTTCAAAATATTATGTACAGGATGACTAAAACAGTGATTCATCTAACATATTTTTCTAAATCCTGGTCACCACTGAACGTCCATTAAGCACTTCACTTTAGTACTTGTTAAGAAAATGTATGGATGAAGCGTGAATTACAAAGTCTATTTTGAACCGAATGAAAAAAACTGCTGGTCTCTGTACTCACCTGGGGCACTCCATCTGTCTGCATGATGAGGGCGAAGGTGGCCATACGGACACAGGTACACACTGTCTGGGTGCTGTAGACTGCAGGGACCCCACAGCCCTCTATGATCCACTGACTGCCGTTCCATTGGACACAGGAGACCAGCGCATCTGGAGGTGGGCTCTGTGGGAGAATGGGCTACTCAAGACCGACACTTTGAAAACACGAAAATCCCCGATACTGTCTTTTAAAGGAATAGCTGGAAAGATGAGGAATATTTTTTTCGATATCACTGACTATTAACTACCGAATACTAAGAAAATACCCGGAAAATCACCCATGTTGTTTTTTTTTTAAAGGGGTTATTCTGTAGATTTCAGTGTGGATTGGAGATTTTTAAAGAGTTGTTAGTCCACCCCACACACATTAGAAAAAACACATTTTGATAAGTTTCCATGTCTCCGCTAGCTTCTGAGGTACCTTCTTCCATATCCAATAGAAAGCCGATTGGATTTATTTGTTGAGTTTTTTTTTCTACGACAATTAAACTCACCATAGTGTGCTGCAGTGTGAGGGTAAAAGAACCCGGCAGGTGCCTGATATTGGTTTTAGGCAGGGAAATGGACACCACTCTTGATATTGTGGTCTTGATCGTGTCAGTCTCAGTGAGGAGAAGCTTGGGGTCCAGGACCTTCTCCATGCTCATGAGAGTCACGAGGGCAACAGAAGCAGACCCTGAAAAGAAGATGAACTGACAAACGTCATGAGGCAGGTCTAGTGTGACGTCTCAGGGGAAAGATGTTGGTCACATCTGAACACAGTTGAATGATTAAATGGCCAAAGTAAGTTATGACTGTCAAGGAAATGTGGGAATCCAGGCCCAGGTTCTAGTTAGCTAAAGGTGGCATCTTCAAAATGAACTTACAAGAATCTAGATATGTTCTGCTGTGACCTGTAGGTTCACCCCAGTTATAGGCACGAGCCTCAAATTACCCAGAGAGGGCCCTACAAACTATGATGCCTTCTTCACTTTCTTTGTCTCACCGTTGCTTTTGTTGGCGATGTCGAGGAGGTTGATGTCGAGTGACGCGTCTTTGATGTGAATGGTAGGTGTCTCAGACAGAGTGACATTTGGTCCAACTGAATCGATTCTCACCTCTAAGAAGGAGGGAAGAGACAGAAACGTATGCAGTTTTCTTCAGCACGATGATGTGTGACTCCAAATGCTAATTCAAAGTAAAGAATGCCAAAAAACTTGACATTTACCAGCTGTTTGTGGTTGCTACCATTAGGAAGCATATCATTTCATCTAAAAATATCAACATATTCTTTTCTTAGTTTCCCTATAAACCATATAACACCCCTCAGTGTAATAAAGGTAGGGTCCGCGATTTTAATCCAATCGACAACTTTTTGTCAAATTCAGAGAAATGCTGCTCTAGATGTTCTGTAAATCTGCTCTAAAACACTGTGGTTGGGAAAATAACACTATGGGTTGGACCAAGCTACACTATTCTAGCCAATCAACACATCGATTCAAGGGCACAGGAGGGAGGGGTGTAATTTGATTGGCTGGTAGGCTCGAATATTCATAACCTTTTCCCGGAATCGTGCACTGTACTTTTAAGAGGCTTTTGATTTGGAAATAGACTCTCTTCATTTCTCCTTAATCTGTTTTATCCCTTCATTTTTAGTTAAGGTACTTTAACAAACCATTGACCAATCAGTAAAAAATATGTTTTCTGTCTCATTTAGTAACCTGTGTGTCTGGTGGTAAGGTTCCTGGTGTTCTCCGTCATAGTCGGTTCTACGAGTGCCGACACAAGCTTGTTTGTGGCCTGAAGCATGGCATCCCCATATTCCACCCGGTCGTCTTGACTTTCTGTTTGGGTTAGTCCAACTAGACTATTTCCCAGCTCATCCAGAAACGTAGCCACGGTCTATAGAGAAAAAAGACGCTCATTTGTTTTGGAACAATGGATCCACAAAGGCCTTTTTATGTACAAAGTGGTTGTTTAGTTTTAATCTTTGGTTGATATTGGTCAAAACACGGAAATGGTTTTACTGTCTGCTACGTTCTAGTTGTATATTTTAGTACATTTACTTTTTCACTGAATTTCAGTTTATTTTACTACAGTACATTGGAGAATTAAACATGTATTTTACATGTATATGAACGTCTGTATTTGTGTGGGTGTGCATGAGAGTGTGTCGTCTCAGATGGTGCATGTGTGTGTGTGTGAATGTGTGTGTGTATTTAGATGAGAGTGTGTCGTCTCAGCTGGTGCGCGTGTGTGTGTGTATTTCGATGAGAGTGTGTCGTCTCAGCTGGTGTGTCTGTGAGTGTGTGTGTAACAGTACGAACACATGCCAGCGTAGCGATACGCTTCCGTCGCTTTGAGTGGACGTGGCGTAGCGTGTGGAAATAGGATAACAGACTGGACTAGTGAGGTAGTTAGTAGGTTAGCCAGCTAGTAGGCTATTTTTTGGCTTGCTACGCTCAAAACATTGCTCTTCGTCACAATGGATTGCCTCCCAACAGAAATGAATGGGATTTAGAATTACGCTTCACAACGCTACACTGGCATGTGTTCGCACCGTAATTTGACATAACCCACCTCCAGTGGAAGAACTGGGGAGGACGTGTTCTGGATTATACCCAGAAGCCAGTCTATACCACAGGTACCTCCCCGGTCTCCCTATTAGACGCATTTAGACAAAGACACAATGGAAAGTACATTCATGAATTAAATGTCAATCAGGAAACTCTAAAGGGCCAATCACACTCAACCCAACCTTGTTTAATTACACCCTCAGCTCGACCTGAAGTACAACATGTCATTAACGTTAATATATCCTATTGACATATCCTGACAGTTTTTTTTTATCTATCTGCTATTAATTCCATATCTAAACTGCCATAGATATTGCAACACCAGTTCTGTGTCAAAGGTTAACTCTTGTTTTTACCTGGCAGGCGTCTGCAAGGAGAGCTTTCAGATCTGATAGACAAACAAAACAAAAATAAACAATAAAACATTCACCTTTTCTCCTGGCTTGGGCATGCACCTTATCTACATGTCTTGTATTCTTTGGAGACTCATGTCAATTTTGTTTATACAGTTTATTTTATGCTAAACCTTTCATCCATATGGAGTCAGACCTACTTCATATCAATATAGATATTGGGCTACTCAATATCAATGTGGATGAAGACCTACTTATTTTAATGCATATTAAATTAAATGTCAATATGTCAATGAGACCTTTCAACTATTTTATTTATTTACTTATTTTGTTTTTAAAAGTTATTGCTTAGTATGTATTATACATGGTAAGTATGTGGTGGTAGGTTTAAATGTGGGCAGTACCTTGGCATGGAGTTGTAGCATTGGTGTTTGTCACTCCTGGAGGCTTCAGGTATCCGTAGTCACAGACACAGCTGAAGCTCCCATTGGTGTTGCTGCAGTGAGCATTGGGTCCACACAAAGTGCTGCTTCCTGCACACTCATCTATATCTGTGAATGACCCCAAATCTGTCAATGTGGCAGTCGGGCCTATGGTTCAACTAGTACAAAATATATCAGGGTTTCCCAACCCGTGGGTCGCGGAGCACCATCCAGGGGGCCGCGAAAATGTTTCAGGTTTTTTTTTCTTTCACGAATTTTCCACGAAGAACTGATTTTTAGTTGGGAACAATATTATTACAATTTATGATTGAAATTGGATGTTTTAAACACAATGTAAAATGTATAAATAGTAGGGCTGTCAAAGTTAACGCGTTAATCTATGAGATTATTGTGACCGAGATCAATGCGATACAATATTTTAACGCAGTTAACGCAACTTTGTTTACTTCCGGTGTGCGTTGAGCCCTGACACGAAACCGTCGTGCATATAAAAGATCTTTATGTCATCTGGCATATACACCATATAGATATGGGTTATATAAGAACACATTATATTTTTGAGCGTTTTTTTTTCTTCAATTTTTTCAATTCTTTATTTACCATGGAACTGTTGAAATAGCACACTCAAAAACATAACAGTACTTGTGGAAACAAATATTATGTAATGCCTCAAGAGCAGGCTTGGGTTCATAGCAACAAAGAGAAAAGTCTCTTATTTTCTAAACCAAACACCCTTATGAATACCCGACTCAGATGGGCAGCCCTTCATACCTGCACATCCATATGAATCTCCTGTTGGTAGAGTCCCTGTAGGAATCTCATAACCAGGGCTGCACACACAACCACCACTGCTGTCCTCACACTGAGCGTTCACACCACAGGATGTCACATTACATGACCGATGACCTGAAGGTTGGGACAACAGAGATGGAAGTATTGATAAGATGTTAGCATGGAAGAACACAAGCTGTTGTGAGTCATCAATAACACTTAAGGCAATCATAAGGCAGTTTAGGCTTGAACATTCTAGAAAATGTGTAATTAGAGACGAGAGCATTTGTATTTTGTAAGGAGATGAATGTTGACCTAAAGGCCGGGACAATAAAGACGTCAGTGATGCTGAGATATAATCATGGTAGACTATTGGTTATGAAAAGGTCAATAACCAGTTAGTTCAGGCATAGATTCTGGTAACTGACACTAGAGATGAGTTTATTTCTTTGCTTAATTATATTTACTTAATTTACACCAACATGCTTGAAGACTGAGTAATTGATAAAATGAAAGACAAGAAGTCTTCAAGACCACAAGGTCATTTAGGTGCATGGATAATGTGCGTGAAGACAGAGGGTAGGGTTATAAATGCAACATGCAATAAGTATGTACTGGCAATTAGTCTCCATGATTTTTTTAAACACTCACGTGTGACAAAACTTTTGTTTGTAGGGTAGAGATAATACAAGTAGAATCCTCCAGGGCAAGCCAGCACATTCACACGCTCTTCTCCCGGGCAGTTTCCAGGGGAACACAAACTCATGTTTTTGACACCATCAGTCAGGCTGGGATGGCTGTTACCACTACAGAGAGACAGTGGGTCATTGGTTCCACCAGTGGCAGAACTGGGGCAGCCCTCAGCCAGGACATCTCCACCGATACCAGTGAAGCGGTACCAGCCTTCTGCCAGAGCGCTGTCTGTTTTGGGCCAGCCGAGGAAGGTTTTGGAAGCAAACCCAACGTTGCGCCACGGGTCATCAGTTTGATTGTGGACATCACAAACATCTGGTGACAGGGAAACTGCTGGTCACGTACATATCCATTTAATAGATACATTTACATATGAAAGGGAGTTAGAGGTTCTCTGGCTCCAATACTGGGCTAATATAAACGCAGTTGCACAAACATATATATATATATATATACAGTTTAAGCAGACACAGATTCAAATACAAATACAAACACACACACACACACAGACAAACACCAACACAGACAGAGATGCACACACACATTCAGAGCTTTTCTCTGGGAACTAAGAGTATGTATAAGGACAACATCTGTGTGTTGTGTGTGTGTGTGTGTGTGTGTGTGTGTGTGTGTGTGTGTGTGTGTGTGTGTGTGTGTTTTAGCATGGAGTCAGTTGCTCCAGACTATTATCCATCCACAGCTAACTTCACTTTTGATGAACTGGATACAGTTGTGTCCCAGCTGCCAAACAACAGAGCTAGTGGATATGATGGGGTGACATACAAAACCATTAAAGCCACAAAACCCTGGTCCACTCAAACTCTCACTAATATATTTAATATCTATCTAATTAATGGGATGGTACCTAATTCATGGAAGGGGGCCCTCACACATAGAATACCAAAGAAAGACAATATTCCAAATGATCCATCTACATGGAGAGACATTTCTCTTCTCCCCACTGTTTACAAAGTCCTCATGAACTGTCTTCTTGCCCGCATCCTCTTATGGCTTGTAGACACAGGCACTCTCTCAACTAAACAAAAAGCCTACATAGACAGACAAGGCATGAATGAACATGTGTTCTGCCTTAAAGATCGAATTGATGACTTCAAACATGAATCATGTAAATTCTACACTGTATTCCTGGATTTTAGAGATGCCTTTGGGATACTGTCTCACAATATGATGCTCCGCACACTGGAAGAAATCCATCTACCTCAACCCTTTGTGGACATCATCACAGACGTATACAAGGGATCTTTTTTGCAAGTCATCTGTGGAGAACAGCTCAAAGAGCCTGTACCCCTCCAGGTAGGGATTAAAACAGGCTGCCCCTGGAGTGCTGTGAACTTCATCCTTGCTATCAACCAGTGGTTGAAATGGCTCTGTCAGTGTGCACCACCACAAATCAGATCCCCAAACCCTGTTCAGTGGTACGCTGATGATGTGGAGATGTCCTCTAGGGATGAGAGTGTAATTGCTGACATGCTGGGCAGAACAGATGAGTTTCTGCTCCGGTCAAAGCTGGAGGTAAAACATACCAAATGCGCAGCACTCTATGAACGACGCAGTGGTGGTAACCGCTGGTACAAAACAAAGTCAGACAAACCTCCCTCCTTCACCCTCATGGGACCACCAATCAGGGTCTATTCTCGTCACGAGACCTACACCTATCTGGGCCAGAAGTTCAACATTGCAGGCGAGTGGGGTGAGCAAATACAGGAGCTATCCTGTGACTATAAGAACAGAATTGATCTGATTGATTCCTCCCCCCTCCCTGTAGTAATGAAACTGGAGGCCATCAGAGAAGTGGCCCTGGCAAAGATACAACACCTCTTTGCGAATGTCCACATCCCACAGAATGTCCTTCAAGACATGAACAATAAAACAGTGGAAGCTGTCAGGAGATAGCTGGGACTGAACACTCACTCCACTCGGGATATACTCTTCCTCTCACACAAAGAGGGGGGGCTCGGTGTCCCTAATGTGGAGTGGACCTACACCACTACAAAGCTGACACACTTCATCAGGATGCTAAACAATGACGTTTGAGAGCAAGCCAGAGCCTCCCTCCTACTGGACCTCAGGAGGAGAAAGGTCCCTTTGGCAAATGCTGGCCAGGAGAACTTCCTGGGCTTCAGGAGGAAAGGTAATGGCAAGCTGGACACCCAAGCTGCAGGTTATGGTGTTCGGTCAGACTGGCCGGACCTCAATGACCTGTGCAACAGAGCGGCTGTTCGACTGAAATGGGAGAAAGGAAATTCACACACTGCACCAGACGCATCCGATGCAGTTGTCACAGACCCATCTGTTTCTGTTTACTGTCTACCACAATGGGACACAACAAACACTCCCCAACACAACGGCAAGAAAGTCCCTCCTGAACATTAAACAAGCAGAGAAAAAACAACACTGGACTGGACTGAAACTGCAGGGGAAGTTGGCATGCCTTGACTTTTCTGACCACTCTGTCAGGAATGTACAGGAATGCTGCTGTAGGAGAGGACATCCTACAGGTGTTGCCAACTAAATACAATCTGGCATTGTGGTACCCTAACAATCATCATTTACACTGTATAATGCACTCTAATGCACTCTGAATCCATTGCTCATATTGTTAATGACTGTAATAAGTAAAACAGACTTTATACTGCACGCCATGACCGCATTGTCAACCTTATTTCTAGTACTGTTAAGGGAGTATTCCCCCCAAACGTGTCAATGTACAAAAACTTGGACAAGGTTAAAAGGGAGGTAGCCTTGAGGTAGCCTGTGTCTATGACCTCTATATGGACATAGCCTTCCTTGACAAGTTGACCAATTACCAGCCCATTGTTGCTAAGATGAGAGACCTGGGCTATACATGTAAGCTGGTAGTACTGATATTTGGAAGTCTGGGGCATGTCCATAAGCTTTCGGTAAGTGGGCTACGACTGGCAGGACTTAGTAAAAGACAATCTAAACAACTAGCAAAGTTCTGCTCTGTATCAGCTGCTATAGGTAGTCTTGCTGTTTGGCGTAGGAGATGTTTCTTGTACCCATGAGTCACTAAGCTGTATTCAACCTCTGAGAAATGTTTGAATCCTTTCTGTTGAAGGGACTGGCATTTGATATTTTATAGTTAATAAGGATATGCCATAGTCAATAATTAAATGTATCTTATACCTAGTTATAATTGTTACTTGTATTTGGATTCCACTAAGCATTTCCTGGGTGAAAATACTTGGTGTTGACCTGGGGAGTGAGGTGTGACATTGCTCTCACCATTGCTCTGTGAGGGAGGGTGAATCTTCAAGTCTCTGTCTCAACAATGTCGGCCGGCATTGTTTAAGAATAAACCTGAAGCCATGACTGACAAACCTAAGACTGAGTTTTCAATATATGGTATAAAACTAAATACTATCACTGTACACAATATTTTTGGTGGATTCAAATAAATAATTTAAATGTGTGTGTCTTAAGGGTGAGAGAAAGTAATGTTGAACAAGGACAAGATGTAATTGCACCAGGTTATCAGTGCTTTTTTTATGAACAAAAAACTGTCCCACTTCACAAATACTGTAGGCAACAGTGACAGTACACTGAAACCATAACAAGTCCATGTCTAACCAGAAGGAATAACTTGCATAAACCACCATAAACATCAGTGAAAAAACATGAAATGCTACACACGGATTTGTGCTTCCAACACACACAAAAATAAATGTTTACTATATTTAGGACATTGTTAAATACTCGCGTCTCTGAAAAATTACAGAGTTAAAAAAAAAAAAGTGAAAAAAAGTGAAAAAAAGCTCAAACCTTTTGGTGGACACTCTCCCCATAGTTTCGTCGGTTCATATACAGGTTCTATTGAACACCAGTCTGTGTGATGAGAGTCATTGATGCACACATAATAAACACGAGACGTGTAGGTAAAGGGAAACACACAAGCCGCTCCCTTCGCATTTCCATTAACGGTGGCGTTATCTGTGGCAGAAGTGGGTGGACAAAAGGGAGACAATAAACCGTAATGTCTTTCAAAGGTCCCTACTGTGCAGCAGCAAAGGCTTTAGTGCAGGGGTCTCAAACTCAGGCCCGCGGGCCAAATCCGGCCCTACAAACGATTTCATCCGGCCCGCCGGCTTCCCAGTATTTTGCAAAAAGTTCCATAGATTTGAATGGGCCACCCCAACGTTTACCGCTGCCATTGGCAACGGGTTTTGTGCTTCTTATTCACTTCTTTCATATCATTCCGCAAGTAGTCCAGCCATTTAACGTAATGGAAACTGAATTGAAGTCAGCAAGTATTGCGTTGTTACGCAACACCTCGAACTTTAAAGATCTATCTGCGTGAATAACTATTTTTTCTTAGCGGAAGTCACGAAATGGCAACAAAATAATTTAAAGTAGGTATTTTGGAGGAATGTCTTCTATCGTTTTGACAAGTAACCGAATAAGAAACGGATTATGTATAGTCCAGCAGTCATCAGCAAATAAATATAGCTGCGTGTCAAAGGCAAAAGTTTCAGTGCGTATTCTGTGGCTCTGGATGAGAGTACTGACAAAAATGATAATGCTTAGCTTTTCCTGCCGCGTTAACAACCAGTTTGAAGTGACAGAGGAATTACTTTTTGTAAAAACAATGCAAGGCCGTACCACAGCCAAGGATGTATTTGAGCAACTGTGTGACGCAATGGAGCATGCTGGTCTGTCATTGAAGTCGCTCCGAGGAATAATACATTTATTTTCTAAAATAAAAAGATTCAGATTTTTTCTGAAACTTTATTCAGTTTTCTGCTTTGTTTTGTTTGTTTGCAGCCTTGTTATCAACTATGCAAAAGTGGTGCAGTACAGCATTTGCTTTGAAATGTGCATGTATGAAGGGAAAATATAGATGTAGTTGTCGATGAAGACATTATCCCACTCTTACTGCTGTATATGTAAGTCATGGGCTGTCAATGAGACAAGTGATCCAAAAATGCATCTATAACAAACACCTTTATCCAAAGAGCATCTTGCATTGCCCAGGAATTTAAACCCAAGTCAGCTGCTTGTTATTCAACAACACTAACCATTGTACCACTGATCAAACATGGTAAATTTGCCCCACTCAAAAGTGGTATCTAAAGTATTGTGATAGGCAAAAAATCTGGCCCCCCACTGACCAGACTGGATGCATTTCGGCCCCCGGGTAATTTGAGTTTGAGACCCCTGCTTTAGTGGTTTGTTGAGAGAAGCAGTAGACTACAGGGGAGGAAGTGGATGCCAATGGGGTCCGGTCCACAACCTCAGGCAAGAAAGCACAGCCAGATACTGAATTGTTGCTGTTGTCTTTTTAAGATAAAGAATGATAGATAGATAGATAGATAGATAGATAGATAGATAGATAGATATGCACTGCATAAACATGGTATCAGAATACTATTACTTGTATATCATTACTGGCAGGACTACATCATACTCACGGCGATGCCAGTCAGCCAGAGCACACTTCTGCAGGGAGAGGAAGACCAGTGCAGTCCCTTGGAAGAAGAGCACAGATATACGGCTGAGCACTACATACTGCCATTGTCAAATATCAGGAAGAAGGTTAAAAACATGATGCTTAAACATGATAAAACACAGGCTCACAAAGCAAGCAGGTGAGCATCACTCTGCAGCCAATAAAAAATGTGGTGGTGCTGCCACAACAAAAACAACAACAACAAAACAAGGACGTGGTTCTACCATTCAGGGGCCCGTTAGTCGTAGAGTTGAAGCTAAGTTAATCAATTGGCCTTTCAGCCCGTTAAGATTAGCGAACTGATTGAGAAAAGCAAATATCGGTTCGTTAACGACTGATCCGCATCCAAATCATGTGGTTAATTTCAACCAGCCTAAACTTACCAGGGCATTTGCGCGTGCACGTCCTACTTCAAAAGGCAGGAAAGGTCGATCACCAAAACAATGATTTTCTAACGGTATAATGGTTCTAAACTCAAAGAAAATTGCTCTTTTTTTCTCCGCTGGCGAGCAGGAGATGAACATGAACGCTTATGAAGAATACAAGACCATAATCATGGCAAAATTCAACACCACCACCACTGTGAGAGCAAGGCGTGTTGGGATGTTTATAGGGTGATATCTGTGTATGAATGACTGACGGCAAGTGTCAACTGGTACAGAGGATCCCTCTACCGGTTTAAAACTACAAGGTTGCTAGTTTGAATCCCCTCACCTCCTTCCTCGATATAGTTCTACATTTTCTTGTAAGTCGCTTTGAATAAAAGCGTCTGTTAAATGACTAAATGTATTAATAACAAATGCAATAGATTCCACCTTAATCATTTTCTACAATAATGATATGCTATGGTGTACTAATAACGCTGATATAATTATGAGTGCTTTGTTCTCCGCATCACCGACACTACAAAAATGTACCACTCGCAAAAAAGCGCAAGACAGTCAATGTTCGACTGTGGTGTTTGCAATAAATGACTCGAGAAGGTCTTGTAAATTAATGATTCCTTGTCGGCTGAATCGGTAGCGCTCATACAAGAATAATTGATCTTGGCGATTGCAAAGAACTCTCTCCCTCCGCCTAATCTTATTAACTATCTAATATCAGTCCTTGGTCAATGGGATCCCTCCTTTTTCCGGGGGTGTGGCAAGCTTATCCAGCTACACTTAAGTTAGCCTGCCCTGGAGCAGGTTAGTGCTAATCGATATGTTACTATGGTGATTTATCAAAAGTTGCTTCCACGAACAAAAAAGAGGGGCGTTTTTTATCTTAGGCTGAAAATTAGCTTGCTAAACCGCTTAGCGAGCTACGACGAATACCCCCCAGCTCTCCTAAGTCCTTATATCAGATTGTTGTTAACTTTTCTGCCTTTCAAGTAGGTCAAAGGTCAAAAGTTACTCAGTGGGTTGCTTGTACTCCCATATCTTTTAAAGCTTGTATATATGTGGACACAAGTCCACATTTTAACAGCTTGTAATACAGAGGACTCAAAATGAGGAGCCTGCAAGTTCCAGACGGTAATCCAACTTTTAAAGATCCTCAACACATTGTACTCAAAACAAAAAGCACTCTAAGTGCAACCTCACTCGTATGGTGATGACCTGCTCGTTCTACTCAGCACTCTGTACCACAACTTCCTCATTTTGCAATGAGTACAGCACAGGCAAATCAGACCTACAGCCAACAGCACACCACGATTGTAATGGGATACTGATACAAATAAATAAGATATACAGTATATGACATGTATAGTGTTTTACCCTTGTTTTACATTAGACTTCAGTAAATGTGTAAATGTGTAAACGCTTTTTTTTAAACCACATCAGTAACGTCATCTAATTAATCTAAACTGTCAATTCTTTATTTATGCTTATGACCTGATACAGATTACCGATTTTCTCAGTTCCTGTTTCAGTTTTCCTAAATGTGAATTCAATTCAACCATTTTGGTTATTGATTCTCCCATAAGCAGAGAACTTGCTCAATGTCAGATTTATTATGAAATAATATGAAATTAAATAGAATGATTAGCGTTTTTTTTCTAACCTTACTCTCTTCTGCAGACCACTGTTAGATTTAGGTGATTTTTATATATCAGACTACAATGTAACATAAGAAATTACATCTCAAACAACCCCCCTTTCTAGTTTGCATATCGCCATGCCAGAGCCATCAAGGTGGCTCCTGGTCTATTGTCCATGTTGAGGAGTTATCAGACATGGTTCCTGGCTTTTGTGTGTCTTGGAGCCTGAGACATTAGGTGGCTTTTGGCTGAAGCCAAATATATTAGCATCTATATGGTCATACCTGGTATGGCCCTTGGTCAAGCTAGACATCCCCTTTGACCTCCAGACACACCCATCCCCTCCCCTACACACATATGTTAATTATACAATATACATGTTTGTACTTTCTGTAATTTATTGGAAGAAGACCTTCTCGTTACCAGAAGACCGTTTTTCTGGCAGCAGACGTGCCTCATGCATGCTCGTGCTGTGTCGAGGTGACCGTGGCTAGTGGCTGAATAAACACATTATTTCGCTAAGCCGTCTTCCACAAGTCTCTTATTCTGAACAAGCTAATTTGAACCAAGCCTGGGCTTCTGACGAATTCGCCGGAGAAAAGCAGACTCTTTCACCACTAAATGAATGTGAATATAATAATGGTACTTACATGTAAAATAGAAGAATGCCATCCTGGACGGGAGACTGACTTGTGGAGCCAGTGCAACTAGAGACACGACATGTGGAAATAAAATATATGATGTTGTCACACAATCATATTCTTTTGTGTATGCAAAACACTACCAGGAGAAAGGAGAAGGCTCCGGGAAAGGCCAGTCCCACCCAGTTCGGTTCATTATGAGTGTGGTTTTGGTCCCAGCCTGTACCTGCTCTTAACATGGGTTTTTAAATAGATTTTACACGCACGTGTTTAAATTGAAAAGTTTTTATGAGAAATCAGCTGTAAAAAAAAAAAGTCACACTTGTCATAAGTGGATCCTCAGAACAATGTGGTCATTAACAGATGAATTAAAATAACCATGTTCACCTTACTGTATCAACCGGTTATTAATCGTTAGATTGTGGTATATAAAAATAAACATGTACTTACGTGTAAAATAGAAGAATGTCATTCTGGACGGGAGACTGACTTGTGGAGCCAGTGCTAGGAGACTACAGACACGACATGTGGAAATAAAATATATGACGCTGTCACACAATCATGTCTATTTGTGTATGCAAAACAATACCACGACAAAGGAGAAGGCGGAACAGGCCATAATTGCCAGGAAAACAGTTTCAAAAAATGTAACAGCCTGTCAGACGGTATGAAGTCAGTTTTACGGAATTATATAAAACAAACCTGTATTTTGACCACACGTGTATTATTAACCGCAGTTTATTTAACATAATTTTTACAAAATCAATGTATAAACCACGGTGAATAATCATGACAATACAGTATATCAAAATTAACATGTACTTACACAGGAACCAACACTACCTAGGTAGAAAAAACAGAAGAGGAGAAACAAAGAAACTGTACTGAATAAGGCAAACAGCTCATCCAATTGCTGACTCTATCATTCTAAAAAGATCCGCCTCCTTATCCTGGACTAAGGATGGGGCCTATTCCAAAGACTTTGTTTTGTTCATTACTGAGCTTGCCTCATTTATTGAATACATTTTGTATTATTGTTGGTATTATTTATTTTTAATGTTTTTATTATTATTATTATTATTATTATTATTATTATTATAACAACATCCAGTAATATCTACATTGATGAACTGAACTAGGTCGGAAAAATAACACGGTTGTTCGTTTCCATTACTTCATATGAAGGATATTGATAGGGAATTGATGTTTTTTTAATTAATTAAAATCAATTTAGTGATAAATGGAGAACATGTATTCCCCATTGACACAGTCATGGTGTCCATTTATATGACACTGACACCTCTTTGTGTTGTGTTGTTGTCTAGGAGGGGAAGAAATAAACAAAGTGAGTGGTTACAGTTTGGCCGCCAATATGCAAAAATGTACTTGATATATGTGGTGATGAGGAACAATGTGTCAACAGCCAACGCATTTGTCAGCATGAATCACACTGTAAGAGAAAGACCATGTGTTTAGTAGACATACATTTGACAAACAGATAAATTAAGGTAAAAAAAAATACAGTAGGTAATATGGCCACTTTATCAGTATCAGTTTTAGCATAATATGACATAGAAGGAGACTGCTGTATGGCAAGATATATGGGATTATTTAATGTTTAGTTTTGATGAGTTTTGTTTAGTTTTGGTTGGCTGACATGGTGCATGGAAATTTTAGTCACACAAGAATAGCAAGGATGCACAACAATGCACAAATGGTCGGTGACAGCCGCAATAAGCGCCACGTGTATCCAGGATCTGTAAAGACCCTCCTACACAGTACAACCTGTGCTGTATGTAACCCATATGTAGACTGTATATGTAGACTGCATATTTATGTATGTATGTGTGTATGTATGTATGTATTTATTTATTTATTTGCAGTTAATTTATTTATGTATTTAATCTATCCCAAGATAGCATGGCCATGCCATTGTTAATGGAAATACCAGAGGAGCTCCTTGTGTTTTCCCTTTCTACGTCCAGACTATGGAGCCCAGTAGAGAGAGTTGTTCCATTCTTTATGTGGGAGGAAAACAAATCTATATGGGACTTGTGCTGTTGCTAATATGAGTCCATTCTCTCACTTCTTCATTGAATTTCACAGCAACATTAACTCAACCTTTGGTTCTTCTTGGTCTGGGGCACCTTTCATCCACACAGATGTTTGTGATATCCGCACTATAACTGATGACCCATGGTGCAACATCGAGCTCACCTCCACCTCCCCTAGTTGGCCCAGAACAGACAGCGCTCTGGCAGAGGGCTGGTACTGCTTCACTGTATCGGTGGAGATGTCCTAGATGGGGGCTGGTACCACTTCACTGGTATCGGTGGAGATGTCCTGGATGAGGGCTGCCCCAGTTCTGGCACTGGTGGGACCAATGACTAAATGTCACTCTTTAGTGGACGCCCCACTATTCCACTCTGCTGGCTCACGGACAGCTTTTTTATCTATTTATTTTAATTGTAGGAATCAGATATTGATAGTAAAAGCAGGTTTCTGCATAGTCCAGGTAATGTATCAGCATTACAGGTACAATGTCTGTCATAGAGGAGTTGAAGAGTACCATCATATCCTCTTCCCATCCAATCTCAATTAATGCCACTTTCACACACATAACCTTTGATGGGTGCTGGATGGATGTGATGATTAAACATGTATTATAGTCATAGTCATAGTATTACCACAACTCGTTTATGGTTATTACATATTATCATGTCTATGGCAATATAATTGTCACACACTCCTGGACAGGAGACTGACTTGTGGAGCCAGTGCAACTAGAGACACGACATGTGGAAATAGAATATATGATGCTGTCACACAATCATATTCTTTTGTGTATGCAAAACAATACCAGGAGAAAAGAGAAGGCTTCGGGCAATGCCAGTCCCACACAGTTCGGTTCATTATGAGTGTGGTTTTGGTCCCAGCCTCTACCTGCTCTTAACATGGGGTTTTTAATAGATTTTACACGCAGGTGTTTAAATTGAACAATTTTTATGAGAATTCAGCTGAACAAAAAGACATATTTGTCATAAGTGGAACCTCAAAACACGATATGTGGAAATAAAATATATGACACAATCATGTCTTTTTGTGTATGCAAAACAATTTCAGGAGAAAAGAGAAGGCTCCGGGCAATGGCAGGAAAACTGTTTAAAAGAAATTCAAGCAACATTTGACTAGCAAACAACTCTTTCTGGAGTTCATCTGATCAGCAGACCTGATTACCCTTGCATGTCCCTAAGAGAAGAAAAATACACAGGCTCTATCAAACACACACACACACACACACACACACACACACACACACACACACACACACACACACACACACACACACACACACACACACACACACAGAGACACACTCCAATCTCAAACAGCTCATTCAGTCAAGACAAAAAATACAACTCAAATTCACCAAAATTATTTTAATGTCTAAACGATTTCAAAGGAAAGGAACAACAGGGAAAGGAACATTTTTACTTCAAACTGAATTGTGCAGTTCATTATTGCAAGTGCGTTGAACATGTGCACAGCGTTTTCAACTGCTAACTTGGTTAAACAGACGCTGAGGGTCCCCAGGCTCAGGAGACGTACTGCACTTGTTTTTGTAAATATATTTTTGTAAATTGAATTATTGATCATGTCGTGCGATGCTCCACACGGACATCTGGAGGTGGGGCCAGGCCTGATGTAGCCATACATATGGTATACCTTCTGGTGTTGCCCCATCAAGCACACAATAGGCAGCTGCCTTTCAAACCCAAACCGCTAAACATCCCCTGTTGTTTTTAGCTGTATGATCATGTCATGCACTGCTCCACATGGACTGATATTCTGTAGTTGTCCCACCAAGTCAGGACACAATAGGCAACAGGCTGAAAGCTGACCATTACCAGCTTTCACTCAGGGAAAATCGAGGAAGAGTCAATATCGAGCTGATTTCTTTCAAACCCAAACCGCTAACACATCACCTGTTGTTTTTAGCTGTATGTGATTTTTTTTTCCTCCATAGAAAAAAAAGACTGTTAAAATGTTGAAAATATACTGATGTTTTACCTTTTATTTCAGTAAATATTCATCCATTTAAGATGGAACATGTATGTATGTATAAGCCATAGGTTTTCTGGAATTATTTCATAGTTATTTAAACAGTCATCACCAAGTTCTATTGACAACAGAGGTTCGGACCTCTTTTTAAAATCTGAACTGCCAGTTCAGTGTCCCCCAGCTAGTTTAGGGGTGGTGGTGGGGTTCAGATGATTTGCAGTCTATCCAAACTTAGTTCAGTGGAGGAAACAAATTAAATTAAACCGGCAAAAAAAAAGTTAATGTATTACTGTTATGTAATTGTACTGTTATAAAATTAGTAAATCATGTTTTTACTGAAGTAACTGCCTGGCAGCTCTGTATCTCCAGATGCAAACTATGGCCAGCTCAAGCATCGCGGTTGATTTAGATTATTTTAAAATCAACAAGTGGCACCACCTAGTGGGAGATGGTAGGCATCTCTTCAGGACACACGTGTGGCGCCACCTAGAGGGAGGCAACAGGCATCTCTTCAGGACACACGTGTGGCGCCACCTAGTGGGAGGTGATAGGCATCTATTCAGGACACACGTGTGGCGCCACCTAGTGGGAGACAACAGGCATCTCTTCAGGACACACGTGTGGCGCCACCTTGTGGGAGGTGATAGGCATCTCTTCAGGACACACGTGTGGCGCCACCTAGAGGGAAACAACAGGCCTCAACAGGCAGAGCGCCGAACCTAATTGTGTGCCAGGATGCCAAGACAGGTGGCTTTTAACCAATAAGCCACAGGTAGTGACATCACTGACATCACTGAAGCCCCGCCTGTAAGTCGGTGCGATACCTAACCATGTGACCTTACCCATCCTTACAAGGAAAAGGAAAATAAATCTTAATTATTGATTATTCTTTCCATATTTCTGTCCATTCTGATGGTCCATTCAGTCACCCCACCCTATGGCCTTGAACCCAGGGCTCTAGGATAATAACCCTGAACTGTGACCGTGACACCATAAAGCCAGGCGTTTTAATAGCAAAGAGGACTTCAAGAGGCCCCTAGTGATAAGACACAGCCTGGCAAGGTAAGGCTAGACAAGTTTATTGATGTAGCAAAATTCACACAATTCAAAGCGCTTTACAAATGAGCAGATAAAAGGACATAGAAAAATGAGATTTAAAATTGTTAATTGTAAATACAGTTTACTATTAATACAGAATTAGCACACTTCATACCATTACTAGCATTAATATTGTATGATCACACATTTGAAGAAGGGCATATCACATTTGAGAGAAACAATATCATAGATTTCTGACATTGTCATTGCACAAATGCATTGTTAATCTCTCAATAGCTAGAAGCAACAATATCATAGGTTTCTAGCATTGCCAGAGCACAAAAGCATTGTTAATCTCTCAATAGCTAAACCACACATGTGAGTGGGGCAGAGATGTTGTTGAAGGTGCATTGAAGGGGTTAGTACGGTTGGATACCTGCTTCAGATTCAGCCACCACTTCCTGTATTGCTGCCGAACCTAAAAGAAAAAAAAGAGAATTGTTTTCATTTTGCAGTCCCTTTCATCCACAGTGTACTGTGTGTAACCCGTGCTGTCAGAAGCACGCTCCCGTTTTAAAGGGTACCCCAAGTGTTGCCCACTGTTACCCCACTCTTGCTCACCACAGACGTTTCCTAACACAGCTACTTCTAATTGTGAATACTTCTTATAAGAAGTTGCAAATGGCACTGGTGTTGTGAGCCCTTGGTCTTTTGGTTGCGGAAAAAGAAAGGAAGATGTGGAGATGAAACAGAAAGAGAAACTGCACTAAATGAGTGCAATCATGGCCAAGCCTACTACAGCTTGGCTGAACCTGTGTCAAAAGCTGGAGCTGGAAGCTTTTTTTTTCCGCTGAACAGCAAATCAGAGTGATCTCTCTCTCTCTCTTACTTCTCATTGTACTGTTGTTCTAGTAATAATGAGTTGAGTAGTCAGACAGCCATACTCACAGTGAAGAACACACATAGTCAAGGTTTTACGGGACAGGTTACACACACACACACACACACACACACACACACACACACACACACACACACACACCTGGCACGTTTGATCCACATAAGCACTGGGAAACTGGGGCAAGATGGGTCAAAAGGCATTCCCAACCCTGACTCACCCCCTCATTGAGAACACAGTGGACCAGAAACAGGAAGGTTCCTTGCTGGGAGTTGAGGAAAAGGAAGAGAATGTTCAGTATGTCGCTGCTTTTCACGAAGAAACCGAGTATCCAGGGGCAACCCAGGATGAAGAACTGGACCGCAGTTTTCATGATAAGAATCCTACAATAAAGACGTGAACAACACTGGTAAGTTCAGAATGGTCTTGTGTTTAGTATGGTGCAGTATGGAGTGTGTGTGTGTGTGTGTGTGTGTGTATGTGTGTGTGTGTGTGTGTGTCTGTGTGTGTGTGTGTGCATGTTACTATGTTTTGTTGTATGGTCTAGATAATAGGGATGCAATGGTACATTGTATTATGTCAAACCGTTCGGTACACCCCCTATGGTTCAATACGCACATGTGAAGTGCGATACTACAATATGTCTGTTATTTTACTTCAATTAACAACACTTGCTTACTCTGCTGCAGACTTGCTAGAAACTTAAAACAGTGAACTTGAAATCTCAACTTGGCCTTCACAGTGACGAATGCTAAATAGAGAGAAAGAGGGACATTTTAAGAGGCTCTGCCGTCTTTCAGATCCCCTGTGTGGGAACATTTTGGATTACTGTATTCGATGAAGGGGTAAGAAGACCCTACACAAAAAAAGGACAGTCTGCAAGCATTGCTCTGCCACTGTTGGGTCCTCGAGTGGAGCAAGGAGAGTTGGCGGTTTCTTAACCTGTTAATTCAGAAGGGTATTTTTGACAATTTCCGCCTATATTGCACTGTCCCATTTAAAACTTGAATATCTATGGTTCTAAACATTGCATAATAACCATTCATGGCTTAAATTAAAGAAGACACTTGGCCCATCAAATGCAATCAGTTAAAGTGTTTTATTATGTCATTTTAGTTTACATTTCAGAGCAGCAAAACCAACATTTTTGTCAGAAAAAAACATAAAACGCCTAGTGTTTTTTTAATGTTTCAGTGTAGAACTGGGTTTTGAATGTCATAGGAAACTAACATTTACATTTCCTGATGCAACAACATCTTGACAGTGTGTGTACAAAATTTGAAGCAGATAGACAAAAGTTTACAAGTGTTACACATCAGTTTCCATATGGTACCTTTAGACGTCTCCAAGTGTCTCATAACCTCTCCAACCTCACCAAATACAACATCCAGTACCTGTCACTGTACATCAAGAATTCATACTTTTTTCTTGCTTTCTGTACTACAGCAAACCATTCTGAATTAATTTCAGTGTAATATATTGTAATTTATTGTGACAACACATATGATGGTCTATAGCCTCTCCAAAATATACCCAAAAACCTATCCAGATCCATATAAAAGTACATCATGTATGTTTCGTGGTTTTGTACCCAAAAGTACACCATGTATGTTTTGTGGAGGTGTGTGGTGGGGTGTGGAGGTGGTGTAGGGGTGTGTGGAGGTGGTGTAGTGGGGTGTGGAGGTGGTGTAGTGGTGTGTGGAGGTGGTGTAGTGGTGTGTGGAGGTGTGTGGTGGGGTGTGGAGGTGGTGTAGTGGTGTGTGGAGGTGTGTAGTGGTGTGTGGAGGTGGTGTAGTGGTGTGTGGAGGCGTGTGGAGGTGGTGTAGTGGGGTGTGGAGGTGTTGTAGTGGGGTGTGGAGGTGTGTGGAGGTGGTGTAGTGGTGTGTGGAGGCGTGTGGAGGTGGTGTAGTGGTGTGTGGAGGTGGTGTAGTGGTGTGTGGAGGTGTGTAGTGGGGTGTGGAGGTGGTGTAGTGGTGTGTGGAGGTGGTGTAGTGGGGTGTGGAGGTGGTGTAGTGGGGTGTGGAGGTGGTGTAGTGGGGTGTGGAGGTGGTGTAGGGGTGTGTGGAGGTGTGTAGTGGTGTGTGGAGGTGTGTAGTGGTGTAGTGGAGGTGGTGTAGTGGTGTGTGGAGGTGTGTAGTGGTGTGTGTGGAGGGGTGTGGAGGTGGTGTAGTGGTGTGTGGAGGTGGTGTAGTGGTGTGTGGAGGTGTGTGGTGGGGTGTGGAGGTGGTGTAGTGGTGTGTGGAGGTGTGTAGTGGTGTGTGGAGGTGTTGTAGTGGGGTGTGGAGGTGGTGTAGTGGTGTGTGGAGGTGTGTAGTGGGGTGTGGAGGTGGTGTAGTGGTGTGTAGTGGTGTGTGGAGGTGGTGTAGTGGTGTGTGGAGGCGTGTGGAGGTGGTGTAGTGGGGTGTGGAGGTGGTGTAGTGGTGTGTGGAGGTGTGTGGTGGGGTGTGGAGGTGGTGTAGTGGTGTGTGGTGGTGTGTAGTGGGGTGTGGAGGTGGTGTAGTGGTGTGTGGAGGTGGTGTAGTGGTGTGTGGAGGCGTGTGGAGGTGTTGTAGTGGGGTGTGTGGAGGTGGTGTAGTGGTGTGTGGAGGTGTGTAGTGGTGTGTGGAGGTGTGTAGTGGTGTGTGGAGGTGGTGTAGTGGGGTGTGGAGGTGTTGTAGTGGTGTGTGGAGGTGGTGTAGTGGGGTGTGGAGGCGTGTGGAGGTGTTGTAGTGGTGTGTGGAGGCGTGTGGAGGTGGTGTAGTGGTGTGTGGAGGTGTGTAGTGGTGTGTGGAGGTGGTGTAGTGGGGTGTGGAGGTGTGTGGTGGGGTGTGGTGGTGTAGTGGGGTGTGGGTGTGGAGGGATAAGATGAGATGAGTTCTGTTCTGATGAGATGAGATCTGTTCAGATGAGATGAAATGAGTGGGGAGCGGACAGATGCATCTCCTGCAGGGACATCTCTCTGGAAAAAATAAATCAATTGGCAAATGTTACAAACAACTCAGCAATCCAGCAAAAAAAATAAAGACATTGTAAAATAACCAAACACAATATGCAACTAAAAACAAGAAAGATGCAGACATAGAGAGTACACAACAGGAGAAATATAACATGCCATACATACCAAAATGTATGCTAATAGTATTATGCGTGTGTGAACGAATACATGCAGACATGTATAGTTTTCATCAGGACACAACACAGCAAAAATAGCATGTAGCTAACGTTAGCGAACTTGCTAGCAGGCTTGCTAATTTGCCAGACAAATACATAGGCAAGCCAATAATTTGGAAACGTACAAAAATGCATACCAATAGTATTATGCGTGTGTGAAACCATCCATACAGATATGTATTTACATAGTTTACATTACGAGCACACAACACAGCAAAAATACCATGTAGCTAACTTTAGCGAGCATGCTAGCAGGCTGGCTAATTTGCCAGAAAAATACATAGGCAAGCCAATATTGTGAGAACATACCAAAGTGCATACTAATAGTATTATGCGTGTCTGAAAACATAAATGCAGATATAGATACTTACATGTCATGTCTAGGACACAATCCAGCTGTTCCAATTGTGTCCATGGGCAAACTCCACGTTTTGTGTTGAATGCGCAAAGCCTGTGCTCGGTAGTGATGTGTCGTTCGTGAACGATTCGTTCATTTTGAACGAATCCTTACAAGGACTCGAGAGTAACGAGTCCTTTCAAAAAAAGATTCGTTCATTTTCTCGTGGCCACGCATTGGGACTTGCATAGGCTCAGCCAAGGAAACAGAAATGATTCGTTGAATGCAGGTCACGTGGGAAATGATCCTTCTGCCAACCAAGTGGTACCAGTGCTGAGCCTATGCAGGTCACGTGAAAAATGAACGATGAACGATGAACGATGAACGAATCATTGATCTACTCGCTACCAGTGCTGAGCCTATGCAGGTCACGTGAAAAATGAACGATGAACGATGAACGAAAGATTTACCCGAAGACTCGGTTGGCAGATGAACGAAACATTGACCCGAAGACACGGTCGGGAGGTGAACGATTCGTTCATCTGCCGGATACAGATCTTTAGATCATTTTTTCACGTGACCTGCATAGGCTCAGCACTGGTAGCTAGAGAAAACAGAAATGATTCGTTCATTTTGACTGGGTCTTCGGATACGGATCTTTGGATCATCTTTGTGTTATTATTTATTATATGCAAAGAGTCAATTATTAATACATGTAACATGGTGCAATATTGGGATTTTGGGTTATAATAAAAACATTTTACATCACATTTTATTTGGCATTTCATTCAAAGCGACACACTAACTTCTAGATGGCTTGCAGGTCACCTAGTGCAAAACTGTGGGGGAGGGTGGAGAAGGGCCACGGTCCCCTTGGAGACAGCCATGACTGACAGCTTTTGTGTGGCAGATCATATTTTTTAAAGAAAACCTCTATTAAATACAGTACAACATGACAGTTTGTATGGTTTTAAATTGTCATTTATTATCACACTGGCATTTAATTATCACGGCAAACAATTACACTGCACTAAACTGTAAGTGTAAATGTAAAGTGAAAATAACAAAACCAGTCATTATGACTTGTGAACGAATATAATTCACGTTTCTATACTAAAAACAGCGGTCACGCGAAAGAGAATAAGGTAACTGTTTCCTCTACTAAACCAATGCAGGTCACGTGAAAAATGATCTAAAGATCTGTATCCGGCAGATGAACGAATCGTTCACCTCCCGACCGTGTCTTCGGGTCAATGTTTCGTTCATCTGCCAACCGAGTCTTCGGGTAAATCTTTCGTTCATCGTTCATCGTTCATTTTTCACGTCACCTGCATAGGCTCAGCACTGGTAGCGAGTAGATCAATGATTCGTTCATCGTTCATCGTTCATCGTTCATTTTTCACGTGACCTGCATAGGCTCAGCACTGGTAGAGAAAACAGAAATGATTCGTTCATTTTGACTGGGTCTTCGGATACGGATCTTAGGATCATTTTTCACGTGACCTGCGCTCAGAAGAGGAAACAGAAAGGATTTGTTTACCTCGTTCACTTTCGCGTGGCTAGGTTTAGTAAGACGTGAATGATATTCCTTCACAGGTAATAATTACAGGTTTCGTTATTTTAACTTTTTAGTACTTTACTTAGAGTTCAGCGTAATAGTTATGCCGTGATAATTGAATGCTAGTGTGAAAATAAAGGATCACTTCAAATCATCCAGACTGTCATGATACATTATTTTAATGCAGGAATTTATCTTACCACCCCCCCCCCCCCCCCGAAAATGAACGAATGACTCGAAAAAAGATTCGTTCATTTTACTGAACGAGATTCAAAGAACCGAGTCGGTAAAATGATCCGAACTTCCCATCACTAGTGCTCGGAATGACTTCTCTGGCGCATGGAAAGCGCACCAGAGAACCTTCGGTTACGCGTGGACCAATCACACCGTAATATTATTCAAAGACAGGCAATGGGCATACCATTGTAAACATGAGAATGAGTACTATTGGATAGAATATGTGTCAATCAGTTTGTAGTAACTGGATTGGAGAAACAGGCATTTTGAATGCGGTCATCTGTTACAGGAAGTGGTTGGTTTGTGGGCACTAGACATGAAAATTACGGTAGAACAAGGAATAAAATGTACTGTGGCCAATAAAAACTACACAGTTTCGTAGAAGAGATATATGGCTTTGATTATTCAGGTATGTTTTAAAAATATATATATTTGTCATGGCCACGAGGAGCTCGAGAAGATTGAGATCATATGATATGGGAAATGGAGGCATGTTTTGTGCTGTGATGTGAGTACATAAATAAACCACAATAATATCCTCAGGTAAACTATTCAGTGTCATCATTTAGTTGTTTGGATAGATAACGATTTTTTCATGGCAGATAACAAGACATTTTGGCAAAGATAGCATGTTTAAATGGACGATTAGTTTGAGGAGGCGTCAGGGGGTGGGGCACAGCAGGGGGCACACCACGTTTTTCTTTTGGTCGTTTCTAATGAACTGTTGAACACAGGCATTTGATATTACGTGTGCCTGTGGCAGTTTTAGTGCTTTTTCAGAAAAAAAGTCTGTTTATGGTAAAATGTTTTTTATTTTTGTGGCTACATGCACGTAATTAAGATGTTATCAGCCCGGTCGCGCCGATGCTCCCGCTAGGGGGCGTGTCTGAACTAACAAGTTAATAGAAACTTTTATTTGACTATAGGCAAAATAAATAGTTCAATGTCTAAAGGGTGAGTTCATTTTTTTATATAAATTTATAAACCTACTATTGCTGTGGCCCAAAAACTGTGATACACACCGAACCGTGGGCCCAATACCATTGCATCCCTACCAGATAGCAGTTCATATCCATGTTATTGAAAAGTTATTTTATAGATTGCTTTGTACCACCAAACATGTCTATTACATAAACAGAAATTATCTTTATATTTGTTTACCATATACCACTCATGCTTACTTCATTTGTTTAATCTTTGAGATGTCAGTGTTTGCCTTTGATATGATGCTGCTGAAGCCGATGAAGATGACAGTGAAGAAGATGACATTGCACTGAAAAGGAAATATAGGAAACTGAGATCTGAGATCATTATTTAAAGCATTTAACATTTTGTTCTGGTTTGGTAGAGCATATCTGGGTTTATGGCTCTGATTACAGATACAATTGTTGCTTTATCAATAGAGCATATTTGGGTTTATGGATTAGTCAACCAGTATTTATCGACATTCATCCTACAAAAAAAAATAAAAAATAAACAGACAATATGATTAAATCTACAGAAATACATTTAGGTAATTATGGATCTGTACACACCACAAGGATAAAGACAACGGGACCAACAAAACTCCACTGGAAGCCATTTTTTTCTCTTAGCCAACACCTAAAGGAAAAGAAGACTGATCAAATCAAAAGAATGTACACGCTACACACGCACAAACACAATTGCAATTTACATTTTAATTCTCCTTCAGGACAAACAACCAAAAGAGGGGCTTACAAATCACAAACCTATATTACATGTCTTATTATTCAATGCAACTTTGGTCACACCCCCTTGGTTATGTGGCCCCTCCCCCTCTTTATGTTACTCACTGATCACTCCCATAGCCGTCAGGCATCACTGCAGCAGACACGCCCACCACCGTCAGGGGAACACCATAGCCAATCAGGTGCAGGTATTTCCACCAGGCCTCCTGACTGCTGTAGGCTCTGATGTGTCTCAGTCGACTGACCAATAGGACGAGTGTGCTGCCCTCCAGGTGCATCCACATGAAGCAGCACAGGAAGGCAAAGTGGAGGATGCCTGCAAGAGTCTGACACAGCACCTGAAAGGGTAAACATGCACAGGACTTTGATTTTGTAGGTAAGATAAGGATTGGTAGCAAAGTGAGAGAGCAGTCACCCCAACCTATGAACAGGTTGGGGTATTAGCGCATCACCTTGTGTGGGTGGATGAGATGCAGGAAATGTTGTACGAGCAAAAAGAGGAGGTGAGCCACGAGCAGACACACGCAGAGGTTCAGCCGAGCAACGTTCACCGTCGCCGCCCCTGGCGACAGGGCAAAGGTCAACACACAGAGGCTCAGGAAAACCAGACCAACTGCCACGGCAGCCGTATTCAGCAAGTCCAGGACTGGGTTAGACTGAGGGGACAAAACAAGTTCCGAGGTTCAGATGACTATAAATAATATATAAAATATATTCATTATTTACTGACTACAAATGACATTACAAGGCCTCAGGTCTTTAATCTTTTATCTGTTTTCCAACAACTGGCCTATGGAGGAACACTTAGCATTCTTTTATACTGTGTGTTCCTTCAAACTAGTGAGCTGAGGAGACCCATGTTAATTGTTCAACACAGTATCTGATTTTCAGTTCAGATAAGACCGGTTTTCAGATTTCAAGAGAAATGCTTTTGATATGAGAGCGATTTGAAGTCATATGCATTAACATTGGCCATAGGTCTGCTTATTCCCAATTCTGTGGCTCTGTAAACTGATTGTATTTCATAATTTAGTTTCTATGACGACTAACTCAATTGTACTATACTGTGTATATCTAGACAGTTATCATTTGTGTCCATGTAGAAAATACAGTATTAATATACTGTACCAACATGAAGTAAATAAAAGAAAAAAAGGAACAATAAAAACTCTAATCTATTAGGAGCAAATATTTAAATCTGGTAGCTTCAAAATATTATCTACAGAATGACTAAAACAGTGATTCATCTAACATATTTTTTCGAAATCTTGGTCACCACTGAACATCCATTAAGCACTTCACTTTAGTACCTGTTAATAAAATGTATGGATGAAGAGTGAATTACAAAGTCTAATGAATAATCTATTTTGAACCGAACCAAAAAAACTGCTGCTCTCTCTCACCTGGGATATTCCATTTGTCTGCATGATGAGGGCGAAGGTGGCCATACGGACACAGGTACACACTGTCTGGGTGCTGTAGACTGCAGGGACCCCACAGCCCTCTATGATCCACTGACTGCCGTTCCATTGGACACAGGAGACCAGCGCACCTGGAGGTGGGCTCTGGGGGAAAATGGGCTACTCAAGACCGACACTTTGAAAACACGAAAATCCCTGATACTGTCTTTTAAAGGAATAGCTGGAAAGATGAGGAAAACTTGTGTTCAGAATCACTGACTATTAACTACCGAACACTAAGGAAATCCCTGGAAAATCACCCATGTTGTTTTTTTTTTTAAAGGGGTTATTCTGTAGATTTCAGTGTGGATTGGAATGAGTTGTTAGTCCACCCCAAAAACATTAGGAAAACACATTTTGATGAGTTTCCATGTCCCCGCTAGCTTCTGAAGTACCTTCTTCCATATCCAATAGAAAGCCGATTCGATTTATTAGAGGTTTTTTTCTACGACAATTAAACTCACCATAGTGTGCTGCAGTGTGAGGGTAAAAGAACCCGGCAGGAGACTGATATTGGTTTTAGGCAGGGAAATGGACACCACTCTTGATATTGTGGTCTTGATCGTGTCAGTCTCAGTGTGGAGAAGGTTGGGGTCCAGGACCGTCTCCATGTAAATGAGAGCCACGAGGGCAACAGAAGCAGACCCTGAAATGAAGATGAACTAAGAAACGTCAAATGGCAGGTCTAGTGTGACGTCTCAGGGGAAAGACTGAACCCAAGAGAATCTGAACCCAGTTCAATGATTAAATGGCCAAAGTAAGTTATGACTGTAAAGGAAATGTGGGAATCCAGGCCTAGGTTCTAGTTAGCTAAAGGTGGCATCTTCAAAATGAACTCACAAGAATCTAGATATATTCTGCTGTGACCTGTAGGTTCACCCCAGTTATAGGCACGAGCCTCAAATTACCCAGAGAGGGCCCTACAAACTATGATGCCTTCTTGAAATTCTTGGTCTCACCGTTGCTTTTGTTGGCGATGTAGAGGAGGTTGATGTCGAGTGACGCCTCTTTGATGTGAATGGTAGGTGTCTCAGACAGAGTGACATTTGGTCCAACTGAATCGATTCTCACCTCTAAGAAGGAGGGAAGAGACAGAAACATATGCAGTTTTCTTCAGCACGATGATGTGTGACTCCAAATGCTAATTCAAAGTAAAGAATGCCAAAAAAACTGACATTTACCAGCTGTTTGTGATTCTACCATTAGGAAGCATAATATCAACATATTCTTTTATTAGTTTCCCCAGATACCATATAACACCCCTCAGTGTAATAAAGGTAGGGTCCACGATTCTAATCCAATCGACAACTTTTTGTCAAATTCAGAGAAATGCTGCTCTAGATGTTCTGTAAATGTGCTCTAAAACACTGTGGTTGGGAAAAATAACACTATGGGTTGGACCAAGCTACACTATTCTAGCCAATCAACACATCGATTCAGGGGCACATGAGGGAGGGGTGTAATTTGATTGGCTGGTAAGCTCGAATATTCATAACCTTTTGCCAGAATTGTGTACTGTACTTTTAAGAGGCTTTTTATTTGGAAATAGACTCTATTCATTTCTCCTTAATCTGTCTAATCCCTTCATTTTTAGTTAAGGTACTTTAACAAGTCATTGACCAATCACTAAAAAATATGTTTTCTGTCTCGTTTAATAACCTGTATGTGTGTGGTTTTAAGGTTCCAGGTGTTCTCTTATAGTAACCTGTGTGGTTGGTGGTAAGGTTCCTGGTGTTTTCGGTCATAGTCGGTTCTACCAATGTCGAAACAAGCTTGTTTGTGGCCTGGAGCACGGCATCCCCATATTCCACCCAGTCGTCTTGACTTTCTGTTTGGGTTAGTCCAGCTAGACTATCTCCCAGCTCATCCAGAAGCGTAGCCACGGTCTATAGAGAAAAAAGACGCTCATTTCTTTTTGGAACAATGGATCCACAAAGACCTTTTTATGTACAAAGTGGTTGTTTTGTTTTAATCATTTGTTGATATTGGTAAAAACATGCATATTCTACGTTCTTTACGAATCAGTTGCATATTTTTGTACGTTTACTTTTTCACTGAATTTCAGTTTATTTTACTACAGTACATTGAAGAATGAAGCATGTATTTGCATGTATTTGTAGGCATGGGAATCGAGAAGCGGTTCTTGTTGAGAACCGGCTCCCAGTGGATCGATTCCTTGGAATCGTTAGCCAACGTTCCGCTATCGATTCCATTGCCGTTGCACATGCTCAATGACGTCACACGCACGCAGCCTTGTTTTGTTTAGACCACAGCCAACATGGCGTCTAGGCAGAGGTGTTTAAAAGTGTGGTTCTATTTCATGCAAAAAAGGTGCCAACAGGGCCACTTGCAATGCTTGCAAAACGTCTATTTCGTCAAAGGGGGGAAATACTACCAATATGCAAAGACATTTGTCCACACAGCATGCAATATCTTTGCAGAAATGCCACGTTTTCAATGCGCTTCGGAGTGACGATAACGTTAATGAATCTCAACCTAGCAACAGCAGTGCGACTAACGTTAGCGCTTCATCTTTTAATATCGAAGGTATACTCCTCCAGACCCTGTCTATTGTGTTAGTGCCATTTGTTTTATTGTGTAAACCAGCTTTCACTATATGAATAATCTCTATTTCCACTTTGAGAGTTTGTTGACCTATTCTTCGGATTGTTTTTGGTTATTTAAAATATGTAAATGTTTACATGCATACTGTATTTGCTTTGCATCATCTATTCAGAGAATATTATATTAAAGAAAATTAATGTTAATAAACCCGTTTGTTTTTTTTTCTTGCCCAATGAGAAGGAATCGGATCGATTAGCAGAATCGAAATGGAATCGGAATCGCTTAAATCTTATCAATTCCCATCCCTATGTATATGTACGTGTTTGTGTGTGTGTGTGTGTGTATGTGTGTATGTGTATGTGTGTGTGTGTATACATGTGTGTCTGTGTGTGTGTGTTTGTGTGTAGGTGTGTGTTATTACAGATATGATGGCAGCAAAAATTGTGTGTGTGTGTGTGTGTGTGTGTACTTTGACTGTAACCCACCTCCAGTGGAAGAACTGGGGAGGACATGTTCTGGATTATACCCAGAAGCCATTCTATACCACAGGTACCTCCCCGGTCTCCCTACAAGACGCATTTAGACAAAGACACAATGGAAAGTAAATTAATTAATTAAATGTCAATCAGGAAACTCTAAAGGGCCAATCACACTCAACCCAACCTTGTTTAATTACTCCCTCAGCTTGACCTGAAGTACAACATGTCATTAACGTTAATATATCCTATTGACATATCCTGACAGTTTTTTTTATCTATCTGCTGTATACTTAATTCCATACCCACAGTGTCATAGACAATGCAACACGAGTTCTGTGTCAAAGGTGAACTCTTGTTTTTACCTGGCAGGCGTCTGCAAGGAGAGCTTTCAGATCTGAAAGACAAACAAAACAAAACAAAAATAAACAATGAAACATTCACCTTTTCTCCTGGCTTGGGCATGCACCTTATCTACATGTCTTGTATTCTTTGGAGACTCATGTCAATTTTGCTTATACAGTTTATTTCATGCTAGACCTTACATCCATAAGGGTTCAGACTTACTTCACACAAATACAGATATTGGACTACTTAATATCAATGTGGATAAAGACCTACTTATTTTGATGCATATGAAATGAAAGGTCTCATTGACATCTGTCGCATACTTGTGACACGATGTCAATGAGACCTTTCAACTGTTTTATTCATTTATTTATTTACTATTTATTTAGGTATTGCTTGGTATTCATTATGTATGGTAGGTTTATATGCTGGTAGGTTTAAATGTGGGCAGTACCTTGGCATGGGGTTGTAGCATTGGTGATTGTCACTCCTGGAGGCTTCAGGTATCCATAGTCACAGACACAGCTGAAGCTCCCATTGGTGTTGCTGCAGTGAGCATTGGGTCCACACAAAGTGCTGTTTCCTGCACACTCATCTATATCTGTGAATGACCCCAAATCTGTCAATGTGACAGTCGGGGCCTATGGTTAAACTAGTACAAACTTAGTTAGCTTTCAGTTTCATAGTTAGTAGAGGCTTCACTATCCCTATCAAACAGCTGAAACAGTATTTGTATGCACAGAAACCAGAACATAAAACAAATCTTTACAATACTAAGCAAGGCTATGAAAAGCCCTTCTTGGCCAAGGGCACAAAGACATGAAACATTTTGGAGACGATAGACCCCAAGCCTTGGCCATACAGTACCGGCGCCCCCCTGTATCATGGCAACAGCCCCCGGCTTGAGACCCACAATAGTGAATAAGTCTGGGTTAGGCAACTCATGAAGTCTGTCTTCAGAGACTCAGCGATGGCCTGACTAGGTGGAAGTATAGCTTGACAATGACTTTGCCACAGGTAAAGTTGCCATTGACCAATTTATTTTGGTCCGACTTGATCTCTTGATTGTTTTGTTGTCTATATGACTCTGAACAACCGGTATGTAGTGCAATCTATCATTGCTTGATATATTATGTATGGTATGTATATGTGGTGGTAGGTTTAAATGTGGGCAGTACCTTGGCATGGAGTTGTAGCATTGGTGTTTGTCACTCCTGGAGGCTTCAGGTATCCGTAGTCACAGACACAGCTGAAGCTCCCATTGGTGTTGCTGCAGTGAGCATTGGGTCCACACAAAGTGCTGTTTCCTGCACACTCACCTATATCTGTGAATGACCCCAAATCTGTCAATGTGACAGTCGGGGCCTATGATTCAACTGCTATAAACTTAGTTAGCTTTCAGTTTCATAGTTAGTAGTGGTTTCACTATCACTATCAAACAGCTGAAACTGTATTTGTATGCAAAGAAACCAGAACATAAAACAAATATTTACAATGCTAAGCGGGGCTATGGAAAACCCTTCTTGGCCAAGGGCACAAAGACATGAAACATTTTGAAGACGATAGACCCCAAGCCTTGGCCATACAGTACCGGCGCCCCCCTGTATCCTGGCAACAGCCCCCCGGCTTGAGCCTCATAATAGTGAATAAGTCTGGGTTAGGCAACTCATGAAGTCTGTCTTCAGAGACTCAGCGATGGCCTGACTGGGTGGAAGTGTAGCTTGACAATGACTTTGCCCCAGGTAAAGTTGCCATTGACAAATTTATTTTGGTCCGACTTGATCTCTTGATTGTTTTGTTGTCTATATGACTCTGAACAACCGGTACGTAGTGCAATCTATCATTGCTTGATATATTATGTATGGTATGTATATTCGGTGGTAGGTTTAAATGTGGGAAGTACCTTGGCATGGAGTTGTAGCATTGGTGATTGTCACTCCAGGAGGCTTCAGGTATCCGTCGTCACAGACACAGCTGAAGCTCCCATTGGTGTTGCTGCAGTGAGCATTGGGTCCACACAAAGTGCTGTTTCCTGCACACTCATCTATATCTGTGAATGACCCCAAATCTGTCAATGTGGCAGTCGGGCCTATGGTTCAACTGCTATAAACTTAGTTAGCTTTCAGTTTCATAGTTAGTAGTGGTTTCACTTAGCCTGACGATGTCATACTCATAATTCTAGTCAGAATATGAGTCTGATACCGCTCCGTTGGGCTGTGATTATCGGGCGTGTTTCAACCGAACCAGGAAAAAAAATGCCTCTTCGCTCAATTGGATATATCTAGAACCAATCAGAGCATCGTAGTATGACCATAACGTAGACCATGGGGCCAGCTGATACATTAAACTTTTACCGGATCCCGTAGGAAGGACGGCAAAAACATATTTTCGATCGACAAATGCCTTGATCGTGTTTCTCTTTTCCTCTTTCAAAATGAATGTGCTGTCAATGTCTTCTAAAACAGACTCGAATTTCAGCTCTCCAACGGCAGCCATGTTTGTTGAAAACGAATTCACCCCAAAAGCTCTTTGGTGACGTGGTTGATTACGTTAGGGTTGATCATCTGTCCATCATCGTATAAAGCCCGCCCTGACAATTTGATTGGTCTATCTATCTCCTCACAGATTTTTGTGAGGAGATAGTTTCTCCCCAACGGAGCGACACCAGACCGAACTTCCCGACCTAAATTTGTGTGGGCGTGGCTAAGTTCGTCTGGCATCCAGGCTAGGTTTCACTATCACTATCAAACAGCTGAAACTGTATTTGTATGCAAAGAAACCAGAACATAAAAAAAATCTTTACAATGCAAAGTGGGACTATAAAAAGCCATTCTTGGCCAAGGGCACAAAGACATGAAACAGCAGTTACGGAATGGCAGACGATACAAAAATTGTAGGGAGATAGAGTTTAATGAACCAGCCAGTGCAGGGTTAACAGGGGAAAACACAGGGCAAAACACAAAAGCAACTCGGGATGACAACGCACAGAAGATAATTCCAAAACGGAAAAGCACAAAAGATAGACAGGGGAAAACTAAGAGAAACTACAGAACCTTAAACTACACTACGCTGTTGCACAGTACAATACTCTGACTACACAACGTGGAAGTCGTGGCAAAACTAAACTAAACAGCGCCGTTGCGCGGGAACTAGCTAGGACTCTTACGACCTGGAAATCGTAGCAAACTATGACGGAACGACCTGGAAGTCGCGGAGAACACTGGCCTTGAAGTGATGTGAGAACCGACAGGGAGTGAAGGGAGTGAGGAGGTTATATGAGTGAATGACAGGTGTGCGGGATCAGTTATCAGGTGATGGGGAAGGCGAGTGACAGGTGTGTGGGATCTGTACTGATTGCGATTGTAGATGAAGTGCGACTGGAAATGTGAATGTGACTGTGTGATTTACGGCCCATTCACACATTTGCTTTGGAATGCGTTTATCCAACGGATGACAGAGGAGGAGTCTGGCGCATGGGGTTGTGTTGATAATGGAGACGTTATAGTGAGATTGACAGGTCAACAAACCAATCACGCCACTAGCAAGCTGTTTACCTTGTGAGTTGTAGCATGCTAACATTAGATAGGTGGCTCAGAGACTTCGCAAATCCTATCAGACGTATTTTTCAGTTACAATAACGGGGTTTTTACATTGTACAGTGTCTATATCTCGTTAACTTCAAACAAGTCAAACAAACAACTTTTAGGTACAAATACGACCATCGACGGAGTTTGGTCCGCCATCTTTAGACGTGAGCATAAACGCGATCTGATTGGCTAGCACCTGTGCTGTCAGTTATGCATGAAAGGCAATTTGATTGGCTGACGCATGCGTTGCCTCTCGAAAAGTTGAACATTTTTCAACTCTTGCCGCAAGCAACGCATGAAACGCAACGCAACGGAACTCAACGCAACGAAACTCAATGGAGCCACAATTCAGTTCGGCAAAGGATGACGTCAACCTTGACGGATCAACGCATTCCAACGCAAACGTGTGAATGGGCCGTAAGCTGTAACGGAGGTGTATGAGTCCAAAAGTGAAGAAAGGGGGCGTGGCCGGAGCTCGGTTCAGCACAGACGTGACACCAGCATTAATCAACATTGATGTATACATTCATTATCATGAAATTATAAAAGCGCAAAATGATCTTTCCTTAATATTCAGGCTAAAATAATACCTATACAAGCAATATAATATATCAAATGATGCCAGATCTGGCAATTCTCTCATATTGACCAAGATGGAAGTTTTGAGGTAAGGGTAGTGTAATAATTATGCTCAAAATAGCCTATGCTTCTAAGAGTAAAATGCCCTCATTTTGGAAGTGATACGTGTATGATTCAAATTGTCACAATTAGGTGACAGAGATTTTGGTTGGTCAACAAGGAAGTTGCTATTAACAGCTTGGCGTTGGGTTCATGAGGTCTACATACTGATTAGTATATGTGATGCAGTCAGTAAGAGTCTTTAAAATAATTAAGGGGTTAAACTGTCAATGGATATTTTCTGTGAGATAAATATAAAATATCTTTATGTCACCTGGCATAGACTTAAAGTCATTTACACCATATAGATATGCGCTATATAAGCACACATTGTATCTTTTAGCGTCTTTTCCCCATGCAATTCTTTATTTACAACTGCTGAAATAACACACTCAAAAACACAACAGTACTTTTGGCAAAACAATAATAATGTAATGCCTCAAGAGCAGGCCTGGGTTCATAGCAACAAAGAGAAAAGTCTCTTATTTTCTAAACCAAACACCCTTATGAATACCCGACTCAGAGGGGCAGCCCTTCATACCTGCACACCCGTATGAATCTCCTGTTGGTAGAGTCCCTGTAGGAATCTCATAACCAGGGCTGCACACACAACCACCACTGCTGTCCTCACACTGAGCGTTCACACCACAGGATGTCACATTACATGACCGATGACCTGAAGGTTTGGACAACAGAGATGGAAGTAATGCTAAGATGTTAGCATGGAAGAACATGAGCTGTTGTGAGTCATCAAGAACACTTAAAGTAACACTATGGAGTTTCTGGAGCCGCCAGGTAGGGGGCTACTTTTTGCCAGACTATTCAGTACCTTCAGTATTTTGTTGTCTTGCTTTGTTTTGTGTTGCACTAGCTTAATGGTTGACTGTGTTAGGAAAGTTGTTGACTCGCTAGTTTGTCATAAACAAAGTAAGCAAATTTCAACAGGTCTCGCTAAGTTTAGCCGCTAGCAAGACATCTCATTTGCGATGTTAGCAAGCTTGTTATAACACGCTTGGACATTGATGCTAGTAATAAGTGCTCTCACGTTGGCTTATTTGCAATGTTATTGTGATAGCTATGTTGGCTAGCTTGCCAACAACTTTCCTAACAGTCAAACATTAAGCAAGTGCAACACAAGACAAAGCAAGACAGCAAATACGTTACTGAATAGTCCAGCAGAAAGTACACAGTGTTACTTTAAGGCAATCATAAGGCAGTTTAGGCTTGATCATTTTAGAAAATGTGTAATTAGAGAGGAGAGCAGTTGTATATTGTAAGGAGATGAATGTTGACCTAGAGGCCGGGACAATAAAGACGTCAGTGATGCTGAGATATTATAATGGTAGACTATGGTTATGAAAAGGTCATTAACACGGTAGTTCAGGCATAGATTCTGGTAACAGAAACTAAAGATGAGTTAATAGTATTTACTTAATTTAATTTACTTCACCTACACCCACATACTTGAAGACTTGATGTAGTAATGAAGAGTAATTGATGACATGAAAGACAAGAAGGGTTCAAGACCACAAGGTAATTTAGGTGCATGGATATTGTGCGTGAAGACAGAGGATAGGGTTATAAGTGCAATATGCAATAAGTATGTACTGGTAATTAGTGTCCATGATTTTTTAAACTCTCACGTGTGACAAAACCTTTGTATGTAGGGTAGAGATAATACAAGAAGAATCCTCCAGGGCAAGCCAGCACATTTACACGCTCTCCTCCCAGGCAGTTTCCAGGGGAACACAAACTCATGGCTTTGACACCATCAGTCAGGCTGGGATGGCTGTTACCACTACAGAGAGACAGTGGGTTATTGGTTCCACCAGTGGCAGAACTGGGGCAGCCCTCAGCCAGGACATCTCCACCGATACCAGTGAAGCGGTACCAGCCTTCTGCCAGAGCGCTGTCTGTTTTGGGCCAGCCGAGGAAGGTTTTGGAAGCAAACCCAACGTTGCGCCACGGGTCATCAGTTTGAGAGTGGACATCACAAACGTCTGGTGACAGGGAAACTGCTGGTCACGTATATAGTATGAATATAATGTAGTGGTTGACAGTTGGCATCTTGAGTTATTCGGCATCGACCGATGCCTGCGCTCACAAGGCCAATTATGTCTGCAGACTCAGCCTTTTATTGTTGGTGAGCATGTGTTCTGCCACTGTTAAGCATGTAAATGTAATATTTTCTTCATTGATGGCGTATATATTTATATTTCTATATGACATTTACATATAAAAGGGAGTTAGAGGTTCTTTGACTCTGTTACTGGGCTAACATAAATGCAGTTGCACAAACACATATATATGCATACACATATTCAAATACAAACACACACACACACCAACACAGATGAGATGGAGACACACAACACACAAAGCTTTTCTCTGGGAACAAATAGTATGTATAAGGACAACATCTGTGTGTGTGTGTGTGTGTGTGTGTGTGTGTGTGTGTGTTTGTTTGAAGGGTGAGAGAAAGTAATGTTGAACAAGGACAAGATGTAATTGCACCAGGTTATCAGTGCAAAAACTGTCCCACTTCACAAATACTGTAAGCAACAGTGACAGTAAACTGAAACCATAACAAGTCCATGTCTAACCAGAAGGGATAACTTGCATAAACCACCATAAACATCAGTGAAAAAACATGAAATGCTACACACGGATTTGTGCTTCCAACACACACAAAAATAAATGTTTACTATACTCAGGACATTATTAAATACTCGCCGTATCACAAAAATTACAGAGTTTAAAAAAAAAAAAAGTGTAAAAAAGCTCAAACCTTTTGGTGGACACTCTCCCCATAGTTTCGTCGGTTCATATACAGGTTCTATTGAACACCAGTCTGTGTGATGAAAGTCATTGATGCACACATAATAAACACGAGACGTGTAGGTAAAGGGAAACACACAAGCCGCTCCCTTCGCATATCCATTAACGGTGGCGTTATCTGTGGCAGAAGTGGGTGGACAAAAGGGAGACAATAAACCGTAAAGTCTTTCAAAGATCCCTACAGTGCAGCAGCAAAGGCTTTAGTGCAGGGGTCTCAAACTCAGGCCCACGGGCCAAATCCGGCCCTACAAACGAAACTGAATTGAAGTCAGCAAGTATTGCGTTGCTATGCAACACCTGGAACTTTAAAGATCTATCTGCGTGAATAACTATTTTTTCTTAGCGGAAGTCACGAAATGGCAACAGCATCATTTAAAATAGGTATTTTTGAGGAATGTCTTCTATCGTTTGGACAAGTAACCGAATAAGAAACGGATTATGTATAGTCCAGCGGTCATCAGAAAATAAATCTAGCTGCGTGTCAAAGGCAAAAGTTTCAGTGCGTATTCTGTGGCTCTGGACGAGAGTACTGACAAAAATGATAATGCTTAGCTCGTGATTTGTTCCTGCCGTGTTAACAACCAGTTTGAAGTGAAAGAGGAATTACTTTTTGTAAAAACAATGCAAGGCCGTACCACAGCCAAGGATGTATTTGAGCAACTGTGTGACGCAATGGAGCATGCTGGTCTGTCATTGAAGTCGCTCCGAGGAATAATACATTTATTTTATAAAATACAAAGATTCAGATTTTTTCTGAAACTTTATTCAGTTTTCTGCTTTGTTTTGTTTCTTTGCAGCCTTGTTACCAACTATACAAAAGTGGTGCAGTACAGCATTTGCTTTGAAATGTGCATGTATGAAGGAAAAATATAGATGTAGTTGTCGATGAAGACATTATCCCACTCTTACTGCTGTATATGTAAGTCATGGGCTGTCAATGAGACAAAGTGATCCAAAAATACATCTATAACAAACACCTTTATCCAAAGAGCATCTTGCATTGCCCAGGAATTGAAACCCAAGTCAGCTGCTTGTTATTCAACAACACTAACCATTGTACCACTGATCAAACATGGTAAATTTGCCCCACTCAAAAGTGGTATCTAAAGTATTGTGATAGGCAAAAAATCTGGCCCCCCACTGACCAGACTGGATGCATTTCGGCCCCCGGGTAATTTGAGTTTGAGACCCCTGCTTTAGTGGTTTGTTGAGAGAAGCAGTAGACTACAGGGGAGGAAGTGGATGCCAATGGGGTCCGGTCCACAACCTCAGGCAAGAAAGCACAGCCAGATACTGAATTGTTGCTGTTGTCTTTTTAAGATAAAGAATGATAGATAGATAGATAGATAGATAGATAGATAGATAGATAGATAGATAGATAGATAGATATGCACGGCATGAACATGGTATCAGAATACTATTACTTGTATATCATTACTGGCAGGACTACATCATACTCACGGCGATGCCAGTCAGCCAGAGCACACTTCTGCAGGGAGAGGAAGACCAGTGCAGTCCCTTGGAAGAAGAGCACAGACATACGGCTGAGCACTACATACTGCCATTGTCAAATATCAGAAAGAAGGTTATAAGCATGATGCTTAAACATGATAAAAACACAGGCTCATAAAGCAAGCAGGTGGGCATCACTCTGCAGCCAATACAAAATGCATTGGTGCAGCCACAACAACAACAACAACAACAACAACAACAAAAACAAGGACGTGGTTCTACCATCCAGCTCTCCTAAATCCTTTGATCAGATTGTTGTTCCTTTTTTTGCCTTTCAAGTAGGTCAAAGGTCAAACGTTAGTGGGTTGCTTGTACTCCCATATCTTTTAAAGCTCGTATAAATGTGGACAGAAGTCCACATTTCAACAGCTTGCAATACAGAGGACTCAGAATGAGAGGACTGCAAGATTACAGATAGTAATCCAACCTTTAAACATCCTCGACACATTGTACACAAAACAAAAAACACTCTAAGTGCAACCTCACTCGTATGGTGATGACCTGCTCGTTCTACTCAGCACTTTGTACCACAACGTCCTCATTTTGCAGCGAGTACAGCACATGCAAATCAGACCTACAGCCAACAGCACACTGATAGCCAACAGCACACCACAATTGTAATGGGATACTGATGAAAATAAATAATTAACTAAAATCAGGAAAACCACAACCATATTTGAACCTCAAATGAAATTGCAACCTTGTGGTGGTGCTGAGGACTAGGCTGGTAGTTAGTTACATTAGACTACATTAGGCTTCTGACCAAAAACAAAGGCAAAAAATAGCTTGTTCTTGGGTAGTAATATGGTTTTTTTTTTTTACCACATCAGGAACGTAATCGAATTAATCTAAACTGTCAATTCTTTATTTATGCTTATTACTGGATACAGATTAAAGATTTTCTCAGTTCCTGTTTCAGTCTTCCTAAATGTGAATTCAATTCAACCATTTTAGTTATTGATTCTCCCACAAGCAGAGAACTTGCTCAATGCCAGATTTAATATGAAATAATATGAAGTGAAATAGAATGATTAGCGTGATCAACTTTTTACTCTCGTCGGCAGAACACTAAATGAATGTGAATATAATAATGGTACTTACATGTAAAATAGAAGAATGTCATCCTGGACGGGAGACTGACTTGTGGAGCCAGTGCTAGGAGACTAGAGACACGACATGTGGAAATAAAATATATGACGTTGTCACAAACTCATGTCTATTTGAGTATGCAAAACAATCCCATGCGAAAGGAGAAGGTGGAACGGGCTAGGAACGCCAATCCTACACGGGTTGGTTCATTATGAGTGTATTTTTGGTCCCAGCCTGTATATGGTCTTAACATGGCTTTTAAAACAGATTTTGTATGCATGGCTTTAAATTAAACAATTTTTTCATGAGAATTCAGCTGAAAAAAGAAAAAGACGTATTTGTCATAAGTGGATCCTCAAAACAATGTGGTCATTGCCAGATTAATTAAAATAACCGTGTTCACCGTACTGTATCAACCAAGGTTAATAATCGCGAGATTGCGGTATATAAAAATGAACATGTACTTAGGTGTAAAATAGAAGAATGTCATTCTGGACGGGAGACTGTCTTGTGGAGCCAGTGCTAAGAGACTAGAGACACGACATGTCACACACTCCTGTCTATTTGTTTATGCAAAACAATACCATGACCGGGGTCAATAATCATGAAATTGCGGTATATAAAAATGAACATGTACTTACACAGGAACCAACACCATCCAGGTAGACATTATGAAAATAAAACAGAAGAAGAGGCACAAAGAAACTGTACTGAATAAGGCAAACAGCGCATGCAATTGCTGACTCTATTATACTAAAAAGATTTGGGTCATTATCGCGGACTAAGGATGGGGCCTATTCCAAAAATGATAAGGTTGTTCGTTTCCATGACGTCATATGAAGGGTATTGATAGGAAGTTGATTATGAGTGTTTTAATATAAATATATATATATATATAATACATTAATTTAGTAATAAATGGAGAGCATTTATTCCCCATTGACACATTCATGGAGTGCATTTATTTCACACTGACACATCTTTGAAAAACAAAGCGAGTGGGTAGAGATTGGATGCCATTATGCAAAAATGTGCTTGATAAATATGGTGATGAGGAACAATGTGTCCACAGCCAACTCATTTGCAAGCATGAATCACACTGTAAGAGAGAGAAAATTTGGTTAGTAAACATACATTTGACAAACAGAGTGATACATTAAGGTAAACACTGAACAGTAAGTTAGTGGCCCTTTTATCAGTATCAGTATTAGCATAATATGACATAGAAGGAGACATAGAGGCTTCTGTCAAAAACAATGGTACTGAACAACCCAGGTGTATGGGATTTTTCTATGTTTATTTGACATGGTGCACAAACATTTTAGTTACACAAGGATAGCAAGGATGCACAACAATGCCCAAGTGGCTGGGGAGAGCCGCAACACGCACCACATGCTGCATCCGGGATCCGTAAAAACCCTTCTTCACAGTACAACACAGTACAAGCTGTCTGTAGCCCACTCCTGCTAAACACAATAACATGGCTAACAAGAAGTATGAAGAATGTTGCAACAGGTATTGGTTTTGATGCATTATCCGTGGCTATGGGATGCACTAAAGAGGAATGTCTTCAGTCTAGATGGAAAGGATGGAAAGGGTCTCCTTCTTCTCCCACTCTTTCTCTCTCTCTCTCTATTTGTTACTGTCTCTCACTTTCCCTCCATCTCTCTCTCTCTCCCTCCCTCTCCCTCTCTCTCCCTCTCTCTCCCTCCCTCTCTCTCCCTCTCTCTCCCTCCCTCTCCCTCTCCGTCTCTCTCTCTCCCTCTCTCTCCCTCTCTCTCCCTCCCTCTCCGTCTCTCTCTCTCCCTCTCTCTCCCTCTCTCTCTCTCTCCCTCTCCGTCTCTCCCTCTCCCCCTTTCTCTCCCTCCCTCTCTCTCTCCCTCTCTCTCTCCCTCTTTCTCCTTCTCTCTCCCTCTATCTCCCTCCCTCTCTCTCCCTCTCTCCCTCTCTCTCTCTCCCTCCCTCTCCCTCTCTCTCCCTCTCTCTCCCTCCCTCTCTCTCCCTCTCTCTCCCTCTCCCTCCCTCTATCTCTCTCTCTCCCTCCCTCTCCCTCTCTCCCCCTCTCTCTCCCTCTCCCTCCCTCTATCTCTCTCTCTCCCTCCCTCTCCCTCTCCTTCCTCCCACCCCCCTCTGTCCCTCCCCTCAGCAGGACGATTATTCCACAGGAGGGGGGCTCGAGAGCAGAAGGCTCTGCCTCCTATCGTGCTCTACAGGAAGGGGACTATTTATCTGTCCAGCACGTGACCGTATACCACCGTATACCAGCGGAAATTACTTTGAATCTCCTCATCTTATCAGGGTGCTGATCTACAATACCTACAAAGCTTCCACGACACACCGGTTAAACATTTACAGACTGGTCTTAACATTGAGAGAGTTACTGCTTATATTTACAGACTGGTCTTAACATTGAGAGAGTCACTGTTTAAAAGACATTGAGAGAGTTACTGGGCAAATCAAAATTATGCATAATGCATACAAACACACCATGGTATCTACATGATACCTACACAATGGTGGCAATTATTTACATTGCAGGTAAATGCAAGCACACAGTATGGGGTAGAGTAAGTGCATAAAAGTTTGGTGGGGGTGGGTAGGTGTAGGTCGAAGGTTTCTGTAAGTAGATCAAGTGGAGAGACTCCAGCCCAATCACACAGAGGAGGTAGTCTAGACTAGGAGGGGAAGAAAGAGACAAAGTGAGCTGGTAAAGTTCGGCAGCCAATATGCAAATATGTACTTGGTGGATATGGTGATGAGGAACAAGTTTCCATAGCCATCAGCATTTGTAAGCAAAGGTCACTTTATAAGAGAGAGAACATTTGGTTAGTGAACATCAATTTGATAAACAGATAAAGAGATACGTTGAGGTAAACAATTAACAGTAGGAAATATGGCCACTTTATTTATATCAGAATTAGCACAATATGACATAGAAGGTAGAAGGAGACTGCCCAGCAAGGTAGATGGGAATTTTGTTTATGTTTTGTTTTGATGAGTTATGTTTAGTTATGGTTGGCGGACATAGTGCATGCGGTTTTTAGTTACACAAGGATAGCAATGGTGGTAGGGTTCACTACAGTGCACAACTGGCTGGCGACCGACGCAACACGCGCCAAATGCTGTACCCTGGATCCGTAAACAACATGCACTGTCTCTAGCCCATATGTAGACTGTATATGTCTGTCTGTATGTATGTATGTATGTATGTATGTATGTCTGTATGTATGTATGTATGTATGTATGTATGTATGTATGTATTTATTTTTGCCAGTTAATTTATTCATGTATGTCTATCCAAGACCATGCCATTGTTAATGGAAATGCCAGAGGAACTCCTTGTGTTTTCCCTTTCCACTTCTGGGGTTGGCCTCACCATGTCCACACTATGGAGCCCATTAGTCGGGGTCATGGCTTAAACTTTGATCCTGTAGAGCTAGTCGTCTCTATTTGGGCTGTTTATGCTTGTAACTGAGTCTGTAATAGTAGTATTTTTTTAAACAGCATATTGAATGTGAACCTATGACAATTACGCAAAATGAAAACACAAACTGATATCAGCACTACCATTTTTAAGAGACTATGGTACGCAACTGCAACTATCTCAATGCTATAGTCTAGAGCAGACTGTTGTGAGTTAAACATAGCGCTCAAATGTCCAATCTACTATTACATTACTATGTATTACATCACTTGCATATATTTATATTTGAGAGCTGCATCAATGGGCAATTATTGGTCATTCACAGATATAGAAACAGCGCTTTGTGTGGACCCAATGCTCACTGCAGCAAAGGGAGCTTCAGCTGTGTCTGTGACTATGGATACCTGAAGCCTCCTGGAGTGACAATCACCAATGCTACAACCCCATGCCAAGGCACTGCCCACACAGAGAGATGACATGCTGTGGTCTTGGAGCCAGTCCTATGAGTAAACATTTATTTTTCAAACATTTGCATAATATGCTTCTAGACCTTTTGCCGACGTTTCCAGCGTACCCATGTGCTGGACTCACCACTTGTGTTGCATTACAGTGTTTCTCGATTGTTTAAGCACGATTTTGATGGTTTTGTTTTGTTTTTCAAAACACTGCACACAATTAGCACAACCACACACCCAATTTGCAAAATGAAACACTCTTGTAAAAACTTTACACTAATTTATCAAAACCACATTTTGTTACCATATGAAACACACGTTGCATATGACTTAATTCTGTTTGTACCAATTGCACACTGCTGTTGCAAACTTAAAACACTTTTAGCAATTCTACTTCTCTGTGATTATATTAGTGTAAGTGAAGTACACAGAGAAAGTGCAAATTTACAATAAATTCAACAAACACTACACAAGACCAATGCTGCAGACTGATGAATTATATATGATATATTGAATTATCTCCATATACCCAAATCAGTCAACATGTCAACATGGAGAATCACAACAAAACATGTCCCAGTTATCATGCTACTACAGTATTGTGCATAACACTGTAAGCTCAGCAAATATCAGACAAATGTAAAATTGTGTATACAGTACAGGTTACAATTCCAGTAAAAAAAATATTAAAAAAAAGATCTGAAAATACAGTACAGATAAAGTTGTTTAATTTTAACCTGATGTCTTTTTAGGATGTGTGCCAGTGTTGACTGAGAGACCTGATGGACATTATTGAAAATGGCATGATCACCGATAATGTTGGCTTTAATTTCTCTGAGCCTGATAGCATTATTGGCCAAAACCATGTTTATGATCTCTCTCTCTTGTTCTTCCGTGAATATGGGCCCCCGTCCTCCTTTCAAGTTTATTTGATAAATTTGGTCAGTGTTTATCCAATCGTAAAAAACTGTAAAGCTCTCGAAAACCACCTTTTACGGCAAACGGAGATGTATAAAGTGCCTCCCGTTTTCATACATTTAAGTTCTCGTTGTTGGACATGTAGGTGAAGAAGCAGTAGTAGAAAAAACGGCAGGCGCGAAACTGAGCTTGCTCTGACGTCACACAAACAAACTATAATGTGATTGGCTCTCAGCATTGTCGCCTCTGCCACTGAACCATACTGAAGGGTGGGTATATGTATATATATATATATAACTCTCCTCATACAAGCACACCACATTCGATTGTCCTGACATACTCGTTGTTATCTAACGAAAATGAGTGGAAGAGGCAAGACCGGTGGTAAGGCCAGAGCTAAGGCTAATGCCCGAATTATAGATCTGCGTCGGTGTCCGTCCGGACACATAGCCACGCCTTGGCAACACCCTTCCCCGTGGTGGAACGCCCATCCGAGCCCTTCGGAGAGCTGGACGGACACCGACGTGCACCTCTCGATTTTTGTAACTTTTTCGGATACGAACGGATAGCGACGGATACCCCCTTGGCTGTGATTGGTCCGCTAACGAAATCATTTCCTAACGACATCATTTCCGGAATCTCACATTTCCTGTTTCATTCCCTATCTGTTCCTATTCTGTTATAGAGTGTGGATCAGCCGAATATTTCTGTCCGAGCCCGGCCTGCGTCCGACAGAGTAGTGCCCGAGCCAGACAGCCATTCAAATATATTGTCGGAATCCAACCAGACATAGTCAATGTCTCAACTGTTCATACTAATGACACATTTACGTATGTTTTTTATGAATAGCCTGTAGACCGTCTCACAAGCTTCTTCTAGTTGATTATGAACAAACATAACAGAAGAGGTCTGAAGATATTTCTGAAACACTTATAAGGACGCTCAAATGACCGCGAATTCATAGGAGAGAATACTATCCCATTCTCACAGGAGACATCACAGCAATCGGAGCATATTTGTCAAACGCGATAAAAGATAGCCCTGCTCTGAAATATTCCCATTCCATACTGAATATTCTGTTTAGATCAAAGGTTTGTTTTTCGACACCGTGATATTTCAGATGATGGAACAGTTGAAATGAATGCTCATATACAAAAGCTAACCTTAACGTGAAGTGGAGTTAACTTGCAGCCAACACCATTGCATTACAAACCCTAACACACACACATAATGAGAAAGTAGGCTTATTACACCTGGCGATTATCTCGCCTTTTATCTACCATCTTTGAATAATGTAACTTATAAACACGTCGTTTTAAAGCGCTGTGGCCGTCCTGAAAAGATGTGTCAATAAATGAATTTAATCCATAGAATCCACGTTGACTTCACTACTTATTAAGATATTGTAACAAATCACGGAAGTGTGGAATATTGTTATGGCTTTTAATTAAACACTAAACACAATACAATGTCAAAATGGCACGGGCTTTATGCCCTGCTACAAGTTATCACGAACAGACTGTGCTACCGTCACACACCTGTATAAACTCCGTCCCAACACAGAACAACGACATGCAATTAGAACAGTAAGGAACATTGTTAAATAACATCGTTGGGCGCTGCATCATAGACATGTATATATGTCTATGCGCTGCATCACATCGAGAAAAGTATGTGCCCGCCGCACGGCATTATGGGGCGACTATGCCAAGTTAAATATGGAATGTTCAATGCCTTATCGCGCTGACTTGTCCCAGCCCTACCCCAGCCCGACAGCAAGTAAAATATTTAGTCCGAACCCCAATGAGTCAATGTCACACATTTACATACGTTTCTTAAGAATAGCCTGCCTTTATTAAACTCGAGCATCAACAGATGAATGATAAATGCACTGGCTCACACAAACAAGCCCCGTTAAACGCACAAGCGCGCACAAAAGGGATATAACCATATTGAAATGAATTATTCACATTGCAAGAACGGAATGAAATGGCCTACACATTACACACGCTATGCATCTGATATGCCTAAATAAAACTCACGTTATATGCTACACCAGAAGAGGCGCGAATAAAACAAGTCTTACCATTGAAGATTATCTTTTTGAAAAATGTAAGTACACGGACACATTCCTTATAAAAGTATCTACATAGTCCAACCATCGATGTTTAATCCATGTTGTGGAGAAAGAGGATGGCATCAATCATATTTCATTAAAGCTTCACACTTCTTACATTGGACATATCAAACAGCCTCATTAGAATCCGCATAGAATATGATGCCATCCGACAGAAATATCTCCACAGGCCTACAGTAAATTTCCCCTCGAGTGTCGTTTTAAACTCTCCAACTCTTTAAGTGCACAAAGTTCGTTATAAAACGATCTACATAGTCCAACAATCGAGGTTTAATCCATTTACATTTAGTCATTTAGCCGACGCTTTTGTACAGGGGAGAAGCATGTGAAGCAAACACGTTTACTTGACTACTTATTAAGATATTTAAATATGGAATGTTCAATGCCTTGACTACTAAGCAGGAATATCTCCATACAGTAGATTCCCCCTCGTTTTGTATTGTTTTAAACTCTCCAGATGACAGTTTCTTTTTTAACTTATTCCCTGATACCAGTTTGCCTCCTGTAATCGCGTTGTCACAGCTAGGACATAAAAAAAAATCCCCGCACACAAGAAGGCTATTATCCTAAATGTGATTTATTTTAGTCTCAAAAACGAACTTCTCCATCACCTGAGGCAGACACGTTGACTTGACTACTTATTAAGATATTTAAATATGGAATGTTCAATGCCTTATCACGCTTATGTTTGAAAGCCATTGTTTTCAGCTTGCAGGTGCTTTTGCCTCTGGCCCAGTTTGTCGGTTTTGACGTTCATCTCTCTCCCCCAACCATCCAGGTTTAATAAATCCGCGTTGACTACTAAGCAGAAATATCTCCATACAGTAGATTCCCCCTCGTTTTGTATTCTTTTAAACTCTCCAGATGACAGTTTATTTTTTACTTCTTCCCTGATACCAGTTTGCCTCCTGTAATCACGTTGTCACAGATATTTATTTGCCCAGTCAGCTTGTTGGTCTTGACGTTCAGATGTTGCGCCTAAACTATCATATCGTCTCGTCACATGATCAAATAGAGACTTGACATTGGACAACAGCATACATATTACCCAGCAATCATCATTACAAATCTGAATATGACAAAAAATACCAAAGAAAATGAGATAGTATTCATTTCATTGAATCGTTTTTAATAGTTTCTATAGTGTATGTAAGATAAGCATATCATTTTGTTATAGATTGCTACTATTTTTCACACAAATAATACCTACCATGATGGAGATAAGTTTGCCTTTTCAAGTGAATATATAGTGTTAGACAGACTATTCATTGTAATGTAGTGTGTCTCAAAGACCCATGTGACTACACCTGTTGGTCTTGATGACGTGACGGCTGGGAGGAGGGAGATAAACAATCGACGAATTCTATCACTCAAAGAGGTCACGTAGTAGCTCGTCTGTGACCAAAAAACCGCTGCTCCACCCACTGTTCTGGCGGTGAATTGTTTTCAACACCTACAGCCGTCGAAGAAGTATAAATCAAAAACAGTACGTCCGAATCCGTCCGAATCTGTTTCCCCGCCCATCCGTAAAACGGACGGACACCGACGCAGATCTATAATTCGGGCTTAAGACTCGCTCATCCAGGGCTGGACTCCAGTTCCCAGTGGGTCGTGTTCACAGGCTGCTCCGCAAGGGCAACTATGCACATCGTGTTGGGGCTGGTGCTCCGGTCTACATGGCTGCCGTGCTCGAGTATCTGACTGCTGAGATCCTGGAGTTGGCTGGCAACGCTGCCCGTGACAATAAGAAGAGTCGTATCATTCCCCGCCATCTGCAACTGGCTGTGCGCAACGACGAGGAGTTGAATAAGCTTCTTGGCGGAGTCACCATCGCACAGGGTGGTGTATTGCCAAACATCCAAGCCGTGCTTCTACCCAAGAAGACCGAGAAGTCAAAGTAAATGTACTCTGGTGAATCCAATTTAAAAAAGGCTCTTTTAAGAGCCACCCAAACATTTCTGGACAATATCATGTATTCCAAGTTTCTGTGGTGAGACTTAAACAAACACAACGTAGTGCTGTGCTACAAGTTGACAAAGCATGTCACAAGTCTGCTTACGGAAAGGTCAGTTACTTACAATGTATGAATCTGATTCCAGTCTAAATAAGCGTGCCATGATACAAACGGTCCATAATGCACAATCTTTCCTACAATGAAACCTAGTCCTTTCGCGGAGGCCAACAAAGATACTCCTTTATTATTAGGTCTAATATGTTTACCAATACGGAGAAGATATCTAGAGTCGCCATTTTAATTGACGTTTACCAGCACAAATTTCCACATCCCAAAAGCCGTGCCTATAGCAGCCCTTCATATATGTTCAAAGCTTTGAAATATAATAAGGCATGTAATAGTTGTAAAGAATCTTTACTGCTTATCAAAACAGATATTTTTGTATTGTTTTACTATATTAACTGTTTAGTTGTACCTCAAGCTGCACATATAGGTATGGATTAACTTTGATGATTTTGTCATTTTAATTTGTACCTCTCATATATACTACATTTGAAAGTTTTCTTGTGTTATTGTTAAACGAATAATGGCAAATGCGCTCTTATATTAGGGGATGGGCTTTGTACTTTGAATTTCTGGCACCATTCTGAAGTAGCGCGATGAGGTCCAATCAGCGGAAACCAACCACCTGACGTAATCAGGGGGGGCAGGGCTAGGGCTAGGCTTTATATAAACTTCGTACGTGGTACATTTCACACCGAGGAAAAGTTAACCATGGCAAGAACAAAGCAAACTGCCCGCAAATCGACAGGAGGTAAAGCTCCCAGAAAGCAGCTAGCCACCAAGGCTGCGCGAAAAAGCGCACCAGCTACCGGTGGCGTGAAGAAGCCTCACCGTTACAGGCCTGGTACCGTGGCTCTGAGAGAGATCCGACGTTACCAGAAGTCCACTGAGCTGTTGATCCGCAAGCTGCCCTTCCAGCGTCTGGTTAGAGAGATCGCTCAGGACTTCAAGACCGATCTGCGCTTCCAGAGCTCTGCCGTCATGGCTCTTCAGGAAGCCAGCGAGGCTTACCTGGTCGGTCTGTTCGAGGACACCAACCTGTGCGCCATCCACGCCAAGAGGGTTACCATCATGCCCAAGGACATCCAGCTGGCCCGTCGTATCCGTGGGGAGCGTGCTTAAGTTCATTCTTCACTCCAGAAATCAAAAGGCTCTTTTAAGAGCCACCAAACTGTCGATGCAAGCTCTATTCCGTTTATATGTAAAGATAAATACACCATGTTCATTTATTTCTGCACTATATTTTAGATTCCATGACCTTTCAAAATTGGTTGTTTTATGATTATTGAGCAACATTGCATGTTACTAGGGAAAACTAGTACTTAACGGGTTTAATATATAAAACACTACATCCATGGGGAACGTGCTTAAATGTATCATTCCACCCATCAACCATTTCAAGTATCGCCACTTCCACAAATCCTAATGCCACATTAACTATGGTATGATAATCGACGCTTTTCCATCCCTTTTCCAAGCCTGTATTTAGAGTGATTCCTCCTTTCTAAATATTGGAATCATGAAACACCCCCGTGGTTGGTACAATGTATGTATATGGTTAAAAGTGGTATGGTAACCGACGACAAATAACATTTGGTTTAATTCAAGAGGCCGTTTATTACACTGAAAGCCTTGTGAAGTGAGGGTAGAACACAGGACGCAGCTGCCGAAACATGTAACGCGTTTCAGGAATTTTGATGTCATAAGGAACCAGTTTAGTTGGCAAAAATATTGAAATAGCTTTTTAAAGGATGAAGTGGGTGGCTCTTAAAAGAGCCTTTTTTTATGAAGTAGGATCAATTTATTACTTGGAGCTGGTGTACTTGGTAACGGCTTTGGTTCCCTCGGACACGGCGTGCTTAGCCAGCTCACCGGGCAGAAGCAGACGCACTGCGGTCTGGATCTCCCTGGAGGTGATGGTGGAGCGCTTGTTGTAGTGAGCTAGGCGGGAAGACTCCCCAGCGATACGCTCGAAGATGTCATTCACGAAAGAATTCATGATGCCCATCGCCTTGGAGGAGATACCGGTATCAGGGTGGACCTGCTTCAGCACCTTGTACACGTAGATGGCATAGCTCTCCTTCCTGGTCTTTCTGCGCTTCTTGCCTCCTTTCCCTGCAGCCTTTGTCACTGCCTTCTTAGATCCCTTCTTGGGCGCTGGCTTCGCTGGCTCAGGCATGTTGTATCTCTGTCTATCTCAAAAAGAGTACAACTGTCGTGGTGAGGTTGCCACCTATATATCCAAAGTTCTATGCAAATGACGAACTGCGTCACTACAGACTCCCACGATCCGAATGTGCCATCACTTCCCCCCAACACCAAACACACAGACACGGTTGGTTACTTTGTAGCAAAGGGGACGGTCAGTAAGACAAGTCCAGCCCCATCCACAGATCAGTAGTTTATTCATATACCCCCCCCCCCCCCCCACTTCTTTTGTCTCATTCCCCGCACTTTTTGGGGAAATGGAGAAAATCCTTCGAAATAGATGAATGCAAAACAATATATATAAACTAGCCTTTTGTGTAAAGTTTGCGTGATTCATTTATTGTTTATTTTTTTAAGCCCAGTGTTATACTAACCAAATGTGTGATGTATTCAGACATAATATTGTTCTCAAAAAAGAAAATACTTTGTTATTGATGGTGTTTGGCAGATACTTCTGTCCAAAGTGAACCCTAATATTGCGCAAAAATGCTGTCATTCTTTAGCGCCTGCATGGCGTCGCACCGTACGCATACTCGCGAGGTGAGGGCTACTGTTTGTATAGGGGAGGGGGGATCTTGCTTTTATATTACACCATTAAACGAAGACTAGCTTATCATCAAACATCACCCGTGTCTGTTAAAAGTTTGATATAAGCTGGTATACAGGTGAAACAAACATACTGCTGAAAGTGTATATCATATTCTGATCATGAAAGTGCTGTGTGTAAATGGGAACTTTTTCTGAAATTTTGGGTAATCAAAGAGTCAAAGAGTGGTTATGGGAAACGCTTTTTTGAGTGGTCTCGTGGCATGGACATAATGTTTGGATACAGGCTTTATAAAGCAATTGGGTGGCTCTTAAAAGAGCCTTTGGGTTCAGTTTAAATGTGTGATCAAATCTTTAACCGCCGAAGCCGTACAGAGTGCGGCCCTGACGCTTAAGAGCGTACACCACATCCATGGCGGTCACGGTCTTTCTCTTGGCGTGCTCTGTGTAGGTGACAGCATCACGGATCACGTTCTCCAGGAAAACCTTCAGTACACCACGGGTCTCCTCGTAGATGAGGCCAGAGATACGCTTAACACCACCACGACGAGCCAGGCGGCGGATTGCAGGCTTGGTGATGCCCTGGATGTTATCACGGAGAACCTTGCGATGACGCTTAGCGCCTCCCTTTCCAAGTCCCTTACCTCCTTTGCCTCTGCCAGACATTATTTCAGGTTGTCTTCTGCTTTGTGAAAGTCAAAAGGTACCAAACCCTACCACGGTGAGCGTACTCATTCTCAATGAGAGGACGTTGGTGAAGACTACTAAACACTCCCATTTCCTTGTCCTTCATTTTCTGAATGGAGAGAGCACATGTAGGGTAAAGTACGTCAGAAATACACGCCCTCTCGTGAGTCCTGTAGTGCCTCCCAGAGGGGAGGAGGGCAAACAGTCTGTGGCTGGGGTGAGAGCTGTCCCTGACGATGCTGCGCGCCCTCCATAGACATCGCTTGCGGTGGACAGCCTCAATGGTGGGGAGTTTTCTTAACCATACCTCTTTAATCTCGCCTATCCTTCGCTGTAATATGTATCTGTCTGTATTGGGTCTGCTCTACATTTGTGTGCTTTGTGATATGTTTTCACTTACATGATATGTTTTTTTCATCCCTCTGGAAAATCTATGTCAAATACAAGTGTTCATACCCCAACATTATCGGACATCAGCATCAGGGTAAAATGAAACTTTATTTGTACTGTATTTTCAGTTTTTTTCTGATCTTTTTTTAATGGAATTGTAACCTCTACTGGAAACATCATTTTACGTTTGTCTGATATTTGCTGAGCGTAGTGTTATGCACACTACTGAAGTAGCATGAAAACTGGGACATGATTTGTTGTGATCCTCCATGTTGACATGTTGACTGATTTGGGTATATGGAGAGAATTAAATAATATTTTCATCAGTCTGCAGCATTGGTCTTGTGTAGTGTTTGGTGAATTTATTGCATTTTTGCACTTTCTCTGTGTACTTCACTTACACTACTCTAATCACTGAGAAGTAGAATTGCTAAAAGTGTTTTAGGTTTACAACAGCAGTGTGTAACTGGTACAAACAGAATTCAGTCATATGCAACGTGTGTGTTTCATATGGTAACAAAATATGGTTTTGATAAATTAGTATATAGTTTTTACAAGAGTGTTTCATTTTGTAAAGGATCTGAGGTGTTTTGCTAATTGGGTGTGTGGTTGTGCTTATTGTGTGTAGTGTTTTGAAAAACAAAAACAAAACCATCAAAATTGTGCTTAAACAATCGAGAAAAAATGTCAGTCATATGAAACGAGTGTGTATCAAAATATGTTTTTTTTTATAAATTAGTGTATAGTGTTTACAAGAGTGTTTCATTTTGCAAAGGATCTGAGCTGTTCTGGGGGGTATTCGTCGTAGCTCGCTAAGCAGTTTAGCGAGCTAATTTTCAGGCTAAGATAAAAAACGCCCCTTTTTTTGGTTCGTGGAAGCAACTTTTGATAAATCACCATAGTAACATATCAATTAGCACTAACCTGCTCCAGCGCAGGCTAACTTACGTGTAGCTGGATAAGCTTGCCACACCCCCGGAAAAAGGAGGGATCCCATTGACCAAGGACTGATATTAGATATCTAGTTAGATTAGCGTAGGGAGAGAGTTCTTTGCGATCGCCAAGATCCATTATTCCATAATTAGTTCTTGTATGAGCGCTCCCGATTCAGCCGACAAGGAATAATTAATTACCTTCTCGAGTCATTTATTGCAAACACCACAGTCGAACATTGACTGTCTTGCGCTTTTTTGCAAGTGGTACATTTTTGTAGTGTCGGTGATGCGGAGAACAAAGCACTCATAATTATATGAGTGTTATTAATACACCATAGCATATCATTATTGTAGAAAATGATTAAGTTGGACTCATGATAAGAATAGAGAGAAATACAGATAATTTATTTTCACTGCTTCAATTTATTGCATTTGTTATTAATACATTTAGTCATTTAACAGACGCTTTTATTCAAAGCGACTTACAAGGAAATGTAAAACTACATCGAGGAAGGATGAGAGGAGATTCGAACTAGACACCTTGCAGTTCTGAACCGGTAGAGGAATCCTCTGTACCAGTTGACACTTGCCGTCAGGTTTTCATACATAGATATGACCCTATAAACATCCCAACACATCTTGCTCTCACAGCGTGGCGGTGTTGAATTTTGCCATGATGATGGTCTTGTATTCTTCATAAGCGTTCATGTTCATCTCCTGCTCGCCAGCGGAGAAAAAAAGAGCCCTTTTCTTTGAGTTCAGAACCATTATACCGTTAGAAAATCATTGTTTTGGTGATCGACCTTTCCAGCCTTTTGAAGTAGGACGTGCACGCGCAAATGCCCTGATAAATTTAGCCTGGTTGAAATTAACCACATGATTTGGATGCGGATCAGCCGTTAACGAACCGATATTTGCTGTTCTCAATCAGCTCGCTAATCTTAACGGGCTAAAAGGCCAATTGATTAACTTAGCTTCAACCCTACGACGAACGGGCCCCTGGTAATTGGGTGTGTGGTTGTGCTTATTGTGTGTAGTTCATTATGTCCTGGCCAGGGGTACGTTCGTCGTAGGATTGAAGCTAAGTTAATCAATTGGCCTTTTAGCCCGTTAAGATTAGCGAGCTGATTGAGAACAGCAAATATCGGTTCGTTAACGGCTGATCCGCATCCAAATCATGTGGTTAATTTCAACCAGGCTAAACTTACCGGGGCATTTGCGCGTGCACGTCCTACTTCAAAAGGCAGGAAAGGTCGATCACCAAAACAATGATTTTCTAGCGGTATAATGGTTCTAAACTCAAAGAAAAGGGCTCTTTTTTTCTCCGCTGGCCAGCAGGAGATGAACATGAACGCTTATGAAGAATACAACACCATAATCATGGCAAAATTCAACACCGCCACCGCTGTGAGAGCAAGGTGTGTTGGGATGTTTATAGGGTGATATCTATGTATGAATAACTGACGGCAAGTGTCAACTAGTACAGAGGTTCTCTCTACCGGTTCGAAACTACATGGTTGCTAGTTCAAATCCCCTAACCTCCTTCCTCGATATAATTCTACATTTTCTTGTAAGTCGCTTTGAATAAAAGCGTCTGTTAAATGACTAAATGTATTAATAACAAATGCAATAAATTGAAGCAGTGAAAATAAATTGTCTGTATTTCTCTTTATTCTTATCATGAGTCCACCTTAATCATGTTCTACAATAATGATATGCTATGGTGTACTAATAACGCTCATATAATTATGAGTGCTTTGTTCTCCGCATCACCGATACTACAAAAATGTACCACTCGCAAAAAAGCGCAAGACAGTCAATGTTCGACTGTGGTGTTTGCAATAAATGACTCGAGAAGGTCTTGTAAATGAATGATTCCTTGTCGGCTGAATCGGTAGCGCTCATACAAGAATAATTGATCTTGGCGATTGCAAAGAACGCTCTCCCTCCGCTAATCTTATTAACTATCTAATATCAGTCCTTGGTCAATGGGATCCCTCCTTTTTCCGGGGGTGTGGCAAGCTTATCCAGCTACACTTAAGTTAGCCTGCCCTGGAGCAGGTTAGTGCTAATCGATATGTAACTATGGTGATTTATCAAAAGTTGCTTCCACGAACCAAAAAGAGGGGCGTTTTTTATCTTAGCCTGAAAATGAGCTCGCTAAACCGCTTAGCGAGCTACGACAAATACCCCCCAGGAGTGCTTGTGAGTGACACAGAGGCCAAATAGACCCATCATTCTATCAACTCACAGTAAGCCCACACACACAGACAGACTCACACACACACACAGACAGACAGACTCACACTCACACTCACACACACACAAATTCACTCTCACACACGCACACACACACACTCACATATGTAGATTAGAATTAGTTAGACCAAAGTATTATTGCAAGTGGTCCAAAATCTCACTCTGAGTTTGTCTGTAGTCTATTTGTGGACATTTGCTGAACTTATGCTCCAGAGGGGTATCATTAGGCCTGAGCTGGTCTTTCAAGAGGAGATGGTTGTAAAGTCGTTCTGTCACATTTCATCAAAGGCTTTATGTGAAGGCATTCCAACTAATATATATGCTGCTCGCATTAAGTTCAAGTCACTTATGCTTGCCTACAGAGTGCTTGCTGGTTCTGCTCCCACCTACCTAAATGCTCTTGTAAGGGCAAATGTTACACCCAGGACGCTACGCTCGTCTAGTGAGCGTCGTTTGGCACTGCCGTCTGTGCAAGCACGGCAATCCAGACTATTCTCATTTGTAGTTCCACGTTGGTGGAACGAACTGCCTAGTACTACCAGAGTAGGGGCGTCCCTCTCTACCTTCAAGAAGCTTTTGAAGACCCAACTCTTCAGAGAGCACCTCCCCTCCTAAATGGCACCTTGACTAATGCTTAACTTGCACTTCAGCAGTTACATTCCTACACTTCTTTTTCCTTTCTAGGTCGTTTTTCTATTTCTTATGTAAAGTAGTATTTATTGTTACACTAGGTTTTGTATTGCTCTTAGCTTGACTGTTCTCTCCGTTGTACGTCGCTTTGGACAAAAGCGTCTGCTAAATGACTAAATGTAAATGTAAATGATATGATGTAACAGCTAACAGCTATCTATGTGTGGATTCAAGATACTTGCTCTCAAGTTTGGTGTTTTGTTTATGTGGTTTTGTATTCGTTTGTGTGTTTGTTTGTCAAAATTTGCAAAGCAAAACAAGTCTACAAATTGTGTCTTTTCATGTAAATCCTACACCTGGATTTGTATTTTAAAACCCATTCCACATAATACACATGTAACGGGCAGCAGATGGGCTCCAAACATGAATACTCTTGACTAGTTTTGTCTTGAAGTCCATATCTGTTCCCCAGTCATTTAAAGTATTTTTTATTGCCAAATGCCTTCCATTTCACAGAACTTGCTTCTCTAATATGTATGCGTATGGTGTGTCTGTGCCGCGTAGTCGGATCGACTGAACCGTCTGTCAACTGTGTTTCGCTGTGTCCAAATAGCTCCCGTTGGTAAAGTACATATTCGCATAAGCAACCCCGTCACTACTTACACGCGTTACAGGGGCTCACATCTTGGTCTATGGCACATTGTTGTAGATACAAGGCACGATTTTACTGTCTTTATGGGCATGTTTTCCTCACGAAACTTAGACGGACTGCCACATCTCCCTCTTGATTTACGCAGTTCCCAGTTCGTTGCAACAGGGATTAAGGCAAATTATGTAACCACATTTGTTTTCCTTAAAGTATAGGCTTTGCTGTTTTCAACAGTTATCTTTATATTCGTAAATGTTGTTTCTCCGGACATATTTTTTACCGAACCCGCTTGGAGAAAGCACACGCGAACCCTTCGCAGAGGCGGAACAAGGAGAGCTCTTTAGGGTGAGTCTAAAAGGTTCTCATGTTGACTTTAATAAAGACCGTTCACTCTAGCTCTCCACTACTTCTCACACTTCTGTTGTAGCCCGTGCGCTAGACAGACGATATAATGGCAGAAGCTGCTCCAGCCCCCGCTGCGTCCCCTGCAAAGGCCGCCAAGAAGAAGGCACCACGACCCAAGAAAACCGGACCGAGTGTTGGAGAACTAATCGTCAAAGCTATTACCGCATCCAAAGAGAAGAAAGGAGTTTCTTTGGCTGCGCTTAAGAAGGCATTGGCGGCTGGTGGATACGACGTGGAAAAGAACAACGCTCGTGTGAAGGTGGCCATCAAGAGTCTTGTTACTAAGGAAACGCTGGTTCAGACTAAAGGAACTGGCGCCTCCGGCTCCTTCAAGCTGAACAAGAAACAGGCAGAGGAGAAGAAGAAGCCCGTTAAGAAGGTAGCACCTAAAGCCAAGAAGCCAGCAGCGAAGAAACTTGCTGCAGCAAAGAAGCCCGCTGCAGCAAAGAAGGCTGTGGCTAAGAAGCCGGTGGCCGCTAAGAAGTCTCCGAAGAAGGCGAAGAAACCCGCCACACCTAAAAAGGCAACAAAAAGTCCTAAGAAGGCCCAAAAGCCCTTAACACCTAAGAAAGCAGCAAAGAGCCCCAAGAAAGTCAAGGCAGCCAAACCTAAGGCAGTCAAGCCGAAAGCTGCTAAACCCAAGGCGGCAGCGGCTAAACCTAAAAGGGCTGCTCCTAAGAAGAGGTAAATGCTGCGCGCCCTGCCCTGTCAATGTTGTCACGTTAAACAAAACGGCTCTTTTAAGAGCCACCCCAAAAGAATCATTTGAATGCATCTGTTCCGACAATAGCAGTGGTATTGAGTCATTTATGCTTGAAACTCATGCAATTTGCAATATTTTCAGTTAAAGATATTAGTCTATCAAGGTTTTATATCACCGCCAAGCAATTTAGTTATATTGCATGTTCGAAATGAACACAAGGTATGACAGTAGTGATTTCACCTGCTTGAGGACCTTAAAGTAAAGGGCATCTTAAGTTTAGCCAGAGTGACTTATAATAAATAGACTGTGAGGTGTTAAAGCAGCACTACAGAGTTATATTCCAAAACCTAAAAGGCATGCAAAAACCCTGCAAACAACACCAACAGCCCAGCTGACACTGATAGAAGCTTGCCAACACACTAACTGGTGTCTTTTGCCAGTTTAGCTTTTTCTTCCTGTTTTGCAGGGTGTACCAGCCTGTCACACATAACTACATAGGGCATATCCCTGATGGCTAGTGGGGAAGACACAGGTGTTTATCCGTCCTTCACATGACCATATGCTATCAAAATGAATTTGAGGATGGTACCAAAACTAGTTGCCTATAAAACCATATCTCAAAAAGTGTCAAATTATTGCATAGTGTTACTCTTATAAACCACACTAAAATAAGCTATTCAATACTATTTGGTAACAACATACAGCTAATGTATCCCAAAATAAAAGAAATGAGCTAACAGCATTCTGCTCATATTTTCTTTTTTAAACAAAAACGATACAAAGTATCAAACAGACTGGCTTGTAGCACCCAACCACTTCAGTTTGTTCCATTTTAATAGTGTTCGCTTTACATGGAGATTCTGGGACTTCATGTTTGATCATCTGGAAACCAAGCTGCAACGTTAACGGAAATGGTTCGTTTTAAACATTTCATGCGTTAAAATATTCAGTGATTTTGAATATCACGCGCTAAATGGAAGAAGGAAATCCAGCAGGCGCCAAATTCAACTGACTTTGGCATGCCGCACAGACCTACACGTTGATTGGCTCTCAGCATTCTCGCCTCAACCACTGAGGCAATGAGCAACACTGAGCTGGACGAGAATAAAACCACACCCCTCTGTCACTCAGTTCACTTCAGTATTTGTGAGCAACTACTGAAAATTTAAAATGAGCGGCAGAGGCAAAACAGGAGGAAAGGCTAGGGCGAAGGCCAAGACTCGCTCATCTAGGGCCGGACTCCAATTCCCCGTGGGTCGTGTTCACAGGCTGCTCCGCAAGGGCAACTATGCCCATCGCGTTGGGGCTGGTGCTCCTGTCTATATGGCTGCTGTGCTCGAATATCTGACCGCTGAGATCCTCGAGTTGGCTGGCAACGCTGCCCGTGACAACAAGAAGAGTCGTATCATTCCCCGCCATCTGCAACTGGCTGTGCGCAACGACGAGGAGTTGAACAAGCTTCTCGGCGGAGTGACCATCGCTCAGGGTGGTGTGTTGCCAAACATCCAAGCCGTGCTTCTTCCCAAGAAGACCGAGAAGTCTAAGTAAATTTACTCCGATAAACCCCATTTAAAAAGGCTCTTTTAAGAGCCACCCAAACATTTCTGGACAAAAACATGTATTCCAAGTTTACATGGGTGTGACTTAAATAAACGCAACGTAGTGCTGTGCTACAAGTTGACGAAGCATATCACAAGGCTGCTATCAGTTACATTGTATGAATCTGATTTCAGTCAAAATGAGCCTGCCATCACACATTCATGATACAAACAGTCCATAATTCACGATATTTCCTTCAATGAAACCTAGTCCTTACGTGGAGGCAAACAAACACTCCTTTATTAGGTCTAATATATGTTTAGATATAATCTCCGTATGGGTAAGACGCCATTTTAATAGGCGTTAACCAACACACGTTGCCATATCCCAAAAGCCGTGCATATAGCAGCTTTTAATTTATGTTCACAGCCTTCAAATATAATAAGGCATGTTATATGTTGTGTATTGTTATTCAATTGTGTTTGTTCCCTCGGGGCATCCGTAATGCCCCACTGTTAACCCGCATAGAATGCTGGGTATAGTTGTCCGATGAAATATACAGTAAAAGAATGCCCGTTATTTCAATCACAGTCTCATGTCCTATCATTGCTAGTTATATAAGTATAGAGTGTGCTATATAACATTATAGTTGCTTATCAAAACAGAGACATTCATGTTTTTCTCTTGTATTTTTTTTACTATATTAACAGTTTAGTTTAACCTCAAGCTGCACATATATGTATGAATACACTTTGATGATATGATTTTGTTATTTCAATTAAAAAACACCTCATATCTACCACATTTGAAAGTTTTGTTTTGTTATTGTTAAAAGAATAATCACAAATGCGCTCGTAGATTAGGGGATGGGCTTTGTACTTTGAATTTAAGGCGCCATTCTGAAGTAGCGCTATGAGGTCCAATCAGCAGAAACAACCACCTGACGTAATCAGGGGGGCAAGGCTAGGGCTAGGCTTTAAATAACCTTCGTACGTGGGGTATTTCACACCGAGGAAAAACATTTACCATGGCAAGAACTAAGCAAACCGCTCGCAAATCCACCGGAGGTAAGGCTCCGAGGAAGCAGCTCGCCACCAAGGCTGCACGCAAAAGCGCCCCAGCCACCGGTGGCGTGAAGAAGCCCCATCGTTACAGGCCCGGCACAGTGGCTCTGAGAGAGATCCGTCGTTACCAGAAGTCCACTGAGCTGCTGATCCGTAAGCTGCCCTTCCAGCGTCTGGTTAGAGAGATCGCTCAGGACTTCAAGACCGATCTGCGTTTCCAGAGCTCTGCCGTCATGGCTCTTCAGGAGGCCAGCGAGGCTTACCTGGTCGGTCTGTTCGAGGACACCAACCTGTGCGCCATCCACGCCAAGAGGGTGACCATCATGCCCAAGGACATCCAGCTGGCCCGTCGCATCCGTGGGGAGCGTGCTTAAGTTAATTCATCCCTCCAGAAACCAAAAGGCTCTTTTAAGAGCCACCAAACTGTCGATGAATGCTCTTATTCCGTTTTACTGTTTAATTTAGGATAGGGTGAAATTCACGATGCTCATATTTCTTCACTAGATTCCATTACTTCTCAAAACGGGCTGTTTCATGAATATTGAGCAACATTTCCTGTATCTACACATTTTCCCTTTTACATCTAATCCCACTTCATGCTTAAATTAATCTCAAATATGGCCACCTGAGTAGGCTACATACAAGCATGTGTATCGTTTCTAAAGCACGCTTTAAATCCCTGTACATTCCTCCACAACTCCTGATGTCACATGTATCTATTAGCGACACTAACAATCATTTGAAGCTTGACTTTCAATCGTTACCACCAGCTCAGACTATGCACCATGTAGTTCAGTGGTCTGAGAAAGAAAACGTGGGTATGTTTAAAGGTGTGAGTTTTTGTTCTAGTCATAAAAAGAACACCCCCAGATACCTTTAATCTTCTACATATATGGCACTTGTGCATGAATATTTCCTCTAACTAAAAACATACAAAAATTAAGGCATGTCAGAGTACCTAAAAAAGGCCAACAAGCCTCAGTCCTTGAGTTAAATTGGAATGCGTTAATGTATAGTCCCGTTTCGAAAGCATTTTCAAGGTAAACCTTTTGAATATAATGCTAAACCTGTATTTAGAGTGATTCTTCCTTTCTAAATATTGGATCAAGTAACCCCGCGTCATTGGTACAATGTATGTATATGGTCAGAAGTGGCATAGTAACCGACGATCAATCACATTTGGACTTTTTCCATAGGACGTTTATTACACCCAAAGTGTTAAGTGTGTGTAGAACATAGGACGCGCCTGCAGAACTGTGAAACACGTTACATGAACTTTTGATGTCAATACTAACCAATTTAGTTCGCAAACACATTGAAATAGCTTCAAAAGGATGAAGTGTGTGGCTCTTAAAAGAGCCTTTATGTTTAAATTTGGGTCAATGAATTACTTGGAGCTGGTGTACTTGGTAACGGCTTTGGTTCCCTCGGACACGGCGTGCTTAGCCAGCTCACCGGGCAGAAGCAGACGCACTGCGGTCTGGATCTCCCTAGAGGTGATGGTGGAACGCTTGTTGTAGTGAGCCAGGCGGGAAGACTCCCCAGCGATACGTTCGAAGATGTCATTCACGAAAGAATTCATGATGCCCATCGCCTTGGAGGAGATACCGGTATCAGGGTGGACCTGCTTCAGCACCTTGTACACGTAGATGGCATAGCTCTCCTTCCTGGTCTTTCTGCGCTTCTTGCCTCCTTTCCCTGCAGCCTTTGTCACTGCCTTCTTAGATCCCTTCTTGGGCGCTGGCTTCGCTGGCTCAGGCATGTTGTATCTTTGTATATCTCAAAAAGAGTAGAATTATTACAATGAGGTTGCCAACTATATATACAAAGTTGTATGCAAATGACAAACTGCGTCACTACAGACTCCCACAATCCGAATGTGCCATCTCTTCCCCCCCAACACCAAACACACAGACACGGTTGGTTACTTTTTAGCAAAGGGGACGGTCAGTAAGACAAGTCCAGCCCCATCCACAGATCAGCAGTTTACTCATCTACCCCCTCTTTTCCCGCACTTTTCGGCGAAAGGAAGAAAGAAATAGATATATGCCAATATTACCACTGGCTTTGGACTAAAAATGTTTTGTGTAATCGATTACTTCATTTTCCGTTTTTGTTGGAGAGATTCTGGATTGTTTACGCCAATATGAATGCGAGTTGAATCATAAGCTCAATATAATATTAACCACGTTTACGCATATGATACATTCACAAAAATCCTTCTGTCCACAACGAACCCTGATTTTACGCTAGCAGTTCTTAAGCAACCTAATGACATTGCACCGTACGCATCCTGGCGAAGTGAGGTCTACTGTGGGTGGTTTCTTGCTTTTATATTACACCATTACATGAAGGATAGCTTGTGCACAGAAATGGAGGACCTGATCTAATCAACATGTAGGTCTAATAAAACTTTAAATGGCATTGTTGGTTTTATAAAACCTGGAATGCTGTTGAATCACAACCTGCTGAAATATTGTGTAAACAAGACCAAACTCTTCAGAGAGCACCTCCCTTCCTGACTGGCGCTTCGATTACTTAAATAATCTGATCATGAATTTAGCGTTTCAGTGTATGCGTGGTAGTAACTGATACAATTGACTGACTGAATACTGGGTTACTAAAAAATCTTAATTATGGATCACACTTTTAAAGTCGGGGTTGATGTCTTGAAAATATATGTGTTGAGATACAGGCTTTGTAAAGCAATTGGGCGGCTCTTAAAAGAGCCTTTGGGTTCAGTTTGAAGGTGTGATCAAATCTTTAACCGCCGAAGCCGTACAGAGTGCGGCCCTGACGCTTCAGAGCGTAAACCACATCCATGGCGGTCACGGTCTTTCTCTTGGCGTGCTCGGTGTAGGTGACAGCATCACGGATTACGTTCTCCAGGAAAACCTTCAGTACACCACGGGTCTCCTCGTAGATAAGGCCAGAGATACGCTTGACACCACCACGGCGAGCCAGGCGACGGATAGCGGGCTTTGTGATACCCTGGATGTTATCACGAAGAACCTTCCGATGACGCTTAGCGCCTCCCTTACCGAGCCCCTTGCCTCCTTTTCCTCTGCCAGACATTTCAACAAGTTGAGTTCAGCTTCGGTACAGTGAAAAGTGTGAGAAAATGTTCTGCGGTGAGCGGTCTCATTCTCAATGAGAGGACGTTGGTGAAGACTACTAAACACTCCCATTTGCTTGTCATACACGCCCTCTCGTGAGTCCTGTAGTGCCTCCTAGAGGGGAGGAGGGCAAACAGTCTGTGGCTGGGGTGAGGGCTGTCCCTGACGATGCTGCGCGCCCTCCATAAACATCGCTTGCGCTGTAAGGCCTCAATGGTGGGGAGTTTGGAACAGGTGATGCGATGGGTAACTTTCTTAAAGTTTTTCTCCATTGCTTTGGCAAATTTCACGAAACAGAAATTACATTCTCAAAACAACACTTGCAAACCTCCAAACCACTGGGCACTTGTTCACAACATATTGGAATTTCTCATTCCTTTACAGTTTTTCTCGATTGCTTAAAGACAATTTTGACTGCTTTGTTTTGTTTTTCCATTTCACTCACACAATTAGAACAACCACACACCCAATGAGCAAAACACCTCAGATCCATTGCAAAATGAAACACTCTTGTAAAAACTATACACTAATTTAACAAAACCATATTTTGTTACCATATGAAACACACACGTTGCATATGACGGAATTCTGTTTGTACCACTTACACACTGCTGTTATAAACCTAAAACACTTTTAGCAATTCTACTTCTCAGTGATTAGAGTAGTGTAAGTGAAGTACACAGAGAAAGTGCAAATATTCAATAAATTCACCAAACACTACACAAAACCAATGCTGCAGACTGATGAAAATATTATTTAATTCTCTCCATATACACAAATCAGTCAAACATGGAGAATCACAACAAAAACAACTAAACTTGTCTCAGTTTTCATAACTGCATAACACTTGATGGCTGTGTTCAACTAATTGCCACAAAGTGTAGTAATTTGACTTGCAGTGCTTTGGAATTGCAAGGAAGTGACATCTTGATATACGTCTGTGTCTAAAGCATAAAAGTGTGTTTAGTGTTTTGCAAATCACTTGTGTGTATTGTTTCGCAAAAAGTGTGATGTTGACATGTGCTTATAGTGGTGCAAATCCGAGCCGTTGTTTTGCTCCTTGAGTGAAGGTTTTGATAATTGTGTAATACTTTTGATTTTAGTGTTTATCCAGTCGTAAAAAACTGTAAACAAATTGCAATTGTATAAGCACATTCTTGCAAATGACAAGTACAATTGCCTACAGTTTGCACAAATTTCAAATGATTTAGCACATCTTTGCAAATGGTTAGGTACAATTGCATTCAGTTAGCCCAATTACCAATTGAATATATCTTGATGGTCTAAATTGACTGTTGCTTCTCGGTCAAGTGGTTGTTCTCTGCAAAACATGTTGGCATAATTTCCTTGAGCACTTCATCACTTGCACAGTAGTTCACTCCACTGTCAAAAACATCATGGTATACTGTAATATGGATCTCTTTGTTAATCGGCTTAATTTTCAGGTGCAACTAGAACTTTACTCATCAAGGGAGAGTTTCACACATCCGGTCACCAATCACAGAGTAAGTTTAGTTAGCTGACAGGTGCTATCCAGGAGTATACATGCTTCCATCCAATATCTAGAGCTTGACCAAGTTCAGTACAATTTATGAACATGGAAGCACCTGCCCAGGGAAACAACCAAGGGCAACTGCCTGCTTGAGGAAGAGGAGGAAGAAGAAGAGGAAGAGGAGCAAGGGTGCGTGGTGGTGGAGTAGGGGGAAGAGGCCGAGGAGGACGAAGACAACAAGCTATGCCAGATGAAATTCGGGCTACACTTAACCATGGCCTCACAATGGCAGAGATAGTGCTCATTGTGTTACCTCCTGGTATGCGCAGATTTACACCACTATAAGCACCTCACACTTTTTGCAAAACTATACACACAGTGATTTGCAAAACACTAAACACACTTGTATGCATTAGACACAGAAGTATGTCATTATGTCACTTCCTTGCAATTCCAAAGCACTGACTGTCAAATTACCACACCTATGTGCCAATTGGTTAAACACAGCCATCAAGTGCGCAAACTTAATTGTAGACACATCAAACAGGTTTAAGCACTATAGAAATGCAGCAGGTGAGTTCACCTGTCTTCAACCAAATTGGAAGGAGTCAGAAGAAGAATAGTGAGGGTGAGAGGAGGAATCCACAGAGGAGGAGAAGGAGGAAGAGGCAGAGGTAGAGGCTTGGGTGGAGGAAGAGGAAGACCTGAAGCAGGAGGAGAACGTGCTCAAAGAAGAAGAGGACCACATTTATCAAATACATTTGAAAGGAGGAAGGGGGGCCATATTCACGCAAGAACAAGAGAGATCATAAACATGGTTTTGGCCAATAATGCTGTCAGGCTCAGAGAAATTCAAGCCAACATTATCGGTGACCATGCCATTTTCAATACTGTCCATCAGGTCTCTCAGTCAACAATGGCAATAATCCTGAAAAGACATCAGGTTCAAATGAAACAACTTCTATCTGTACTGTAATTTCCAATTTTTTTCAGATCTTTTTTTTTTCTCTTGTCTTTAACTGTAATTGTAACCTGTAATTGTAACCAGAAATGTATGTTTGTCTGATAATTGGTGAGCTCACAGGGTTCTGTGCACTACTGTAGTGGCATGAAAACTGGGACATGTTTTGTTGTGATTCTCCATTTTTGACATGTTGACTGATTTGGGTATATGGAGAGAAATAAATGATATCAGTCGGCAGCATTGGTCTTGTGTTTTGTGAATTTATTGTACATATGCACTTTCTCTGTGTACTTCACTTACAGTACTCTTATCACTGAGAAGTCAAATTGCTTTAGTGGTGTTTTAGGTTAGCAACAGCCGTGTGTAACTGGTTCAAACAGAATTAAGTCGTATGAAACGTGTGTGTAACAAAATATGTTTTTTATAAATTAGTGTATAGTTTTTACAAGAGTGTTTCATTTTGCAAAGGATCTGAGCCGTTCTGGTAATTGGGAGAGTGATTGTGCTAATTAGGTGTAATATTTTGAAAAACCGGGCCGTTTTCAAAATCATGAAAAACTGTAATGCAATGCTGTCTTTTCACTAAAATCCTACACCTAGTCAAAGCTACCTACACTGTGCAGACTACTGTATGCCTCCTTCATTATGTCTTGGCCAGGAGTGCTTGTGTGTGACACAGCGGCCGAACAGACCCATCATTCCATCAACTCACAGTAATCCCACACACATACAGACTCACACACACACACACAGACAGACAGACTCACACACGCACACAAACACACACACTCACACTAGAATTAGACAGAAGTATTATTGCAAGTGGTCCAAAATCTCACACTGAGTTTGTCTGTATTTGTGGACAGTAGCTGAACTTATGCTCCCGAGGGGTATGACTAGGCCTGAGCTGGTCTCTCGAGAGGAGATGCACTGTAAACCCAAATAAGTTACCAGAACTCAAAACAAATTGAGGTAATCGAATGCCTCTCGAACTTAAAAGTCAAAATTTTCCAGAACTTAAAAAGGGTGGATGACTTGCTACTTGTATCTTTTGATAACAGTTAAATTAAAGTGCTCATTTAGCTCAACTCAAATATTTGCAGTCAATATGACTTACAGTTTTCTCTAGTAAAGGAAAAAATTACATTTTTGAGGTGTATTTTTGCCATGCATTATTAGCACACATCTCAGATTGATGAGAATTAAACATATTTCCTCAACTAGGATTTCTTAGGACTTTTAGTATGTTGTTCTGGACACCTCATAGAAATGATATGCTGAAAAAAATTATTTTACAATTAGTCTGTCGTAAAACGCTATTTTGCCTGGACTATTAACCAAGTCCCATTAAAACGTTCCACAGAGGACGCAATCTGCTCTGCTCTCCACCCAGCCCTCACCCACCTGGAAAAAGCAGACTCACATATGAGAATGCTTTTCATAGACTGTAGTTCAGCTTTAAACACTATAATCCCACAACAACTCATCTGTAAACTGGACCAGCTGAGGCTCAACACCTCCCTTTGCAATTGGATATTGGACTTCCTCACTGAGCGGCCACAAGCAGTACGAGTCGGCAACAACATCTCAAGCAGCAACACACTCAGCACAGGGGCCCCACAAGGCTGTGTGCTCAGTCCCCTGCTCTTCACCCTGCTGACTCACGACTGCACAACAACCTACAGTACCAATCACATGGTGAAGTTTGCGGACAACGCAACTCTGGTGGGTCTCATCACCAAGAATTGCGAGTGACACCAGCCAACCCACACACAGTCTGTTCAGCCTCCTACCCTCTGGAAGAAGGTATAGGAGCCTCCGTTGCCGCACCACTAGACTCAGAAATAGCTTCATACACCAAGCTGTCAGGAAGCTAAATTATCTCCCCTCACTCCCCCCAGCCATATCCTCCAGTCTGACGGGAAGCTGAAATCCCCCCCCCCTAAAATCACTCAGCAACAAAACTGTCTCTTGCACATAACCACTTTACTGTTCTACTTGCACTGCTAATGTAACAAATACATCTTACAGGATGTTTTTTGCTGCCATTACCAAATTACCTTTTTTGCACTACCATAACCTCACTTTAAAGAAAACTTATGCTGCTGTACATGTATCTGTATATTTTACTTAGTATTAGGAAATGTGTTGTCTTATCTGTTGTGCCTGTGCACTTTACATGTTTCATCGTGGAAGAGTGGGAAACGTCCTGTCGATTCCTTTGTATGTCTAAACAAAGGTAAGTCCTAAAAGATATTAGTATTTTGTATGTCTAAACAAAGGTAAGTCCTAAAAGATATTAGTATTTTGATGAACTGTTTACATTATACACAGTAGAATCTGTTAGTGACTTAAGGAGACTCACTGTGCAGGTTCTGAGAAATCCAGAAACGCCCTTGTGCAGATACACAGGAAGGGCGCGGAGAACAGTAGTGCGCTTGGTGTGGATGTCATGGAGCCAGAGCATCTGCGGTCTTCCCAGTTTTTGATGCTGTCTGTCTGAATCAGGTCATCAGTCGAGGAAAATGGCAGTCAAGCTCAGCATAGAATGTGTTGGGCAGGTTCTGATTCGTAATCCGCTGGAGCTCTGCATACAACTACATTGAAATGTAGCAGGAGGGGAATACAGCAACAACACTTCAAAAAAACAGTTTAATTTGAAGAATCTAGCACACCTTTATAAAGCAGAAAATAGCGGTAAGAATCACAATTATTTTCACTTAAAAAGAGAGAGCTGATCCATATTACCTCAGACTCTATTTTGAGAGGAGGCCAGAGGTCCATGAGCTCGTTCACTGGTGGGCAGGACATCACTATGGTCTGTCGGCGTAGGGGAAATGTGGTCTCCATCATCTTTCTAATGAGGGGCAGGTTATTCTCAGTCTTCTTGACTTCTTCAACAATCAGGGTTCATATTTTGACCAATGGATTTCCATGACTTTAAACCAAATTTCTATGACCAAACATTGTGAAATATCGGTGTATACCTGAAAAAGTGATAAAATGTAGTATTACATTTTAAACTAACAATGACAATTCCAAAGCATACAGTATACAAAAATATGCAGTTTAGGTCTGTGTCATAAACTTTGTGCATTTTGTTAGCATTGGAATATGCTTCCATAGGCCATTAAATGTCGGGTGTGTAAAAAAATATATATATATATATATATATATATATATTGAGAAAATGAGGCAGAACACCTTCAGAAATGTTTGATATGTTAAGAGCAAATATATAATCTTTCCAAAACAGTTAGTTTCATGTTGGTAGGTGGTCATTGTTTTGCTATAGCATGCCAAAAATTGCACAAAATGGGTTTTCATCCATTTTCAAGCTTTAATATCTTCCAGACCATTCATCACATAGGGACCGTTTTTTTTATACAGACCATACATGTATAGGAAGGTCTGTGTATAATATCAAGTCAAATTCAAGCACCCCGAATACTATGATATTCCCAAGCCACACCATTGGAAGTCCATATTCTTCAAGTAATGGTATTTTGATTTTAAGCCTAGAAAGTTTGAAGGAGCTAGTTTAAATACTTTTCTAGTTATAGCAATTTGAAAATGGCTCTTCAGAAAACACTGCTAAAAAAGCGTCTGAAAATGCACATAACTTAGTTGCTAAAAAAAATAATTTGTGACAAAACTATTGGGAGTAGAGAGCTAATATTTGGGACTATACCTATTCAGAATGTTATGAACATCCTATAATTTTTTCAGCCAAATCTGTGAGGGGAGATTCTCTTAAATGTGGACGTTTGGCATGGAATGACTCAATTGTGTTGCAATCTGGCTATCGGGGATCATTCGTCGGAAGAGCAGGCTGGCATCTTCGGATGATTGAAAAGAATAATGCGAATTGGCCACCTTCAGTGCCCACATTACATCCGCAGTTAGGACTTCATTTTTTGTTACAGAATCGGTTATCGACGCCTGCTGCAGACGAGAGAAACGTGCTGCTCAGCGTAGCAGTTGCCCTCGCTGTGGTAAGAAAGCCGGTGATAGGGCTGCTGTAGCTTCACTAGCAGCAGCGCTCTTTGCTTCCTTTGGCATGGCTCGTTAATGGTTAATGCCGCCTCTCATGTTTGAAATGTCGAATGTTTTGCCACCACACAACCTACATTTTATTTTGCTCTTCCCGGGTCTTCGTCTGTTTTAACCCATGACATGTACGTTTGCATTTGTAGCCAAGCATAGTTAAATCTACTCTTATCTGGCATTGAGAATGAGAGAGTATGCCTGCTTATATTTACAGCGTATTTCTTTTAAATTTGAAAAGCATATTATTAAAAACTCAGCGTAAATAACCTTGAAAATTTGAATATAACAAATTTCCATGACTTTCCAAAACTTTTGGGCTTACATTTTTTTCAAGCACTTTTAATTGTTAATTGTTCAGACTTTAATCGACACACTGCAGCGCACAAGTGAATACATGGAGGCGACACAGGACACACACACGCAGGCCTGAGGTCGTAGTGAATTTAGTCTCTGCTTTTTCCCCATCGCGGACTGTCCTTCCTCCAGGACCCCAGGAGCAGTGGGCAGCTTTTAAGCACTCGGGGACCAGGTGAAGTGAACCGCCTGTCGTGGTCAAGGACGGACGAAGAGTGTTCTGTTTGCATGTTTTTTCTGTTGGGGTTCTTGGTGGAGGAAACCCCTTGTGAACACGGGGAGAACATGCAAACTCCACAGAAAGGCCCGGGAGATAGCCCACCTGAGCACTGAAGGTCTGGGGAGGACCTGTCCCCCAGAGCCAACAGCGCCCCATGCGGGAATCGAACCCATGACCTTCTTGCTGTGAGGCGGCAGTGCAAGCACCTGAGCCACCGTGCCTTTTCCAGGCCTGGAAATAACCATTTTAAAATTCCATGACTTTTCCAGGTTTTTCATGACCGTACGAACCCTGAACAATTGTCTGCCTCAACTGCTCTAGGCTTGAAGGATCCTTCCCTTGGGGAAAGTTGGGTAGGAAGTTGACTTCTGCTTGCTTGGGTCTTTTAATGTTGGAATGTGAAGATTCATTTTCAGCATTAATAGTGACCTCCTGACATCCAGCCCGTCTCATCTTGGTCCTGTAATTGCCCATCTTAAACCGGATGCTGTTTTTCCATCCATTCCAGCCAGTCTCAGATCCTGCTTCCTTCAAGCAGGGATGTTTGGCTACAAGAGCCTCAGCAGCCTTTGCGATCTCTTTATCACTTGGGTAAGCCTTAAAACCATATATAGTAGATGCAAGCTTTTCTAAAATGTCGTGCTTAAGGTGTCTCGTCAACTGAAGGTGTGTGTTGTTCTTCTTATATTCCGCATTTCCATCTCTAAGTTTCAGTTCAACATTAAATGCAAATGTGGGAACAAAAAAAGAACCTGGAGTGCACCCGCTGAGACCAGCGTCGGAAATACACGAGGGCAAAGGGCAAAACTGCCCCTAAGAAATATAATTTTGCCCCTGATATCACTAGGAGAGGGGCAAGAAATGCCCCCATAATTTCCTCTAATTATAATTGAATGAACTTGTCAAAAACATCGTAGCCTATATGACCCGGTCCAGTTGCCATAAAATGTTTTAGATTTTCGCCTTGACTTGAACCGAACGTTCTAACAAAAAATATAAATGGAGCGCTTCTTAATCAGACCTGTGACTGCGGGTGTGAGGATAAATGAGGATCAGCAAACACAGTCTCCGTCACCATCTCAGGTTCCAAAAGATACAATTTTCATTCGAAATATGGAAGCTAGATTGGCTTGGGTTGGAGGATGACGACGACGAGAAAAAGACGCAATTTTTTTTCAAGGCATGTCGGATTTGTGGACAACGAGTTGCCAAATCGTTGTCAATCCAGCACAGGCACACTGACTTCATCAAGGGGAGCGAAAACATACAGAAATACATGGCCTTTTGTCACCAGGCGCCAAGCAACACGCCATCACCTACGGTGAATGATAACTAGTAATAATATATTTTTTAATTATTTAGTTCGGTTTAGCTAGTTAAACGTCAGCTAGTTTAACGTTAGTTAGCTAACGTTAGCTAGCTCTGATAGTGCGTTAGCTACAAAGGCTTGCTTGCAAGCTAGCTAACTAGTCCTATCTGTAATTTCCTGTACTATGGTAGGTACATGATTAAAAGGTAACAAAAAAAATCAATAAATATTAGGGATGCACCGATACCGATACCAGTATCGGTATCGGTGCCGATACTTTGTTAAAATACTCGCACTCGTACTCGTTTTTGAATTGCCGATACCAAGCACCGATACCACTCATCAGTATTTCACTGCATCAAACTGGTCGGGCTATGCTGACACAAAATGTGATTTATTGTCCTACCTGTCCTACCACTCTCTGCCAGACTAGTAAGTAGCTTATTTGCCTTCTTGTGTTGCATTTGCTTTATGTTTGACTGTGTTAGGAAAGTTTGTCATAGTGTCAAGGTATTTCAGTATACAGGTTTCGCTAAATTTAGCTGCTAGCATCTCGTTAGCGATTAGCAATTCCGTTGAGCTGCCTTAACGGCGATTTGGGCTCATTTTAAGATAAATGACGACGACAGGTGTAAGGCACAGTGTAAGATCTGCACTGCTACGGTGTCGAGGGGCGGAAAGGAAAGTACTTTGTTTAACACAAGCAATTTGATTAAACATCTGAAGACACACCATAGTGCTAAGTACACAGAGTTCACTGATGCTAGTGGCGCAAGACCGAAGCAACCAATCTTAACTGACGTCTTGCAAAAGAAAAAAACGCGCACGCACACACAGAGAGAGAGAGGTAGAGAGAAAGACTGTGCCACATAGGTTAAGTGATTGTTTGTGTACTTGAGCAGGAGATTCTTCTGATCCTTTTGTAACTGAAATGTGCTCTTGTGCTAATCCAGTAATAGTTCTGTTCACTTTTTGTTAAGCAGACTGTGTTGTTAACTATGCAGCAAATTGAATTGACTTTATCTGGTTATATTTGCATTTTGTCTCATGTGATGATATTGTCTGTTTGAAGGCTTTTTTTGTGTGTTAAAACCAGAAAGCTCTGTTTATTTTTGGCTTGGGATAGCCTTCTGTTAATTTTGTACTATAGGCTTGACATAATCTGCAGAGGATAAAATAAAATCTGCCTCCAAATTAATTGCACTTTCATGGAGACCAAATCTAAGAAGTATCGGTATCGGTACTCGGTATCGGCAAGTACACGAATAAAAATACTCGTACTCGTATCGGTTTGTAAAAAAGGTGGTATCGGTGCATCCCTAATAAATATAATAAGTTATTATTATAAAAAAGAAAGACAAAACTTATAATTGTTAATAGGTGTTTAAAAAACAATAAATAACCACAAAGAAATAAGAATACAATTGAATATGATTGTCTGATTTATGTTTTCTGTTTGTTTTTTGTTTTTAAAAATCTAAGAAAACATTTTGAATTTGTAGAGTACTGCTTAATAGTCTTATTATTCCCTTTTGATGACAATCCCCATATACTCTAAGCCTAAATAAGTATGTTATTTCACAAGTTTCAAAAAGTGCCCCCAATTTAATTTTAAATGCAGACCTGCCAACCTGCACGCATTTTGTGTACCAACCACGCAATTCCTAGTCAAAATACGCAGGTACGAAATGCCAGCTGAAACTACGCAAAAAAAAAATCAATCAATACAAACCTATACTGTACATTTATTTAAACTACATCCCTCAGATTGGACAAGATGCTACGACCTTGTGCCTGTGGTTCTGTAAGTTACTGTAAGTTGTATTTGTACCTCAGCAATGCATTACGCCTCGGTGGATAATAAAGTAGCACTACCCTCCCTGACCCGCAATAGTACTCACTCACTCAACATCCACTGATACTAGTGCTACTTTATTATCCACCGAGGCGTAATGCATTGCTGAGGTACAATGGGAAGTGGGGGAGTAATAATCAAGCACATACAGTAAATGTGACCGTAATGTTAGCATATAAAACGTTAAAACATGTGTTCGGTAACTTAACGAGATGATGCATTTCAAGGGGTATATCCTTCAGGAACATTTGTATAAAAAGTTAGCCGTAGTAGCTAGCATCCGATGTGATTCGCCTGGTTACGAGACGGCTACGGTGTGAAAAACTGATGGAGTAGGCTAATTTAGCTGCAGTAACGTTAACTCAAACGCCACGGAGACTGTTCTAACTTTGAATCGCTCTGTTGGGGCAAAGTGACCATTGCAAAGGTGTTTGACTACAGACTGCTAACGTAGCAAATAATTCCTACTATTGCAGCCAGTCAACCGACCAGCCTGGCAGGTATAAAATAATCATGACGATTTTCAGTCTCGTTACCAAAAACAAGACCCAATACAGAGCAACCCTGAGCACTGACATGATAAGCGCTTTGGTGACAAGAAAGGTGGACTGTCTGTCACATGGAAGGCTTCAGTGATGCTCTGCTCAAAAAGGCCAAGTCGCCAAGCTATGAGGCAAAGCAGTGAAGAGCAAGTGCCACTGGAAGTAGATAGATGGATACTTTATTGGAGCTTTAAAATATATATATATATATATATATATTCTTTAGAAGTGCTAAATGATGCACAATGTATAGATCTCTTTTCATTTATGGAATTCTTGTCAAGAAAATATGATTGTATTGTTTATTTCGCCGCTGATTTATTATGTTGAATAACTGGATGATATGGCAGTGAGTGGGGAATTGACCGTATGCAAAGCCCCTGCCAAACTGAAACTCCCCTGGTACTCAAAAACTTTCTTCAAGGTTGGCAGGTCTGTAAATGCCCCCGGATTTCAGTCAGTGGGGGCAAAAATTGCCCCCTAAAAAATATGTAAATTTCCTACCCTGGCTGAGACGCTCTGGAGATGACACATCTGAAAGTGGAACAGTAGATGCAATAGAGCTGGATTCTTGTGAAAGTGAGATGTGCACAACAGCTTTTTATGGCAATTCCTCAATGTCTGCAAGGGAAGTAAGTTTCCCTTCAAAGTCTGGATCTTCGTAAAGCAAATCAAAGTCACTGTTGATTTCCAGATGTACTTTCATAATGTTGATCAGTGCATCAACAGAGGCTGGTCGTGAGCTGAGTTTTCATTTTCTAGCCTGGTCTGGCTCAACAACACGAAGAATCATTGGTTGTGGGGATGCAGCTGCCATTGTGCTAATAAAAGACAAAATCAGGTTGTTAAAGAGTATCGCTTATGGTATATACAGCTTATAAATTGCTTAATTCCACAGAGAGTGAATAAAGACACAATAACTGATAAATATAAGAACCATTCATTATTACCTGAACTCAGTTCTGTCTCACTTGAATGAACCGCTTGGGGGTCAGCAGCAGTGAGCCGTCTATCTTGTATGCTGAGAGCCGGGCTGTATCATTCAGACCAGACTGCAGGTGGATCGACAGGCTTGTGTCTGCAGTTGACAGCTCATAGGGCCGTAGATGTTCTACATACCAGGAGTCATAATCACAACACAGAAAAGATAAGTTGTGATTCACAAGGAAGATCTGTTCTATTTTGCTGAATTTAGACAGTCCACCGCTGACTCCTAGACAGAAACATTCCACAGACATAGCCTGTGCCATCAATGGTCACATTTGATGTCTTGTAGATTGTGTCACTAGTAGGGATGGGTATCGTTTGGTTTTTATCCGATACCGGTACATAACCGATACATTTAAAACGATACCGGTGCCGGAACCGATACTTTTATAATTTTTTTTTTAAAAATTACGATTGACGACATTAAAGAAAGGCTTTTTTTATTGCCAAGGCAATTTTTTTTCTTCAAATTTAACAATATATTAACTGTTTAAAGTATATTATAAATATAAATACATACAAAACACTTGGCTTCAAACTACAGCTTCAAACTTTTTTACTTCAAACTATGAATATTATATTAACTGTAAACAACAGTTTATAGTATACTTAAATAAATACAAAAAACAGCTTCAAACTTCTTTTGCAAAAATATGAGCATATTTGCCTTTGGAGTCAAAAATGTATTATTTTGTTTGCATTTATTTCATGCAATTTCACCATTTTATGATTTGTTTATACCTATCTTTTCTATCTTGTTTATAGTTAATCTTGTTACTTGAACACACTGAGTACGAGAAAATGTGTACTGCCCCTTTAAGAGACTACCGTAGGCTAAGTGTAGCTGTCATCATACTTTTCAGTCTTCGGTTGCTGATCTGCCGTTGACTTGCCTTCTCTCCCCTCTTTTCACGCAATTGTTTTGTTGCATTTGCTGCACGTCGCGATGTTTGAATATTTTTGTGCGAAATACAGCCACACTTTTGACCGTTTACCTTTCGGTATTTTCTCTGTTAAAAGGTTGATGGCTAGTTCTGTTTGTGCTTGCTCTGTGAAATGCTGCATGCTCTTCACCGTCATAAGACTGTTGCTATGAAAACACCAATGAGCGTGAGCGTCACAGGACAAAGTTTACATTGGGAGCTGGGGCAGTTTTACATGTGCCCCACGGAATCTGCCTAGCAACCGTTTTCAATTGGCTCAGGCACCGAAATGAAGCACCGAAATCTATGTTGCATATGTCGGGTAGGTACCGGTTGTATTGGAACCGGTTCCATATTGGTACCGGTTCTCGGTACCCAACCCTAGTCACTAGTTGTCTGTCCTCTAATGTGTACTTGAGCTACCTCTGGTAGGTAGAGCTGAAACCAGAACAGAGTCAACCCTGGATGCCTTGTTTTTGGTTTGAAAAATGATGGTGCAGAAAGATGATATGCCATCATGTGTTGGTGTCTGAAATTAAGTTATTGGTATTTAGAGGGGGGGGGGGGGGTGATAGAAGAAGAATTCACATTAATTGGATTACCTGGTATCTTTATCACATCTCCAGTTATCTTCCTTAACTCGTGTCTTAACTTCTTGAAACTGGAACAGAGAGATACAAAGGCATAAACATAAAATGCAAAGAGTGTCAAATTATAAATACTTTCATTTCAAAATTGTCCCTGTTTATGATTTGATGCCCAAAGTGTCAAGCTACTAAACCCATCAAACAAAATGAACATTAGCCTACTGTAAAGAAAAGCAGGAGCACTTGAACTTTACTGCATGGTTAATCAACAATAATGCCATTTATTTTAAACCGACGTAGCACAAGACAGCGGGGAGTTGACTCGTGTTCAGCTGCAATCTCCGTGTCTCAGTGCGGCTCACTGCTCAGAATTTAAACAAGCGTCCCTAGAAGCTACAGAGAACGTGGATATGCAGTGTAGGAACTCAGTTGGAGCTTAAAGAGGCCCCATTATGCTCTTTTAATATAACCTTTAAACAGTTCCGTTCTGCTAGCAACGATAACCCACAATAACCCCAGGAAGTAAAACGAAACGAGGAAGTAAAATGAGTTTGTTGTATCAAATGAAAGGTTTTTACAACAAACAACCCTGTTAATCGACTGGGTAATATAAAAACCTTTTTTATGGAACGAGTTTTATTGTTCCATTTGTCCTAATGATCGGGAAAATAGTTAAAAGCGTGTTTGAAAGTTATAGTAGCCTATTTGTCATTATAAAGTCCTAATCTGTCTACTCGCTAGATCAGACTTTATAATGGTATTTTGTTAACTGTGCATTAGGGGTGGGCGATATGACCAAAATCTTCTATCACGATATTTGTAATTTGATATCACGGTTACGGTATATATCACGGTTTATTATACGTAGGGTGACCAGATTTGGGTTTTTGAAAAAGAGGACACTTCAGTGGTGGCGAAATGTGTCCACAGACATTTATTTATTGACCCTTAAGAACACTAAGGTGCAGAAACAATACTGCCTCAATAGGCTATTGGCCTAAGCAATAGTGGCCAGTATCCATTGAATCTTTAAATAGTAAAATTAAAGCAAAGTGTATGTAAAGAAAAAGGAAAAATCTTTCTGTGGCATTTAGTCCAGTGCTTATGTTTCAGTGCTTCTTTAATGTACTTTCAGAAGATAACTCAAGTGTTAAAACTTTCTTTTCAATGTGTGTCTATATGTTAACGCAATAATGATGAGATATTTTCTTTATATGGCCACATAAGAAAATTAAGAAGTTGGCCATTACACATAGACATATACATAGACGCTCCATTGACCGCCTCAGCCCGTTGCTGCGACGTGCTAACGTGATGACGAGGTGATGACTGGTCTGTAAACAGACGCAAGTAAATGATGGAGCTGTGGTTTTTCTGGATAAAAAGCAATATAGCGTTTATATTTCTCAAACGATTTCACTGAGTCGTTATTATATTCAAGGGTTTATGATCTACGTGGAGTACCAAAAAAAGTTTTGTCTCCATGTTACTTAGAATCTTGTTGGTTTAGCCGTAATCGCCGTTGACAAGCATACATGCATGTCTATGATAATCGCTGCTAGACGCTCACTGTTCTTGTGCTCTCACAGCTCATTCACTTTGAAATACTAAACAGAATCTGCCAAAAAAAAATGCCTACACTAGACACTTTTCAGTCCATATTTTTCAGTATATTGAATCTTTCCCAACAGTCGAGGATTACTCAACAAGTAGGCATGACAGTCCTTGCAGGTTATGTGCTTAAAAGTTTTACTGGGTATCGTATTATACGGCTCTTCAGAATGTTCAAAAAAGTTCCGTTGATTTGAATGGGCCACCCCAACGTTCGCAGGTCGGTAATTTCTTTATTTTCACTGCTGCGAAAATGTAATGACCGCTGACCATCTTTCATATCATTCCGCAAGTAGTCCGGTCATTTAACGTAACGGGAAGTAATGGGTTGCTACGCAACACCTGAAACTTTAGAGTGCCTGAAGACCTATTTTTTTTCTCAGCAGAAATCACAAAACGCCAACAAAATCTTTAAAGAGGTATTTTTGGAGGAATGTCTATCGTTTGGCGAATTACTGTATAATACGAGGGATGCTGTATAGTTCGGAGGTCATTATCTAAAAATAAATCGATTGGATTTCAAAATAAGAGTATACCGCGGTTGAAACGGTATGGCCAAATCTCTCCCGGTAGACACATTTCTACCGTTGCACGGTATATACCGTCATACCGCCCAGCCCTACTGTGCATTATATTAACTTGCTTTAAAACAAGGTAAGATATAGTGAGTTAATTTTAAGCGTACAGGATACTTTGATAATGACTAAGCTGTAGCTGAAAATGGACAATTAATATTACTTTCATAGTAACATCAAAATGGGTTAAAAATGATTCACTGATGTTACAAAAGTATGATTTTCTTGTTTAAATATAGGGAACACTGACTAAACAGGCATCATTGCAAATATTGTAGTAAGAAACAGTAAAACACACAACAAGCTGCTGATAAAAGGATTATGTCTTCATTAAAGTTGGTTGAACATGTTCAGAACACTGTAAAGAAAGGGTAAAAAATGTTTAGCAGTAATTATTCTGGCCATTCACTGTGAAAAAACACTTGACACACAGATCACATGTTTAGAGTGTCCTGAACATATTCCACCCCCCTTTCATTGAGACACAATCTTTAGTTTTTTCAGCAAAGAGTGATACATGTCACATGGCCCTACCATTGAAGATAATGCATTTTCGCCTGTCTGATCACCTATGTTTAAAGTATTGTGGAGCATTCAGGGACGTAAATCTCAACTACTTCACACATTTTATTTAAATTTTGGAGTGTCCTGAACATATTCCACCCCCCTTTCATTGAGACACAATCTTTAGTTTAATCAGCAAAGTGTCATACGTATCACATGGCCCTGCCATTGAAGTTAATGCATTTTCGCCTGTGTGTAGGCATATGTTTAAAGTATTGTGGAGCATTCAGGGACGTAAATCTCAACTACTTCACACATTTTATTTAATGTTTGGAGTGTCCTGAACATATTCCACCCCCCTTTCATTGAGTCACATGGCAATACCCTGGCATTGGAGATAATCCTTTTTCACCTGTGTGATCTGTGTGTCAAGTGTGTTTTCACAGTCAATGACCAGAATAATGACTGCTAAACATATTTTACCCTTTCTTTACAGTGTTCTGAACAAGTTCAACCAACTTTAATGAAGGCATAATCCTTTTATCAGCATATTGGGGTGTGTTTTACTTTTTCTTAATACAATATTGCCTGTTTAGTCATTGTTCATTATATTAAAACAAGAAAACCATACTTTTGTAACATCAGTGAATCGTTTTTAACCCATTTTGATGTTACTATCAAATTAATATCTCTGACAGTTTAAGAAAACACGGGGCTAATAAGGGACTTTTATTTTGAAAAATAGTAACCGGAAGTTGAACGCTGCTCCTTTAAAAAGGCTAAGGTGGACGTAAATGGCCCCTGCGTTCGACTTTACGCACTACTAAAATAAGCGGTTGCACCAAGCAGATAGTTATAACTTAACATTTACACTTCCCCACTATTAGGTGCAAGTTCCGTTGAGTACGTTAAATTATGTTACCCAATACAAAATACATCTATTATCGGTAAACTGAGAGTAAATGTAGCCTGTATCATGAAGGGAAAGTCCCTCAAAACACGCTGTGCCGCTAGCGGAATAGGGGTAGCACTAGCAACACATTCTTTGAACGTTTTAAACACCAATTCTTAAACATATATTATCATGCCAAACACCATTTATTGCAAGCTTAGGTCGCCAGGATCCATTTACGACCACTCACGAAGAATATGGTTGCTCGCAGACGTAATAGTCTAGTGACTGGAGTGTGTAACGTTAGTGGTCCGCTAAGCCCTTTAGCAGCTAACCTAGATCTGACTTAACGTCACCAAATTGCCAATGCCCTACAAGACTCCCGTGATAAATCAGTGAAGGGCGGGGGCTTGGAGAAGGTATACGCTCTCTGAGACAAACACATGAACAAATGTATAAAATAAGTAAAAGTGAATAAATATTAACATTCAAAACGTACAGGTAGTCCAATGACGCTGACTGCTGCCGTGTAGGTAGTAACGTTCTGCAGGCCGCCTTCTGTTGCTTCGCCCCAAACTTTCAAGCGTTCAAACTTTTCTGTTTTTTTTTTCCAGAGCTAATCAGTGTAGTATGCGCTTTAGCGCCGCCCTCTGCTTCGGAAGGCGAATCAGAGATTAACTCGGAATACAAAATAATTCCTGCTCAACAGTCACAGTTTTTCTCGATTGCTTAAACACGATTTTGATCGTTTTGTTTTGTTTTTCAAAACACCTCACACAATTAGCACAACCACACACCAAATGAGCAAAACACCTCAGATCCTTTGCAAAATGAAACACTCTTGTAAAAACTATACACTAATTTAACAAAACCATATTTTGTTACCATATGAAACACACACGTTGCATATGACTGAATTATGTTTGTACCAGTTGCACACTGCTGTTGCAAACCTAAAACACTTTTAGCAATTATCCTTCTCAGTGATTAGAGTAGTGTAAGTGAAGTACACAGAGAAAGTGCAAATATACAATACATTCACCAAACACTACACAAGACCAATGCTGCAGACTGATGAAAATATTATTTAATTCTGTCCATATACCCAAATCAGTCAACATGTCAACATGGCGAATCAAGAGCATGGCCTCTGCCTCTTCCTCTTCCTCCTTCTCCTCCTCTGTGGATTCCCCCTCTCAACTTCACTCTTCTTTTTCTGACTCCTTCCATTTTGGTTGAAGACAGATGAACTCACCTGCTGCATTTCTATAGTGCTTAAACCTGTTTGGTGTGTCTACAATTAAGCAATCATGTGTTTGCGCACTTGATGGCTGTGTTTATTTGACAGGCTCATATGTGTGGTAATTTGACAGTCAGTGCTTTGGAAGTGACATCTTGATATACTTCTGTGTCTAATGTACACAAGTGTGTTTAATGTTTTGCAAATCACTTGTGTGTATTGTTTCGCAAAAAGTGTGATGTTGACATGTGCTTATAGTGGTGCAAATCTGAGCCGTTGTTTTGCTCCTTGAGTGAAGGTTTTGATAATTGTGTAATACTTTTGATTTTAGTGTTTATCCAATCGTAAAAAACTGTAAGTACAAACAAATATATATAGGCTACATTACTGATGACAATACAAATTTTAAAAATGAATAAAATAAACACATTTTGTCTTCCACTATTGTCTAATGCATTTCAGACCATTTGCCCCAATCAAGTTGTTACTGTTTTTAATAGGCTATGATTGCAATTTATTTGTTATGGTCGATTTTTACTTATTTGGTGAAGCACTTTGAGATTTTATTGTATTTTAGCATGTGCTATATAAATTAGGTTTATTTTTAAATCACCCCTACTTGAAACAGTAGACATAACAGGACTTTATCATAGCATGTCATTACTTAATTATTTTATTAAAAGTTATGTTTTTAAATTATGCTTACTTACACAAAATAGTTCAATTTAATAAAGAAATATTCAAAAGGAAGAACATGTTACACCAACTTGACATAATTAAGTTAGTAGAACTTTTTCTAAAACTTTGAGTATCCACTTAATCTATTTAATTACTTTGGACGTTCGGGTTTACAGTGTGGTTGTCAAGTCGTTCTCTCATATTTCAATCACAGGCTTTGTGCGAAGGCATTCCAACAAATATATATGATCTTTAACAGCTAACAGCTATCTTTTTGTGGATACAAGATACTTGCTCTCAAGTTTTGTTTATGTGGTTTTGTATTCGTTTGTGTGTTTATTAGTCCAATTTTGCAAAGCAAGACAAGTCTACAAATTGTGTCTTTTCAAGTAAATCCTAGATTTGTATTTTAAAACCCATTCCACATAATAGGCCTACACATGTAACGGCACAGGCAGCAGACGGGCTCCAAACATGACTAGTCTTGACTGGTTTTGTCTTGAAGTCCATAACTGTCCACCTAGTTATTTAAAGTGTTTTCCATTGCCAAATGCCTGCCATTTCACAGAACTTGCTTCTCTGATATTTACGCGTATGGTGTATCTGTGCCGCGTAGTCAGATCGACGGAACCGTCTGTCAACTGTGTTTCGCTGTGTCCAAATAGCTCCCGTTGGTAAAGTACAGATTCGCATAAACAACCCCGTCACTACTTACACGCGTTACAGAGGGAGTTCATACATTTGAAGATATTTCACAATGGCAAGAACCAAACAGACCGCTCGTAAGTCCACCGGAGGAAAAGCCCCAAGGAAACAGCTCGCCACCAAGGCTGCGCGTAAAAGCGCCCCAGCCACCGGTGACGTGAAGAAGCCCCATCGTTACAGGCCTGGCACAGTGGCTCTGAGAGAGATCCGTCGTTACCAGAAGTCCACCGAGCTGCTGATCCGCAAGCTGCCCTTCCAGCGTCTGGTTAGAGAGATCGCTCAGGACTTCAAGACCGATCTGCGCTTCCAGAGCTCTGCCGTCATGGCTCTTCAGGAGGCCAGCGAGGCTTACCTGGTTGGTCTGTTCGAGGACACCAACCTGTGCGCCATCCACGCCAAGAGGGTTACCATCATGCCCAAGGACATCCAGCTGGCCCGTCGCATCCGTGGGGAGCGTGCTTATGTTAATTCATCCCGCCAGAAATCAAAAGGCTCTTTTAAGAGCCACCAAACTGTCGATGAAGGCTCTATTCCGCTTTCTGTTTAGTATAGGGTGAAATACACGATGCTCATTTACTTCCGCACTTGATTCTACATAGATTCGATGACCTTTCACTACGTTTTTTTTAATGAATATTGAGCAACATTTCCTACTAGTTTTAAAAGGGAAAACGAGTAATCACACTTGTCAGGTTTTGTATATAAAACACTACATCCATGGGGAATGTGCTTAAATTAATCTCAACCATTTCAAGTATCACCACCTGAGTACATACAAGCATATCTGTCGTTTCGTAAGCACGCTTTAAATCCTTGTACATTCCACCACAACTCCTATTACAACATTTATTAGAGACACTAACAATCATTTGAAGCATGACTCAATCGTTACCACCAAATTTAGGCTATGCACGATGTAGTTCAGTGGTCGGAGACCATCCTGGAAAGAAGGCTTTCCCATGACATCTCCACGACCCCAGTTTGGCTATTGGTAAGATATTACCAAGCTCTCGTCCAAGAGTGTCGGGGAATTACGCAGTTTTTGTAGCGGGTTTTCTGAAACGTTTCAATGGGGAGGACGTTCACAACTCAACTCATTTAAATAAAGCTGAGCTTTAAAAAGAGCCTTTGAATAACTTCAAGAAAACGTGGGTGGCTCTTTATAAAAAGATGGAATGCGTTGATATATAATCTCGTTTCGAAAGCCTTTTCAAGTAAGACATTTTGAATATAATGCTAAACCTGTATTTAGAGTGATTCTTCCTTTCTAAATATTGAAATCAAGTAACCCCCGCGTCATTGGTACAATTTATGTATATGGTCAAAAATGGTAACCGACGACGAGTCAGATTGGATTTTTTTCTAGAGGCCGTTTATTACACCCAAAGTGTTGAGAAGTGATGGTAGAACAAAGGACGCAGCTGCACACACTTTGCAACACGTTTCAGGAACTTATGATTTCAAGACGAACCCATTTAGTTCGCAGAAATATGGAAATAGCTTTTTAAAGGATGAAGTGGGTGGCTCTTAAAAGAGCCTTTGTATTTGAATTTGGGTCAATTACTACTTGGAGCTGGTGTACTTGGTGACAGCCTTGGTTCCCTCGGACACGGCGTGCTTCGCCAGCTCACCGGGCAGAAGCAGACGCACTGCGGTCTGGATCTCCCTAGAGGTGATGGTGGAACGCTTGTTATAGTGAGCCAGGCGGGAAGACTCCCCAGCGATACGCTCGAAGATGTCATTCACGAAAGAATTCATGATGCCCATCGCCTTAGAGGAGATACCGGTATCAGGGTGGACCTGCTTCAGCACCTTGTACACGTAGATGGCATAGCTTTCTTTCCTGGTCTTTCTGCGCTTCTTGCCTCCTTTCCCTGCAGCCTTTGTCACTGCCTTCTTAGATCCCTTCTTAGGCGCTGGCTTCGCTGGCTCAGGCATGTTGTATCTCAGTCTATCTCAAAACGAGTATAATTACTGCGGTGAGGTTGCCACCTATTTATACAAAGTTGTATGCAAATGAAAAACTGCGTCACTACAGACTCCCACGATCCGAATGCGCCATCACTTCCCCCAACACCAAACACACAGACACGGTTGGTTACTTTGTAGCGAAGAGGACGGGCAGTGAGACAAGTCCAGCCCCGTCCACAGATCAGCAGTTTACTCATCTCATTCCCGCACTTTTCGGCGAAAGGAAGAAAGAAATAGATATATGCCAATATTACCATTTTGCTTTGCGCTAAACAAAAATTGTGTAATCGATTACTTTATTTTCCGTTGTTGTTGGAGAGATTCTGGAATGTTTACCCCAATATGAATGGGGTGAATATTTGAATCATAAGCTCAATATAATATTAACCAAGTTTTCGCATATGATACATTCACAAAAATGCTTCTGTCAGCAATTCCTAAGCAACCTAATGACATTGCAAAGTGCGCATCCTGGCGAGGTGAGGACTACTGTGGGTGGTTTCTTGCTTTCATAGCTTATGCACAGAACAAATTGAACCTGAAAATTGGACCTGATCTAAATAACATGTAGGTCTAATCTAACTTTAAATGGCATTTTTGGTTTTATAAAACCTGGAATGCTGTTGAATCACACCCTGCTGAAAGATTGTGTAAACAAGACCCAACTCTTCAGAGAGCACCTCCCTTCCTAATTCGTACTTACCTTGCACTTACAGAAGCTACATTCCTGCTTTTTTTAAGGAGTATTTATTGTTACACTAGGTCTCTATTGCTCGTAGCTTGACTGTTCTCTCCCTTGTACGTCGCTTTGGACAAAATGACTAAATGTAAATTAATCAAATAATCTAATCATGAATTTAGGGGTTTAGTGTGCGCGTGGGAACTGATACAATTGACTGACTACATTTATGGGTCACACTTTTAAAGTTCGGGTTGATGTCATGAAAATATAAATGTTGAGACACAGGCTTTGTAAAGCAATTGGGTGGCTCTTAAAAGAGCCTTTGGGTCCAGTTTGAATATCTGATCAAATCTTTAACCGCCGAAGCCGTACAGAGTGCGGCCCTGACGCTTCAGAGCGTATACCACATCCATGGCGGTCACGGTCTTCCTCTTGGCGTGCTCGGTGTAGGTGACAGCATCGCGGATCACGTTCTCCAGGAAAACCTTCAGCACACCACGAGTCTCCTCATAGATGAGGCCAGAGATCCGCTTCACACCACCACGGCGAGCTAGACGACGGATGGCGGGCTTTGTGATACCCTGGATGTTATCACGAAGAACCTTTCGATGACGCTTAGCGCCTCCCTTACCGAGTCCCTTACCCCCTTTGCCTCTGCCAGACATTATTTCAGGTTGTCTTTTGCTTGGTTGCAGTCAAAAGTGTGCAAAATTTCATTCGGGTGAGCGTTCTCATTCTCAATGAGAGGACGTTGGCGAAGACTACTAAACACTCGCCTTTGCTTGTTCCTCCTTTTCCGAATGGACAGTACGCGCACATGTAGGGTAAATAACGCCAGCAATACACACCCTCTTGTGAGCAGGCCTCCCCCTTAGTTTCCTAAAACTATGTTTTACACCTAAAAAAAAGACTTACTCAAATTCTGGGCAGATTAGAACACACCCACACCCCTCCATCGAAAGTACAAAGTAGGATAAAAATTGATACTTTGACACACACTTCTGATTGTGATTCCAAATAATGTGCTTTGAGTTTTCTAAAAACGGTCTAACTCCTACTTTGAGCAGATTAGGCCATACAATTCCTGCTGGCTGCAAACAAAAAATCGAAAATTGAATTATATTTTTGATATGGGTTGGTGCTTGGTGTTAGGTGCTAGTGTTTCTAAATGTGCAGATAGTTTCTCCCTTTCGGCTTTTTCACCAATGACTAATACCTCTGTTTTATCTTGGTTGAGCTTGAAAAAGTTTTGTGACATCCATCATTTATATCAGATGAGTTCATCTGTCTTCAACCTAAATGGAAGGAGTCAGAAGAAGAAGAGTGAGGGTGAGAGGGGGAATCCACAGAGGAAGAGAAGGAGGAAGAAGAAGAGGCGGAGGCCATGCCAGAGGCTGAGGTCGAGGTGGATGTAGAGGAAGAGGAAGACCTGAAGCAGGAGGAAAACGTGCTCAAAGAAGAAGAAGACCACCTGCAGACGGGAGAGCAACGCCACAGCGATATGGAGAAAGAATGGAGAATATTTACCCAGTAAAAAAACATGTGGGTGTGTGTGTATGTAACAGTGAAGATTTGGTTTCTTCCACTTGCATCCTTTTTGTGCTATTTAATCACACTGAGCATGTGCATAAGTCATGTTGTTGGGGAAATAGTGGCCTCTAGGGGTTATGCATGTTGTACAGAGTGGCTCTCCTCAGAGTTCGGGGATATAGAGTCACAGTGAGTTGTGCATAAAGAGAGCTCCTACATTATTATTTTAGAATACAATGACTGAATGTATTAAATCCATACTGATTATAGAGAGGTGTTCCACATTATATCCTCATGTAAATAGTGTGTTTGGTTTAGGAATTATGCACCTCTGAATGTATATTTTAATCGATGTTCAAAATCACACGTGTGAATAGCTAATGTTTAATCTCCCTCTTAGATTAGCACACTGTAAGGTGTCCCATGCTGCTGTGCTAAGGAGTCCTGTGATATTGTTTGTGCCAGGTACATGTTTTGTGTTTTATTGTGTATATTTCAATTAGATATATTACTTTGTAATTAAACTTGAATTAACGATGTATCAGAGTTCGGGGATATAGAGTCACGATTAGCACACTGTAAGGTGTCCCATGCTGCTGTGCTAAGGAGTCCCGTGATATTGTTTGTGCCAGGTGAATAAACTGGAGAACTTCACCCACGTCTCCCGGCTTTCTCTATGAAAAAAACTACACAACGCAGACAAATTCAGAGGGGTTACATGTACATGCATGCCTGTGTGTGTGTGTGTACGTGCATGCCTGTGTGTGTGTGTACATGCATGCCTGTGTGTGTGTGTACGTGCATGCCTGTGTATGTGTGTACGTGCATGCCTGTGTGTGTGTGAAGCTACTCTGAAAAGCTGAAAAACAGGTTTTCAGCTAACGACCCTGTGTCAGTGTGGAGAGGCCTGCAGGACATTACCAACTACAGGAAATCCTCCCCCCACTCCATGGAGAACCCTCAACTGGCTGACGATCTGAATGTGTTTTACTGCAGGTTGGATCACCCCACATTCACACCCCTCACCCGCTCCAACTCAGACTTCACACAATCATCTGCACCCCCTGTTATCACCTCCCCCCTCCCCCTAACTCCCCACCGGCATTGACGGTCTGTGAAGAGGATGTGTGCCAGCTCTTTCAGAGACAGAAGACAAGGAAGGCATCAGGCCCAGACGGTGTGTCACCCTCCTGTCTGAAAGCCTGCGCTGATCAGCTAGGCCCCATCTTCACATGGATCTTCAACAGAATTCTGGAGCTGTGTGAAGTCCCCTCCTGCTTCAAACGCTCCACCATCATCCAGGTTCCCAAGAAACCCTCCATCACTGGACTGAATGACTACAGGCCCGTCGCCCTGATGTCTGTAGTCATGAAATCCTTTGAGAGACTGGTATTGACCCATCTGAAGGGCATCACAGGCCCCCTGCTGGACCCTCTGCACTTTGCCTACTGGGCAAACAGGTCAGTGGATGATGCAGTCAACATGGGGCTGCACTACATCCTGCAACACCTCGACTCCCCAGGAACCTATGCAAGGATGCTGTCCGTGGACTTCAGCTCGGCATTTAACACCATCATTCCAGACGTCCTCCTCACCAAACTCACCCAGCTCACTGTGCCTGCCTCCACCTGTCAGTGGATCACAAACTTCCTGATAGACAGGACAGGACAGGACAAGAACAAGAGAGAGAGATCATAAACATGGTTTAGGCCAATAATGCTATCAGGCTAAGAGAAATACAAACCAACATTATCGGTGACCATGCCATTTTCAATAATGTCCATCAGGTCTCTCAGTCAACACTTGCAAGCCTCCTGAAAAGACATCAGGTTCAAATGATTTTCATTTTTTTTTCAGATCTTTTTTTATACTGTAATTTTAACCTGTACAGAATGTTATGTTTGTCTGATATTTGGTGATTTTACAGTGGTCTGCACACTACTGTAGTAGCATAACAAAATTGGGACATGTTTTGTTGTGATTCTCCATGTTGACATGTTGACTGATTTGGGTATATGTAGAGAAATACATTGTATTTTCATCAGTCTGGAGCATTGGTTTTGTGTTTGGTGAATGTATTGTATATTTGCACTTTCTCTGTGTATTTCAATTACAGTACTCTAATCTGAGATGTAGAAATGCTAAAGGTGTTTCAGGTTAGTAACAGCAGTGTGTCACTGGTTCAAACAGAATTAAGTCGTATGAAACGTGTGTGTAACAAAATATGTTTTTTATAAATTAGTGTATAGCTTTTACAAGAGTGCTTCATTTTGCAAAGGATCTTAGCTGTTCTGTTAATTGGGTGTGTGATTGTGCAAATTGTGTGTAGTATTTTGAAAAACCGGACCCTTTTTTTTTTAAATCGAGAAAAACTGTAATCATCTGTTGCAATTATGGACGGATTATGAAACCATGGGCCCCTGGGCCTGGACATGTAAAAGGCCCCCTCCCCTTCGCGCAGATTTGAGTTTGTGAAAAGGAGGACTCTTCGTCACGGGGGGAGGGGGCGGGGCAGTGTATAGCATGCCGACCGCGCCCCCTCCCCAGTGACCAAGTTTTTCCGTATTTTTCATATTTTTCACATGCAAATGACCCCGCCCCCTTCTCCGCGACAAAGTTGAGAATGAGAATTGATGAGAATTAAACATATTTCCTCAACTAGGATTTCTTAGGACTTTTAGTATGTTGTTCTGGACACCTCATAGAAATGATCTATGCTGAAAAAAATCTTTTACAATTAATTCTATTTTTGGCTCCAAAATGGGTTAATTTGCCTGGCTTATAGACCCATAATTCTATCAAACAATAATCCCACACACAGACAGACGCACTCACATACACACACACACACACACACACACAAACTCGTAGACTAGAATTAGTGGTCCAAAATTACACACTGAGTTTGTGTGTATTTGTGGAAAGTAGCTGAGCTTATGCTCCAGAGGTATTTCTAGGCCTGAGCTGGTTTCTCCGGAGGAGATACTATGTAGTTGTCAAGTCCTTCTGTCACATTTTAATCAAAGGCTTTGTGTGAAGGCATTCCAACACAAATATCTGATTTTTAAATAACATCTATCCATTTGTGTATCCAAGATGGCGGCTCGCGCGGGCGCAGCAGCTCCTTGCTCTCAAATTTGGTGTTTTGTTTATGTCGTTTTGTATTCGTTTGTGTGTTTGTTAGTCAAAATTTGTAAGGCAAAAAAAAAGTCTACAATTGTTGTCTTTTCACGTAAATCCTACACCTAGATTTGTATTTTAAAACCCATTCCCAGTTCCGCATAATACACACGTCACAGGCAGCAGACGGGCTTTCCAAACATTGAAAAAGGGACCACTCTTGACAGCTTTTTTCTTGAAGTCCATACCTAGTCATTTAAAGTTTTTTGTGATATATATATTGCCAAATGTCTTCCGTTTCACAGAACTTGTTCCTGTAATATGTAGTATGATGTGTCTGTGTCGCATAGTCGAATCGACTGAACCGTATGTCAACTGTGTTTCGCTGTGTCCAAATAGCTCCCTTTTATAAAGTAAATATTCGCTTAAACTACCCTTTCACTGCTTAAACGCGTTACTGGGGCTCATATATAGGTCTATGGCACATTGTTGTAGATACATAGCACGATTTTACTCTCATTATGGGCATGTTTTCCTCACGAAACTTAGACGGACTGCCATATCTCCCTCTTGACTTACGCAGTTCCCAGTTCGTTGCAACAGGAATTAAGGCAAATCATAAGCCCATATGTGTTTTTCTTAAAGTATAGACTGTGCTGTTTTCAACAGTTATCTTTATATTCGTAAATGTTGTTTCTCCGCTTATATTTTGTACCGAAACAGCTTGGAGAAAGCACAAGCGATCCCTTCGAAGAGGCAGGATAAGGAGAGCACTTTAGGGTGAGTCTAAACGGTTCTCATGTTGACTTTAATTAAGACCGTTCACGCCAACTCTCCACTACTTTTCACACTTCTGTTGAAGCACGTGTATAAGACAGACGATAGAATGGCAGAAGCTGCTCCAGCCCCCGCTGCGGTCCCTGCAAAGGCCCCGAAGAAGAAGGCACCACGACCCAAGAAAACCGGACCTAGTGTTGGAGAACTCATCGTCAAAGCTATTACCGCATCCAAAGAGAAGAAAGGAGTTTCTTTGGCTGCGCTTAAGAAGGCATTGGCGGCTGGTGGATACGACGTGGAAAAGAACAACGCTCGTGTGAAGGTGGCCATCAAGAGTCTTGTTACTAAGGAAACGCTGGTTCAGACTAAAGGAACTGGCGCCTCCGGCTCCTTCAAGCTGAACAAGAAACAGTCAGAGGAGAAGAAGAAGCCCGTTAAGAAGGTAGCACCTAAAGCCAAGAAGCCAGCAGCGAAGAAACCTGCTGCAGCAAAGAAGCCCGCAGCAGCCAAGAAAGCAGTGGCTAAGAAGCCGGTGGCCGCAAAGAAGTCTCCGAAGAAGGCGAAGAAACCCACCACCCCTAAAAAGGCAACAAAGAGTCCCAAGAAGGCCAAAAAGCCCGTCACACCTAAAAAGGTAGCGAAGAGCCCCAAGAAAGTCAAGGCAGCTAAACCCAAGGCGGCAACGCCTAAAGCTGCTAAACCTAAAAGGGCCGCTCCTAAGAAGAGATAAATGTTGCGCGCCATGCCCTGTCAATGTTGTCAAGTTAAACGAAACGGCTCTTTTAAGAGCCACCCCAAAATAATCATTTGAATGCATATGTTCCGACAATAGCAGTGGTAGGCCTATTGGGTCATTTATGCTTGAAACATGCTACATTTGCAATCATTTCAGTTGAAGATGTTAGTCTATCAAGGTTTTATATCATCACCAATCAATTTAGTTATATTTTATGCTCTCAATGAACACACACGGTATGACAGTAGTCATTTAACCTGCTTGCGGGCGGAAAGTAAAGGGAAGCTTAGCCAGAGTTACTGATAAATAAACAGTGAGGTGTTAATAAACCACACTAAAATAAGCTTTTCAATTATATTATGTAAACTACATACAGCTAATGTTATCCCAAAATAATAGAAATAGGCTATCAGCATTCTGCTCTTAATTTTCTTTAATCATAAACGATCAAAAGTATCTAACAGACCGGCTTGAAGCACCCAACCACTTCAGTTTGTAATAGTGTTCGCTATACATGGCGATTCTGGGACTTCCTGTTTCATTGTTTATTGTGACCATAAAACTGACATATCTGAAAACCAAGCTGCAACGTAAACTGAAATGAGTCGTTTAAACTATTTCATGCGTTAAAATATTCAGTGATTTTGGAGATCACGCGCTAAAATAGAGAAGGAAATCCAGCAGGCGCCAAATTCAAATGACTTTGGCATCCCACACAGACCTACACGTTGATTGGCTCTCAGCATTCTTGCCTCAACCACTGAGGCCATGAGGACCGCTGAACTGGTGTGGTATAAATACACAGCCCTCTCGCCCTTTCTACAAATCAGTATTCTGAACGACCCATAGGACCTTACTTCATCATGAGCGGCAGAGGCAAAACCGGAGGAAAGGCCAGGGCGAAGGCCAAGACTCGCTCATCCAGGGCTGGACTCCAGTTCCCCGTGGGTCGTGTTCACAGGCTGCTCCGCAAAGGCAACTATGCCCATCGTGTTGGAGCTGGTGCTCCGGTCTACATGGCTGCTGTGCTCGAGTATCTGACTGCTGAGATCCTTGAGTTGGCCGGCAACGCTGCCCGCGATAACAAGAAGAGTCGTATCATTCCCCGCCATCTGCAGCTGGCTGTGCGCAACGACGAAGAGTTGAACAAGCTTCTTGGCGGAGTTACCATCGCACAGGGTGGTGTGTTGCCAAACATTCAGGCCGTGCTTCTTCCCAAGAAGACCGAGAAGTCAAAGTAAATTTACTCCGACAAATCTCTTATGAAAAGGTTCTTTTAAGAGCCACCCAAACATTTCTGGACAAAAAACATGTATTCCAAGTGTCTGGTGTGACTTAAACGCAACGTCGTGCTGTGCTTTAAGTTGACAAAGCATATCACAAGTCTGCTTACCAAAATGTTAGTTACTGACTGAATCTAATTCCAGTCTAAATTAGCGTGCCATCACATATTCACGAGTACGAACACAGTCCCTAATTCACGATCTAGTTTTTACGTGGAGGCCAACAAACACTACTTTGTTAGCTCTAATAATACATGGTTAGATATAGAAGTCGCCATTTTAACTGATGTCGATCAACATGCTGCCACATCCCAAAAGTCGTGCCTATAGTGGCCCTTCGTATATTTTCACAGCATTCAAATATAATAAGGCATGTTATAGTTGTGTGGCGAAGATAAGAATGGGCTCGAGACGATGAATGGTTTTAGAACTTTTTACTTGTTCTCGAACACTCAAGTCATACTCGTACAAAGATTAACACTAAATACACAGGATTATAATCACAACATCTATAACACATGCACACTGTTGACACTTCAGTTATATGTACAAAACACATTAATACATAACAGGAACGATTCTACATCAACCACACACACAACAATGGGACATACACAACAGATAGCACTGTGGCTAAGCTAACAGCTGCGGTGTAGTACTCCCACAATACACCGCGGCATAACAACAACACCAGCCCGCGTAGCGGAATCCGAGCTACGCTACAGTTGTAAAGAATCTTGGCTGTTTAGCAAAGCAGAGATTACTGTACTTTAACCTCAGGCTGAACATATATTGGTATTGATAAACTTTGATCTTATTTTGTTATTTTCACCTCTCATATCTAATACATTTTAATATTTTCTTTTGTTATTGTTAAAAGAATAATGGCAAATGCGCTCGTAGATTAGGGGATGGGCTTTGTACTTAGAATTTCAGGCGTCATTCTGAAGTAGCGCGATGAGGTCCAATCAGCGGAAACCAACCACCTGACGTAATCAAAGGGGCAGGGCTAGGGCTAGTCTTAAATAAACCTTCGTACGTGATAACTTTTCACAACGGGGAAAAGTGAACCATGGCAAGAACTAAGCAAACCGCTCGCAAATCTACCGGAGGCAAGGCTCCGAGGAAACAGCTCGCCACTAAGGCTGCGCGTAAAAGTGCACCAGCCACGGGCGGAGTGAAGAAACCTCACCGTTACAGGCCTGGTACCGTGGCTTTGAGAGAGATCCGTCGTTATCAGAAATCCACTGAGCTGCTGATCCGCAAGCTGCCCTTCCAGCGTCTGGTCAGAGAGATCGCTCAGGACTTCAAGACCGATCTGCGCTTCCAGAGCTCTGCCGTCATGGCTCTTCAGGAGGCTAGTGAGGCTTACCTTGTCGGTCTGTTCGAGGACACCAACCTGTGCGCCATCCACGCCAAGAGAGTCACCATCATGCCCAAGGACATCCAGCTGGCCCGTCGCATTCGTGGCGAGCGTGCCTAAATTGATAAATGAACACCAATGAAATCCAACGGCTCTTTTCAGAGCCACATCATCTGTTTCTTTTTAAAGCATATATTTTTAAGGTTCACCATTTGCATCAAATATCCAACTGCCACGTATTAACCAATTTTATTTTAAGATCTACAAAAATACCCCATTTAACATTTGGCTTAGTTTTTCTTAATCCAATTCCAATAATAACACTGTTGGGACATACAATACAGTGCCCAGAATCACACTTACATCCCATATGCTGTGATTTAAATTCCTGTTAAACTCCCCGTGCTATAGGCTGGGGAAATCAACACAGTGGCCAGTCCTCTCGCTGTCAAATGCAAGTGCTCATACCCAACAACCTAATCAATATAACAACTGCCCAACCATAAATACGGAACAGTATGCTTTGACCTTTCTTCCTTATAGTGAGTCTTGTTGCATGGTGTTGGGGTTCAGGGGTTGGTAGACTGGGCCTGTCTGTGTGTTGATCGCATCATCAAAACCTTCTCCTGGACCATTTTCATAATCTGATGCTGCCTAAAAACAAACGCAAACACACACAAACAAGCAAAGAAACCATATGAATGGACTTGAGTGAGTCGCTGTACAGGTACAGCACAGACTGTATCTCCACATATGGGCATCAGGCTGCTCTGTACACAGCTACCATGACAGGAAAGGCGTTTAGTGATATTTAGTGTAGTAAATATTTGATCTGAAATACCCTGGAAGCATATAACTGAGGAAGTGATTTATACTTCCATCGCCAGGAAACAAAGTCCACAGCAGTCTAGAAAGAAGTGGTGGGAAAGAAATGAAGAAAATTATTAATAAATCTTTTTCTTTTAATCCATTATCATATAATAAACAAACACCGTACCTGTGCACCAGTTCCTACATTTGCCAATATTAAGTGTTGGACCATGCAGGACATGAGGAAAACAAGTCAACACCTGTCAACATCTGCAAGTCCATGTTTGAAGACCAGGGGCATAATGGCACACTTGGCACACTTAACTTATTTTTTATTTTTTTTTATTATATTATAAGTTACATGAGGAACCCTTTGTAAGATTAAGGTTCTCTGAATATCACCATTAAGCATGTTCCAGTGGTGTTGTCATAGAGAATCTCCCATCATTCACCCACTGATTTTTAAGATGAGTCGTTATCTGATCCTTGCATGATATTGAATCTGCTGCTGTGCCCTCACAGAAGTATTTCTTGTTCTCTCGATACTCATGTTCATATTCACACTTAATAACAACAGCTCCCCCACTGTAGCCTTTCACTTCAAATGTGAGCACAACACCTGTCAATCCAACAAAATATATCCTGTGCTCACTGAAGATTTACAGAAAATCCATCAAACTCAGATATATATCACAGATCCTGTACATGACTTCAAGTGGATTCCCCATAATGCTTGACATTTGGAGCCAATATTCTGAAGTGTTTGTGTCTGCATTGTTTCACATGAAACTTAATCAGTAACAGAAAGGAAGATATAATTCACAGATCACTTTCTAATGACCATCAATTATGTGTATATGTGTGCATCACAACCTATGCATGCACTAGTACAACACTGTCATGTCCTGTAATGTGACACCCAGTGCCCGGTTCTGTCTGAGCTGAGGTGCTATGAGCGATCAAAGCTGCAGCAGAAGCTCTTAACCTCACTCTACAGTGAAGAATCTTACCTGTGCTCAGGTAGAGGAGGAGGAGGAGGATGATCAGTAACTTCATCCTGAGGAGGAGGAGGAGGAGGAAGATTCAACTGTTCCTTGGCGTAGATCAATGAGACAACACGAGAAGTCAAACACACTGTCTACACGGCTAAAGACACTGTCAGATTAGGCTGTATGATGTGATGATGAATCATCATCACTATTGCCCTGAAGGGTGGAGAAAAAGAGGAAGAGTGTGTGTGTGTGCGTGCGTGCTTGCATGTATGTGAGTGTGTGTGTGTGCGTGCGTGCATGCATGTATGTGATTGGGTGTTCGTGAGTGGGTGAGTGTGCGTGGGTGTGTGTATGTGAGTGGGTGTGAGTCTGCATGCGTGCGTGTGTGCGTGCGTGCATGTATGTGAGTGGGTGTGTGTGCGTGCGTGCAGGTACGTGAGTGGGTGTGCATGTGAGTGTGTGTGTGTGCGTGCATGCATGTGTGTGTGTGTTTGCATGAGTGTGTTAGTGTGTGTGTCAGAGAGTGAGAGAGAAAGAGAATAAGACAGTCAGCTGTACTCGATACTTATGCACATATTTTCTCATAGACTTGTGTGGTCTGGGTACGTCCTGTGCTTTTAACGAATGGCAAATCCTTCCTCCCTCTTTTTCTGCCTACTCATGTATACCTATGAGCCACAGTGATGCCTCTCAATATCCATTATCACACTTTATTAGGATGTCCCCTATAGATTAGATACAGATGCTCAGATTAAAAAACGAACTTTATTTGGATAGCTCTCTGTAGACTATCTACAGATGCTCAGATTATAAACAAACTATCTGTTGAAACTATGTTAACTAAACATTATGGTTAAGATTAGGGCCTGGATTTTTTCAGCATTTTACTAAACTGTTTGGAATAGCAAGAACCACATATCTCCTGTTACATGAAGGCGCGGGCAAACGAAACCATGGTTATAAGTGCAAAAGCATATATCCTTCTTCGGGTAAACAATCATGCTTAACAAATTCGCATCTTAGTATCTCGGAGACGTTCTAACCTCGGAACAAATAAGTTTAGGTTATTGAATCAGACGTTGCAACTCACTTCTACTGTTGGTGAAAAGATGCACGTATAGGTTATTTTTAACTCAGACTTTATCTGTGATTGTGGTATTTGATTACTGGAAATATGTATTACTTAGGGATACGGCTAAATGAATGCAGGGGTTTTCTTTATTTTCTTTTGTAATTTCACAGTAGCTCAAAAAGTGCGGGAAGATAACAAAAGAAGAGGGAGTGCGGGCTAAACTATCTTTCTGTAGGCGTAGCGGGCTAGCAGGAGGACCCGCCCCTGCGCTTCAAAGTAACCAACCATCGTCTGGGATTCTGGTCATGGCTGATGTAGGTGATGTATTAGCATAGGGCGCTGTATATATAGAGGTGGCACGCCGCATTTCAATATCTTCGGTTTGAATCTTCAGACAGAAAACATCATGCCCGAGCCAGCAAAGCCCGCCCCGAAGAAGGGATCCAAGAAAGCCGCGACCAAGTCCACCGCTAAAGGAGGCAAGAAACGCAGAAAGACCAGGAAGGAAAGCTATGCCATCTACGTGTATAAGGTCCTGAAGCAGGTCCATCCCGACACCGGCATCTCCTCCAAGGCCATGGGCATCATGAACTCCTTCGTGAACGACATCTTCGAGCGCATCGCTGGAGAGTCTTGCCGTTTGGCTCACTACAACAAGCGTTCCACCATCACCTCCAGGGAGATTCAGACTGCAGTGCGTCTTCTTTTGCCCGGTGAGCTTGCCAAGCACGCCGTGTCTGAGGGAACCAAGGCCGTAACCAAATACACCAGCTCCAAGTAAATTGTTTATATAACGCTCTGAAATCCCAACGGTTCTTTTAAGAGCCACCCACATTTCCTTTTAAAAGCAAATCCAAAGTTTAATTTTCGTACACGTCACAAGGAGTGGCTACTGGATAAGGTCACTTAGCTTTACAACGAGTGAGTTTGTAATTATTGAAACTCACTGAGTCTCGACGATGCACACAAGTAATGCCACAACTATGCATCTGATGGTAATCAATCCGGCGTACTACTTATGTGAGAATTGTTTCTGTCCTGACATCCACACCAAGAGAAACATTAGCGTCCTCAACCAGGAAAGCATCGCTAGCCTCTTGAACAGCCATGACGGCAGGGCTATAGAGGCGCTAAATGGTTACGGTCCCTTACAACTTGTATGACTTACGACTGGGACTCAGTTGTAAAATGGATAACACGCTTGTTAAGAGTTGAGTGAGTGTCTTAAAACAGCCGGTTTAAAAAAAAAAATGTAATCAATTTAAGCACGCTCCCCTATTCAAACTCCTCCCCTCAGGTAGGCGCTAGAGATCTCTGTTCGTCAAAACCTTCAGACACAAAAACAGTTTCCTCCCCGTCGCCGTCTCACTGCTGAACAGCTAACCCACTGTGGCACTGCAATAACCCTGGATCATTATAATAACCACTGTACAATTACTCCCGCAATCATATTTATGTATTTCACCCTTACTGTATAACAGTCATACTCATACTGTCTAATATTTATCCCTGCACTTCTTGGACTCTCCACTTCTTTGCACTATTGTTGTGTTACAATTCACAGCTCCCGTATATAGACATTCCTCCTTGTATATACTTATGAGACCATTGTACTGTTTGTGTTGTGGTGTTTATTCTGTGTAAGCACACGGAGAGCCACTTTACCAAGTCAAATTCCTTGTTTGTGCAAACTTACTTGGCCAATAAAACCTGATTCTGAATGCGACGGGCCATCTGGATGTCCTTGGGCATGATGGTAACTCTCTTGGCGTGGATGGCTAATCATCCTTTTTAATGTTGTATAAGTGCAGCTTGGGGTAAACAAGACAATTATAATAATTAACTGCAATTTTCGATTGCTTATATTTGCAACAATTTGAGTGTGACTATGTATTCATTAACATCCATCGCAGTCATCACCCAGCTGCTGGTGCAAACCTTGGTGAGTTTCCGCCTTGACTACTGCAACGCCCTCCTAACGGGCATGCCGACATGCGTGGTGAAACCACTACAGATGATCCAGAACGCGGCTGCGCGTCTGGTGTTCAACCAACCAAAGTGGTGATCACGCCGCTACTCATTGAGCTCCACTGGCCGCCTGTAGCGGCTCGCATTAAGTTCAAGTCACTTATGCTGCTTGCCTACAGAGTGATTGCTGATTCTGCTCCCACCTACCTAAATGCTCTTGTAAGGGCAAATGTTACACCAAGGATGCTGCGCTCGTTTAGTGAGCGTCCTTTGGCACTGCCGTCTGTGCAAGTACGGCATGCAGACTATTAACATTTGTAGTTCCACGTTGGTGGAACAAACTGCCTAGCACTACCAGAGCAGGGGCGTCCCTTTCTACTTTCAAGAAGCCTTTGAAGACCCAACTCTTCAGGGAGCACTTTGCAGTTACATTCCTGCACGTTTTCTTTTCTATTTCTTATGTAAAGTAGTATTTATTGTTACACTAGGTCTCTATTGCTCGTAGCTTGACTGTTCTTTCCCTTGTACGTCGCTTTGGACAAAAGCGTCTACTAAATGACTACATGTAAATGACATGGTACAAATATGTTTAGTTCTAATGCTGTGAACACACTAGTGGAAGTCTATGCGGTCATGATCTGAAACGAGTGCGCATAGAGAAAAGGAACGTGGTCGCACAAACGTCCATCGAACTTTGAAAAAGCAAAAACGTGGTCTTAAAAATCTCATTGGATAGGTCACTCAACTTTATGGCGCAACTTCACACACTAAAAAAATCGCAAATACTGGAACCGGTTATCAGAAAAGACTATGTAGCCTACAAGGCCTTCCCCTTCCCCACCTGTGTATTTGTGAGTACGCATGCTATGTAGATATGTATTTTTGAAGACTTCAAAAGAGATCATAAGATAAGAAGCAAACGTCAGCGTTATAACAGCCGCAGAATATTGGAATACACTTTCAACCACATATCTTTAGGCGGCTCTTAAAAGAGCCTTAGTAGAAGTTGTTAAGTCGAATTTACTTAGACTTCTCAGTCTTCTTGGGCAGGAGCACAGTCTGGATGTTTGGCAACACACCCCCCTGAGCGATGGTGACTTTACCAAGAAGTTTATTCAACTCCTCGTCGTTGCGCACAGCCAGCTGCAGATGACGGGGGATGATACGGGTCTTCTTATTGTCACGAGCGGCGTTACCAGCCAACTCCAGGATCTCAGCGGTCAGATACTCGAGCACAGCAGCCATGTAGACGGGTGCACCAGCTCCAACACGCTCAGCATAATTGCCTTTGCGCAGCAGTCTGTGAACACGGCCGACAGGGAATTGAAGCCCAGCCCTAGAGGAACGAGTCTTGGCCTTGGCTCGCACTTTGCCACCGGTTTTTCCTCTTCCACTCATATTCGTCTTGATACTACAACTACGTTTCGAATTTCGATAGGTGGAGCATAGCTAGGAGTAGAGTTGATATACCAAGCCCTCAATTTGTCTCTGTACCTCAGTGGCTGGGGCCACAGTGCTGAGAGCAAATCCATTTATAGCAAACTGTGCCGAAAATGTGGCACCTTCTTCTTTTCTCCACCCATTTACGGTTTCTTCCACTGCCATCTTCCATCTCCAAAACCGTGAAAAAAAATTAGGAAAAAACACGACTGTTTAACCCTCCTATTTCCTTCAAATGTACTAACATATTTTATCCTTGGGGTCAATTTGACCCAGCAATTTAAACCTCCAAAACATTATTATAATTAAAATGTTTTACCCAAGTTTATGTGTCAGGTACTTTAGGTTTGTTTGTTGACTACCTAAATAGCCCTTTAACCCTTGTATGGTGTTCATTTTTTTGTTACTCAGCCGATGTTGTGGGTCTGGTGGACCCGCTGTATTTAGTTTTTTTTAATTCAACACAATTAAACAATTTTATGTTAAAATACTCAACAGATGTTTACTTCATCCCAATTAGAAGCAATGTAAACGGCAAACATGCTTAATATTTGCCCTTTAACTTTGTTATATCACATTTATGAATTTAGGTGCTAGTTTTAGAGTTAAAGTTTTGGTTTTATTAATATTTATGTTTACTAAGACTTGGCCTATATGTAACACTGGCCAGCACTAGTAAGAGCTAGTATTAGTAAGCAATGAATGGGATAAATACACTTGATACTTGATACTGGTAAACATGAGAGCAGAAAGCCATGTTGTAAAAAAAAAAAGCTAAATTGCAACATATCTAGAAGGGCACTCGGGGAACACAAGCCTCCGCCAAGGACAAATGCCGTATCTGGCAACATAAGCAAAAGCGAATCTAAGTTTGTGGATCCGACCCGTGATTCGGATCCACTCCGAAACTGCTACACCCTTCCACCAGGTTTCATGTAAAATCGGTTAAGTAGTTTGTGCATAATCCTGTTTCAGACAAACTAATTAAATTGTACAGACAGTGTCACTGCAGACAGAAGGATGCAGGTGTTTCGTAACCAGAAAGGCTGGATGACAAGCAAGGTCCAGACACTACTCAAAGAACACAACTCCGCCTACAGGTCAGGTGATAAGGCCCTGTACAGCACTGCTATAGAGCACACCCGAAGAGAGGCCGCAGAGACGCCAAGGAGGCCTACAAGAGGAAACCATGAAGATTAATCGTGAAGTGCTTTGGGAGAGAGGATGACAGAGAGAGAGGGAGAGAAAGATGAGAGAGAGAGAGAGAAAAGGAGAGGACAACAGAGAGGGAGAGAGCGAGAGGGAGAGGAGGAGAGAAAGAGAGAGAGGGAGAGGATGAGAGAGAGAGAGAAAAAGGGAGAGGACAACAGAGAGAGAGAGAGAGAGAGAAGGAGAGAGACTGGTCTCGAAGCACATCAAATCAACCCATCCTTCGACCTTTGACCCACATCAGTTTGCATACAGAGCAAACAGGTCCACTGAGCTGAACGCTATACTCCTTGTACATTCATGCCTGTGAAATGAAAGCAGGGAAGAATGAAGGAATTAAGTAATGTAATTAAGACATTTTATAAAACATGTTTTGTCCGGTTTGTTACATTTTCATATGATTCATATACTTCTGAATTGATATAAGATTTTATATATGGAAAGGAATAAACTTGTATATGCTGTGAACAAACATATCTGAACAAACATATCTGACATTTTCCAGGAAATCCATGGCTTCATTTATAGGCTACTTGTGAGCTGTGGTCAGACTTTGAATGTTAACATGACTTTAAAGTTGCCCTTGAGCGCCTCACCTAAAATACATTTTCCAATGTGTTCCTACTTCCTCGTCAGAACAAATAATACTCTGTCAGCTTTGGGAGTTTTTCGCCTGTTCTGGCAGTCGGTTAGTGTTTGTTACCGAATTTGAAAAACTATCTATATGTTATATAAGCACAATAATTAACAACAACAACAACAACAATGAATCTGAAACACACGGATGTAATGCTTGTTTATACAGCTGAGGAGAGGTATTTCCCTACAACAGTCAACAGACCCACGCTGTGTGATCAAAACAGTGTGTTTGTGACAAAACACAGCTCATTGTGTAGGCCACATGTGTCAAACTCAAGGCCTGCGGGCCAGATCCGGCCCCCCCCCCTCTCACTCTCTCTCTCCCTCTATGCTCCCCCTCTCTCCTCAGCCCCACCCCTCTCTCTCTCCTCACCCCTCTCTCTCTCCTCACCCCTCTCCCTCTCCTCACCCCCCTCTCTCCCTCTCCCTCTCCTCACCCCTCTCTCTCTCTCCCTCTCTCCCTCTCCCTCTCCTCACCCCTCTCTCTCTCTCTCTCTCTCTCTCCCTCTCACATCTCTCCCTCTCCTCACCCCTCTCCCTCTCTCTCTCTCATCACCCCTCTCCCTCTCCTCACTCCTCTCTCCTCACCCCCCTCTCTCTCTCTCTCTCTCTCTCTCCTCACCCCCCCCTCTCTCTCTCTCATCACCTCTCTCTCTCTCCTCACCCCCTCTCTCTCTCTCCCTCTCTCCCTCTCCCTCTCCTCACCCCTCTCTCTCTCTCTCTCTCTCTCTCTCTCCCTCTCACATCTCTCCCTCTCCTCACCCCTCTCCCTCTCTCTCTCTCATCACCCCTCTCCCTCTCCTCACTCCTCTCTCCTCACCCCCCTCTCTCTCTCTCTCTCTCTCTCTCCTCACCCCCCCCTCTCTCTCTCTCATCACCTCTCTCTCTCTCCTCACCCCCCTCTCTCTCTCCTCACCCCCCTCTCCCTCTCACCCCGCCTCTCCCTCTCTCTCCTCACCCCTCTCCCTCTCCTCACCCCCCCTCTCCTCACCCCTCTCTCTCTCTCCCTCTCCTCACCTCTCCCTCTCCTCACCCCTCACCCCTCTCTCTCCTCACCCCTCTCTCTCCCTCTCCTCACCTCCCCCTCTCCTCACCCCCCCTCTCTCCCTCTCCTCACCTCTCCCTCTCCTCACCTCCCCCTCTCCTCACCCCTCTCTCTCTCTCTCTCTCTCTCCTCACGCCTCTCTCCCTCTCCTCACCCCCCTCTCTCTCTCTCCTCTCCTCACCCCTCTCTCTCTTTCTCTCCCTCTCACATCTCTCCCTCTCCTCACCCCCCCTCTCCTCACCCCCTCTATCTCCCTCTCCTCACCCCCCTCTCTCTCTCTCCTCTCCTCACCCCTCTCTCTCTTTCTCTCCCTCTCACATCTCTCCCTCTCCTCACCCCCCCTCTCCTCACCCCTCTCTCTCTCTCTCTCTCTCTATCTCATTGTGTAGGCTCTACTACTGCAGTACAGCACACTGCTTCTCTTTAACCGTGCATATTCTTATCGATGAATATATTTAAATGAATGTTCCAAATAATTAATTCCAATTAATAACAAATGCCATTCAATTTTTCTTGGCCATCTGACTTTCTCTAGACTTGAGTGCATAATATGCATGCGATACCAGGCTTTTATAAAATACATCATCAAACGCATCAGCTACAGCTTGTACAGAAGACAGGGAAGCACTAAACTATTTACTCATAAGAGCCTATAGAGCTTGAGTAAAATAAACACTATCACAGCAGCAGATACAGCAATAAAGCACTCCAAGTATAATCACCTGGTACCATATACTTTATGGTGTAATGAACACATTCAACACATCATGTAACCCATTATATTGCCATAGACATGATAATATGTAATAACCATAAACGAGTTGTGGTAATGCTGTGACTATGACTATAATACATGTTTAATCATCACATCCATCCAGCACCCATCAAAGGTTGTGTGTGTGAAAGTGGCATAAGTTGAGATTGGACGGGAAGATGTTATGATGGCGCTGTTCAACTCCTCTATGACAGACATTGTACCTGCAGTGGTAATACTGATACGTTACCTGGACTATGCAGAAACTTGCTTTTACACTCAACATCTGATTCCTACAAATAAAATAAATAGATAAAAAAGCTGTCCGTGAGCCAGCAGAGTGGAATAGTGGGGCGTCCACTACAGAGAGACATTTAGTCATTGGCCAGTGCCAGAACTGGGGCAGCCCTCATCCAGGACATCTTCACCGATACCAGTGAAGCAGTACCAGCCCTCTGCCACAGCGCTGTCTGTTTTGGGCCAACTAGGGGAGGTGGAGGTGAGCTCGATGTTGCACCATGGGTCATCAGTTATAGTGCAGATATCACAAACATCTGTGTGGATGAAAGGTGCCCCAGACCAAGAAAAACCAAAGGTTGAGTTAATATTGCTGTGAAATTCAATGAAGAAGTAAGAGAATGGACACATATTAGCAACAGCACAAGTCCCATATAGATTTGTTTTCCTCCCACATAAAGAATAGAACAACTCTCTCTACTGGGCTCCATAGTGTGGACATGGTGAGGCCAACCCCAGAAGTGGAAAGGGAAAACACAAGGAGCTACTCTGGCATTTCCATTAACAGTGGCATGGTCTGGGATAGACATACATGAATAAATTAACTGCAAATAAATAAATAAATACATACATACATACACACATACATACATAAATATGCAGTCTACATATGGGTTACATACAGCACAGGTTGTACTGTGTAGGAGGGTCTTGACAGATCCCGGATACAGCATGTGACGCTTGTTGCGGCTGTCACCGACCATTTGTGCATTGTTGGTCATCCTTGCTATTGTTGTGTAACCAAAATTTGCATGCACCATGTCAGCCAACCAAAACTAAACAAAACTCATCAAAACTAAACATAAAATAATCCCATACACCTTGCCATACAGCCTCTATGTCTCCTTCTATGTCATATTATGCTAAAACTGATACTGATAAAGTGGCCATATTACCTACTGTACATTTTTTTACCTTAATTTATCTGTTTGTCAAATGTACTGTATGTCTACTAACCACATTGTCTCTCTCTTACAGTGTGATTCTTGCTTGCAAATGTGTTGGCTGTTGACACATTGTTCCTCATCACCACATATATCAAGTACATTTTTGCATATTGGCAGCCAAACAGTAACCACTCACTTTGTTTATTTCTTCCCCTCCTAGACAACAACACAACACAAAGAGGTGTCAGTGTCATATAAATGCACACCATGACTGTGTCAATGGGGAATACATGTTCTCCATTTATCACTAAATTGATTTTAATGAATTAAAAAAACATCAATTCCCTATCAATATCCTTCATATAAAGTAATGGAAACGAACAACCGTGTCATTTTTCCGACCTACTTTTCCATGCAAGGGTAATCAGGCTGCTTGATCTACTTCACGGCAGATGAACCCCAAGATTTGCTTGCTAGTCAAATGCTGCCTGAATACTGTTGAAGTTCAGTTGCAACCCACATCAATGTAGATATTACTTGATGTTGTTATAATAATAATAATAGTTTTAATAATAATCAAAACAACAATAATACATAATAACAACAATAATACAAAATGTAATCAATAAATGAGGCAAGCTCAGTAATGAACAGAACAAAGTCTTTGGAATAGGCCCCATCCTTAGTCCAGGATAAGGAGGCGGATCTTTTTAGACTGACTGATAGAGTCAGCAATTGCATTTGCTGTTTGCCTTATTCAGTAGAGTTTCATTGTGCCTCCTGTTCTGTCTCCTTCTATGTCATATTATGCTAAAACTGATACTGATAAAGTGGCCATATTACCTACTGTTCATTTTTTTACCTTAATTTATCTGTTTGTCAAATGTATGTCTACTAACCACATTTTCTCTCTCTTACAGTGTGAATTATGCTGGCAAATGTGTTGGCTGTTGACACATTGTTCCTCATCACCACATATATCAAGTACATTTTTGCATATTGGCAGCCAAACAGTAACCACTCACTTTGTTTATTTCTTCCCCTCCTAGACAACAACACAACACAAAGAGGTGTCAGTGTCATATAAATACACACCATGACTGTGTCAATGGGGAATACATGTTCTCCATTTATCACTAAATTGATTTTAATGAATTAAAAAAACATCAATTCCCTATCAATATCCTTCATATGAAGTAATGGAAACGAAGAACCGTTTCATTTTTCCGACCTACTTTTCCATGCAAGGGTAATCAGGCTGCTTGATCTACTTCACGGCAGATGAACCCCAGAAAGATTTGCTTGCTAGTCAAATGCTGCTTGAATACGGTTGAAGTTCAGTTGCAACCCACATCAATGTAGATATTACTTGATGTTGTTATAATAATAATAATAGTTATAATAATAATCAAAACAATAATAATGAATAATAACAACAATAATACAAAATGTATTCAATAAATGAGGCAAGCTCAGTAATGAACAGAACAAAGTCTTTGGAATAGGCCCCATCCTTAGTCCAGGATAAGGAGGCGGATCTTTTTAGAGTCAGCAATTGCATGAGCTGTTTGCCTTATTCAGTACAGTTTCTTTGTGCCTCCTTGTGCATCTGTTTTTTCTTCATAATGTCTACCTAGGTAATGTTGGTTCCTGTGTAAGTACATGTTCATTTTTATATACTGTAATGTCATGATTATTCACCGCGGTTTATACATTGATTTTGTAAAAATGATGTTAAATAAACTGCGGTTAATAATACAGTTGTGGTCAAAACACAGGTTTATTTTATATAATTCTATAAAACTGACTTCATACCGTCTGACAGGCTGTTAAATTTTTTTAAACTGTTTTCCTGGCATTCCTGGCCTGTTCCGCCTTCTCCTTTCTCCTGGTAGTGTTTTGCATACACAAAAGAATATGATTGTGTGACAGCGTCATATATTTTATTTCCACATGTCGTGTCTCTAGTTGCACTGGCTCCACAAGTCAGTCTCCCGTCCAGGATGGCATTCTTCTATTTTACATGTAAGTACCATTATTCTATTCACATTCATTTAGTGGTCTGCCGAAGAGAGTAAGGTTAGAAGAAAATAAACAAAATCGATCACGCGTGCTTGTGGGACAATCAATAGCCAAAATGTTTGAATTCACATTTAGGAAAACTGAAACAGGAACTGAGAAAATCTGTATCTAAGAAATCCTTATCAAGTCATAAGCATAAATACAGAATTGACACTTTAGATTAATTAGATTAAAAAAAGAAACATCAGTTTTACTACCCGCGAACAAGCTATTTTTTTCCCTTTCTTTTTGGTCAGAAGCCCAGTGGTGAAACCCATTTGCTGAAATCTAGGTTTTAACAGGGGTAATAATATATGCCATATACTGTATATCTCTGCTCAACCCGCTAACTACCAGCCTAGTCTTCACCACCACCACAGGGTCGCAATTACATTTGAGGTTCAAATATGGTTGTGGTTTTCCTGATTTTAGTTAATTATTTATTTCCATCAGTATCCCATTACAATCGTGGTGTGCTTTTGGCTATTAGTGTGCTGTTGGCTATAAGGTCTGATTTGCATGTGCTGTACTTGCTGCAAAATGAGGACGTTGTGGAACAGAGTGCTGAGTAGAACGAGCAGGTCATCACGAGTGAGGTTGCACTTAGAGTGCTTTTTGTTTTGTGTACAATGTGTCGAGGATGTTTAAAGGTTGGATTACTATCTGTAATCTTGCAGTCCTCTCATTCTGAGTCCTCTGTATTGCAAGCTATTAAAATGTGGACTTCTGTCCACATCTATACGAGCTTTAAAAGATATGGGAGTACAATCAACCCACTAACGTTTGACCTTTGACCTACTTGAAAGGCAAAAAAAGGAACAACAATCTGAGCTGGATGGTAGAACCACGTCCTTGTTTTTTTTTTGTTGTTGTTGTGGCTGCACCAATACATTTTGTATTGGCTGCAGAGTGATGCCCACCTGCTTGCTTTATGAGCCTGTGTTTTTATCATGTTTAAGCATCATGCTTGTAACCTTCTTTCTGATATTTGACAATGGCAGTATGTAGTGCTCAGCCGTATGTCTGTGCTCTTCTTCCAAGGGACTGCACTGGTCTTCCTCTCCCTGCAGAAGTGTGCTCTGGCTGACTGGCATCGCCGTGAGTATGATGTAGTCCTGCCAGTAATGAATACAATAGTATTCTGATACTATGCTCACGCAGTACATATCTATCTATCTATCTATCTATCTATCTATCTATCTTAAAAAGACAACAGCAACAAGTCAGTATCTGGCTGTGCTCTCCTGCCTGAGGTTGTGGCCGGACCCCATTGGCATCCACTTCCTCCCCTGTAGTCTATTGCTTCTCTCAACAAACCACTGCTGCACAGTAGGGACCTTTGAAAGACATTACGGTTTAATGTCTCCCTTTTGTCCACCCACTTCTGCCACAGATAACGCCACCGTTAATGGAAATGCGAAGGGAGCGGCTTGTGTGTTTCCTTTTACCTACCAGTCTCATGTTTATAATGCGTGCCACAATGGCTGGTGTTCAATACAACCTGTATATTTGGGTCTATATGGATATTGTCCACCACAAGGTAAGAGCTTTTTTCACTTAGAAAAAAAGATGCACTGTATGTTTATTTTTTTGAAACTCTGTCATTTATTGTGATACGGCGAGTATTTAATAATGTCCTGAGTATAGTGAACATTTATTTTTGTGTGTGTTGGAAGCACAAAGCCGTGTGTAGCATTTCATGGTTTTTCACTGATGTTTATGGTGGTTTATGCAAGTTATCCCTTCTGGTTAGACATGGACTTGTTATGGTTTCAGTGTACTGTCACTGTTGCCTACAGTATTTGTGAAGTGGGACAGTTTTTTGCTTATATGAAAAAAGCACTGAGTACCTGGTGCAATTACATATTTTCCTTGTTCAGCATTACTTTCTCTCACCCTTCAAAAAACACAGACAACACACACCACACACACACACACACACACACACACACACACACACACACACACACACACACACACACACACACACACACACAGAGAGAGATGTTGTCCTTATACATATTATTTGTTCCCAGAGAAAAGCTTTGTGTGTCCATCTCTGTCAGTGTTGGTTCCTAAAATAATTGACTAAAATAATTAATTTTCTCAGGTTTGTCAGAAATCACAAAAAACTGAATATATGATATTTATTGATAATTTCACTCAAAAAGGTTATGACAAAAGATGACTTTTGATAGACTAATAACAATGGGCCTCATTCTCGAACGCAGTTAAGAAGAATTTAAGAAGCAATTTCTTCTGAATTGGATTTAGGAAAACATTTGGCATTCATGAAAGTTTTCTCATCTGGGATTTGTTCTGAACTTCAGAAGACTTTCGTAAATCGGCAAAGTTTCCTTAAAAAACCACAAGATGGCCCCGTGTCCACTCTCCGTGTTAGAAGTGTTAATGAATTTGTGAGAAATCGTTGGTGATTGCGTTCACATGAACTCTACAGACATCCTCGGATTAAAATAATTATAATAATAATAAATACGAGAATATTTGTATCATTAACAATTACGTTTCACATGTATAGTCATGATTCTACGAGACACCGTGATGTCATAAAATAAATAAAAGGACTACACCAGAATGCTGCGCTCGTCTAGTGAGCGTCGTTTGGCACTGCCGTCTGTGCAAGTACGGCAATCCAGACTATTTTCATTTGTAGTTCTACGTTGGTGGAACGAACTGCCTAGCACTACCAGAGCAGGGGCGTCCCTCTCTACCTTTAAGATGCTTTTGAAGACCCAACTCTTCAGAGAGCACCTCCCTTCCTAACTGGCACTTCGACTAGTGCTTAACTCTATTTCGTTTTTCTATATCTTATGTAAAGTAGTATTTATTGTTACACTAGGTCTCTATTGCTCATAGCTTGACTGTTCTCTCCCTTGTACGTCGCTTTGGACAAAAGCGTCTGCTAAATGACTAAATGTAAATGTGAATGTACACGAACACTGCAAATGTAAGTGAATAAATAAATAAGCAGTACACTCAATCGCGTTAAAATAGCCATAGTGGAATAGAATAGACACCCCGAATACTATGATATTCCCAAAACACACCCTTGGAAGTCCATATCAAGTAATGGTATCAGATTTTAAGCCTAGAAAGTTTGGAGGAGCTAGCTTAAATACTTTTCTAGTTATAGCAATTTAAAAATGGCTCTTCAGAAAACGCTGCTAAAAAAGCGTCTTAACCACCCCCACCCCCACCCCCAAACATCTTTTTGTGACAAAACTATTGGGAGTAGAGAGCTAATATCTGGAACTAAACCTATTAAGAAGTGTATAAACAACCTTGGATTTTTTCAGCCAAATCTGAGACGGTCGAGTGGGGAAATTTCCTTAAATTGGTACGTTTGGCGTGGAATAGGGGTGTAAAAAAAACGATACGTATCGATATCCGTTTTTAGCGTGTAAGATACGACTACATCGATGCGTGAAGTCCCGTATCGGTATTAAAATGGCATAAACCGGTCTTTGCCCGATTTAAAAGTTATGAACCGGTTCACAAGCGTTTGTCTCTCCGTTTTTTGCTACGCAAAACACAAAACACTGGCTGACCTGATGCATTTGATCTCAGTCAGAACAATGGCCCTCGAACATTTTCTGAAGTTTCTTCTGAAATGTTTCTTACGGGCTTCGGAAAAACAACGTAAGCAAAAGACATCCGCTTGAAAATGTGGTCCTACGCAGCAGAAGTTTTCTGGGCTGTGCTCCCCCGGAAGAGTTTTCTTAAATTGAAAGCGCGTTCTCGTGCTCCTGAATTTGCATACATACACGCCCTGCCAGCTCCTTATAAGGGCACGCAACCGTAGTGACGTGTGCAGTCGGAATCGACCGAATCTAGAAGAAAGCAACTCGTAAACGAGTCATGTCAAAGCGGAAAGCGATCCCCGTCGAGTAAACGCAGATCTAACTTCAACTATTATATGTCTATGACTTGAACGGTGCAGAGATGGACTGTTGCAGGATGTAGATGTGTCCATTCTATTCCACTATAGCTATATCAACGTGATTGAGTTTAGTGCTTATTTATTTATTCACTTACATTTGCAGTGTTCGTGTACATTACATTTAGTCATTTAGCAGACACTTTTGTCCAAAGCGACGTACAAGGGATAGAACAGTCAAGCTACAAGCAATACAGACCTAGTGTAACAATAAATACTACTTTACATAACAAATAGAAAAACGAAATAGGAAATAAAAACGAAGTGCAGGAATGTAACTGCTATAAGTGCAAGTTAAGCACTAGTCGAAGTGCCAGTTAGGAAGGGAGGTGCTCTCTGAAGAGTTGGGTCTTCAAGATAGAGAGGGACGCGCCTGCTCTGGTAGTGCTAGGCAGTTCGTTCCACCAACGTGGAACTACTTGAAAATTCTGGATTGCCGTACTTGCACAGACGGCAGTGCCAAACGACGCTCACTAGACGAGCGCAGCATTCCGGTGTAGTCCTTTTATTTATTTTATGACATCACGGTGCCCCGTAGAATCATGACTATAGGCCTACATGTGAAACGTAATTGTTAATGATACTTTAATCCGAGGATCTGTAGAGTTGATGTGAACGCAGTCACCAACGATTTCTCACAAATTCATTAACTCGGAGAGTTTTCTTAAATGCGATTCCTCAAAAAACCACAAGATGGCCCCGTGGGCAATCGCATTTGAGAAAACTCTGGCCGAGTTACGACTGCTATTTCGAGTTCAGAAAGTCTTCTGAAGTTCAGAGCAAATCCCAGATGAGAATTTTCATGAATGCCAAATGTTGTTCTAAATCCAATTCAGAAGAATTTCCTCTTAAATTCCTCTCAAATTCTTCTTAACTGCGTTCGAGAATGAGGCCCAATGACAGTCTGTCATTGGCCAAAGCCCGCATAGCATAAACCAATCAGGCTGTATTCTCACAAATAACGCCGACCTGGAGAGAATGATTACAACTCCCATTCATTTCAATGGCAAATGCTATGCTAGCTACGCCATTCATTTCAATGGCCAATGCTATGCTAGCCATTTCAGCCAAGGAAGATACATCGTTGTTGATTGCGTGATTCTACAGACATCCTCGAATTTAAATCATTATAATAATAATAAATAGGAGAACATTTGTATCATTAACAATTATGTCTAACATTTATAGTCATGATTCCGAGACCGAGCCATCCGTGATGTCCTAACATAAATAAAAGCACTACATGAACACTGGAAATGGCAGTGAATAAATAAATAACCACTAAACTCAATCGCGTGGATATAGCCATAGTGGAATAGAATGGACATATCTACATTCTGTAACAGTACCTCCACCTCTGCCCTGGTGAAATTAGGTCTGGGTTTACCGGTGCTTGCTTTGAAATTAATTTCAGTCTCTGAAGTTGCCTTCGCGTTGCCTGTGGAGTGTGCACACGTTGCAATAGCATGCCCTTATAAAGAGCTGGTGGGGCGTTTCTGTATGCAAGTTCAGGTGCATGAGAAAGCGCGTTCAATTAAGAACGCATTTCCAGGCGTTCGTGAATCCAGCGGAGATCTTTTCTGAGGTTGGTAAGAAGATATTTAAAGTAGCATAACGGATCAATTGCTAATCGCTAACGATATGCTAGCGGCTAAAACTAACGAAATCTCTTGAAATGTGCTGACTTTGACATTATGACAAACTAGTTAGTCAACAACTGTCCTAACACAGTCAAACATCAAGCAAGTGCAACACAAGACAAAGCAAGACGGCAAATAAACTACTTACTAGTTCGGCAGACAGTAGAAACCGGGTGGCTTCAGGCAAACCTACATTTAGCAGTAATATGCCTATGCACCCTGGTATGGCAATGGCACGGAGGCGATTCTCCATATTAAAAGTCATTGCAGCGCCCCAATTTTTTTAAAGCTGCTATTTTAAGGTAAAACTGCTTATCCTAACCCTAATCCTGAAGTACAATTACTGCATAATGCCACTTTGATAAGACAAGTAAGAAAATGTTTCGAGAATAAGGTCCATTGTTTCCTCACAACTCAGTGTTTTCAATTATTGAACTGCATCGAATCGCATCGAATCGAATCATACTGAATCGTTTTTTATCAACATGCCTCTTTTCTTGTATCGTATTGTGCCCATGTATCGAGATACGAATCTGATCGTCTTTGTCATGAGATATTTACACCCCTAGCGTGTAATGACTCTAAGTCATCTTGAAAAGCTTGTAAAATTGCCTAAGTCATATTGTCTTTTGACTTAGGCAAAATAAAAATGCCTGTCACACTCTTGACAGGCCATTATACTCCAGGGGTAGAATCACATGATCTGATCAATTGAGGATGTAGGCGATTTTACCAGAGGTGGCCAGCAGGAGATGAAAATGACTTAAGCAATTATTTTAGGAAGGTGACGATATGTGCATTGATGTTAGCCCAGTAATTGAGATAGAGAACCTTTAACTCCCTTTCATATATAAATGTATCCATCGTGACCATCAGTTTCCCTGTCACCAGACGTTTGTGATGTCCACTCTCAAACTGATGACCCGTGGCGCAACGTTGGGTTTCCTACCAAAACCTTCCTCGGCTGGCCCAAAACAGACAGCGCTCTGGCAGAAGGCTGGTACCGCTTCGCTGGTATCGGTGGAGATGTCCTGGCTGAGGGCTGCCCCAGTTCTGCCACTGGTGGAACCAATAACCCACTGTCTCTCTGTAGTGGTAACAGCCATCCCAGCCTGACTGATGGTGTCAAAGCCATGAGTTTGTGTTTCCCTGGAAACTGCCTGGGAGAAGAGCGTGTGAATGTGCTGGCTTGCCCTGGAGGATTCTACTTGTATTATCTCTACCCTACAAACAAAGGTTTTGTCACACGTGAGTGTTTAAAACATCATGGAGACGAATTACCAGTACATACTTATTGCATATTGCACTTACATAAACCTATCCTCTGTCTTCACGCACATTATCCATGCACCTAAATGACCTTGTGGTCTTGAACCCTTGTTGTCTTTCATGTTCTCAATACATCATCAAGTATGTTGGTGTAAATTAAGTAAATAAAATAAACTCATCTCTAGTTTCGGTTACCAGAATCTATGCCTGAACTAACTGGTTATTGACCTTTTCATAACCCATAGTCTACCATGATTATATCTCAGCATCACTGACGTCTTTATTGTCCCGGCCTTTAGGTCATCTTTCATCTCTTTACAATATATAACTGCTCTCGTCTCTAATTACACATTTTCTAGAATGTTCAAGCCTAAACTGCCTTATGATTGCCTTAAGTGTTCTTGATGACTCACAACAGCTTGTGTTCTTCCATGCTAACATCTTATCAATACTTCCATCTCTGTTGTCCCAACCTTCAGGTCATCGGTCATGTAATGTGACATCCTGTGGTGTGAACGCTCAGTGTGAGGACAGCAGCAGTGGTGGTTGTGTGTGCAGCCCTGGTTATGAGATTCCTACAGGGACTCTACCAACAGGAGATTCATATGGGTGTGCAGGTATGAAGGGCTGCCCCTCTGAGTCGGGTATTCATAAGGGTGTTTGGTTTAGAAAATAAGACTTTTCTCTTTGTTGCTATGAGTCCAGGCCTGCTTTTGAGGCATTACATAATAATGTTTTGCAAAAAGAACGGTTGTGTTTTTTGAGTGTGTTATTTCAGCAGTTGCCTGGTAAAATAAATTATAATTATTATAATTATGTTATTAAATTAATTATAAAAAAATGCATGGGGAAAAAACGCTAAAAGATACAATGTGTGCTTATATAACGCATATCTATATGGTGTAAATTACTTTAAGTCTATGCCAGGTGACATAAAGATATTTTATATTTATCTCACAGAAAATATCCATTGACAGTTTAACCCCTTAATTATTTTACAGACTCTTTACTGACTGCATCACATATACTCATCAGTATGTAAACCTCATGAACCCAACGCCAAGCTGTTAATAGCAACTTCCTTGGTTGACAAACCAAAATCTCTGTCACCTAATTATATGACAATTTGAATCATACACGTATCACTTCCAAAATGAGGACATTTTATTTACTCTTACAAGCCTAGGCTATTTTGAGCATAATTAAATTACCCTTACTTCAAATCTTCCATCTTGGTCAATATGAGAGAATTGCCAGATCTGGCATCATTTGATATGATATTGCTTGTATAAGTATTATTTTAGCCTGCATATTAAGGAAAGATCAATTTGCGCTTTTGTAATTTTATGATAATGAATGTATACATCAATGTTGGTTAATGCTGGTGTCACGTCTGTGCTGAACCGAGCTCCGGCCACGCCCCCTTTCTTCACTTTTGGACTCATACACCTCCGCTACAGCTTAATCACACAGTCACGTTCACATTCCCAGCCGCACTTCATCTACAATCGCAATCAGTACGGTTCCCACACACCTATCACTCACCTGATAACTGATCCCGCACACCTGTCATTCACTCATATAACCTCCTCATTCCCTTCATTCCCTGTCGGTTCTCGCATCACTGCAAGGCAAGTGTTCACCGCAACTTCCAGGTCGTTCGGTCATAGTTTGCTACGATTTCCAGCTCGTAACTCGTAAGACTCCTAGCTAGATCCCGTGCGACGGCGCTGTTTAGTTTAGTTTTGCCACGACTTCCACATCATGCTAGTCAGAGTCTTGTACTGTGAAACAGCGCAGTGTAGTTTTAGTTGCTGTAGTTATTCTAAGTTTCCCCCTGTCTATCTTTTGTGCTTTTCCGTTTTGGACTTATCTTCTGTGCGTTGTCATCCCGAGTTGCTTTTGTGTTTCGCCCTGTGTTTTCCCCTGTTAACCCTGCACTGGCTGGTTCATTAAACTCCATCTCCCTGCAATTTTTGTGTCATCTGCCATTCCGTGACTGCTGGTTAATGGATATATACTAGTGCTGTCAGTTTAACGCGTTATTAACGGCTATAACGCAAACTAATTTTAACGCCGTTAATTATGATTTAAATTTTTTAGATTAACGTTCTGTCTGGCCTCGCAAACTGTGTAGTAGGCTAACGTTACGGTTTGAGTGAATGGTGAGCGCGATACAGCGAAATGGATGATAAAAAGCTTCTGAATGGAAAGTTTACTTTTAAAAGTTGTGTTGTGCAAAAGAAGCGAGCTTCACTGTTGTCTGAAAATGTTAACAGGCAGCTGGCTGAAAGCAAAGAAGTAGTAGGCTTACCTTTTATTGGTAACCTAACTGTTACGGTTCATTGTTTCTGAAATAAGAGGCCTGACTGCTATGTTCCCAGCAAACTTGAAAAAAAGAAAATATTAAGCCATCATTTAACTGCACTATAGGCTGAGTCCTTGTTTACCTGAAATGTGCACTTTATAATTTTATTTTGTACCGTCCTGTTTGGCAATGTTGGTTTTCAATAAAATGAAACATTTGCATAAAGCAAGCCAATCCACTTTTCCATGTTGATAAGGCCATTCAAATAAAAATAAAATGATGGAAAAAAATAAATAAACGAAGGGACATTTAGAATAGATAAAAATGTGCGATTAATCGCGATTCATTTTCAGTTAACTATGACATAAATGCGATTAATCGCGATTAAATATTGTAATCGTTTGACAGCACTAATATATACATTAATGGTGGTTAATAGATATATACATTAATGCTGGTTAATGGATACATACGTTAATGCTGGGTTAATGGAAATATACATTAATGCTAGTTAATGGATACATACGTTAATGCTGGGTTAATGGATATATACATTAATGCTAGTTAATGGATACATACGTTAATGCTGGGTTAATGGATATATACATTAATGATAGTTAATGGATACATACGTTAATGCTGGGTTAATGGAAATATGCATTAATGCTGGTTAATGCTGGATAATGGATATATGCATTCATTCTAGTACATTCTGGGTTAATGCACATATACATTAATGTTTTACCAAAGTCATCCTCATTATTCCTATTATTATTCCCCATCATGAGGATGAAGCTGGGGGGCCTGTTGCCAGGATACAGGGGGGCGCCGGTACTGTATGGCCACGGCTTGGGGTCTATCGTCTCCAAAATGTTTGATGTCTTTGTGCCCTTGGCCAAGAAAGGCTTTTCATAGCCACTTAGCATTGTAAAGAATTGTTTTATGTTCTGGTTTCTTTGCATACAAATACTGTTTCAGCTGCTTGATAGTGATAGAGAAGCCTCTATTAACTCATGTACTGAAAGCTAACTAAGTTTTTACTAGTTGAACCATAGGCCCGACTGCCACATTGACAGATTTGGGGTCATTCACAGATATAGATGAGTGTGCAGGAAACAGCACTTTGTGTGGACCCAATGCTCACTGCAGCAACACCAATGGGAGCTTCAGCTGTGACTGTGACTATGGATACCTGAAGCCTCCTGGAGTGACAAACACCAATGCTACAACTCCATGCCAAGGTACTGCCCACATTAAAACCTACCAGCATATATACCTACCATACATAATACATATCAAGCAATGATAGATTGCACTACATACCGGTTGGTCAGAGTCATATAGACAACAAAACAATCAAGAGATCAAGTCGGACCAAAATACATTTGTCAATGGTTACTTTACCTGTGGCAAAGTCATTGTCAAGCTACACTTCCACCCAGTCAGGCCTTCGTGAGTCTCTGAAGACAGACATCATGAGTCGCCTAACCCAGGCCTACCACAACCCACTCAGACTTCCTCACTATTATGAGGCTCAAGCCAGGGGCTGTTGCCGTGATACACGGGAGCGGCGTTTTTTTAAGGCCACGACTTGGGGTCTATCGTCTCCAAAATGTTTCATGTCTTTGTGCCCTTGGCCAAGAAGGGCTTTTCATAGCTCCACTTGGCATTGTAAAAATGTATTATATGTTCTGGTTTCTTTGCATATAAATACCGTTTCAGCTGTTTGATAGTGATAGTGAAGCCTCTATTAACTCATGTACTGAAAGCTAATTTTGTACCAGTTGAATCATAGGCCCCGACTGCCACAGTGACAGATTTGGGGTCATTCACAGATATAGATGAGTGTGCAGGAAGCAGGACTTTGTGTGGACCCAATGCTTACTGCAGCAACACCAATGGGAGCTTCAGCTGTGACTGTGACTATGGATACCTGAAGCCTCCAGGAGTGACAATCACCAATGCTACAACTCCATGCCAAGGTACTGCCCACATTTAAACCTACCACCATATATACATACCATACATAATATATCAAGCAATGATAGATTGCACTAAGTACCGGTTGTTCAGAGTCATATAGACCAGGGGTTCTCAAACTTTTTGGGGCCAGGGACCCCTCAAAGGGTAGAACATTTTCCGAGGACCCCCTCATAATCGCATCCCAAATTAAACCATATAGGCTTATAGCTATTTGTAATGTTTTATGCTTTTGGACTCTTTTACTCTAAAATCATATAGTACTAATATTATAAGAGTTTTAGATAATCATTGTATTACAATTGGCATTACTTGACAGTATGTAGGATAGATTTGTAAATTATTTTTTGGAAAATGTGCTGAGAAGCTAAATAATGTTTACCTTACATAAAAACCAAATATTGATGGAATACATTTTTTTATCAAAGCAGATTGTAGGGTTTTCCAACGGAGATGATTCTGAAGATTTATTTTTAACAAAGACATTAGCAAACATGAAATATCCACCTAATGTTCTCAAAAACTGGTATCCCAGACTGACACTCCGTACAAATCTCTGTACAAAAAATATGATAAACTCTTTTTAGTGGTGGTGTTGTGTGTGTGTGTGTGTGTCATCAATGAGAAGGGTGTTCCTGTCTCTCAGCACATAGTTTGTCCAGTGCAGTTTATTTACCCGGTCTTGTTGTCACTGAACGATGGCAACCTTTGGAAACCAGAAATCTACAGTTGTCTTATGGCTGATGTGATGAGCACTTGTCTGTATTAGCGTTGTCACGAACACTTAACAAATGGCATTTATATTAGTATTAGCCTCCAGCAAGATACTAATGAAAACGAACATGGTGACATCACTGCATTGATTATACACGTATAGCGTTTTCTTTCTAGAGGTTCATTTTGACAATGAACTGGGCTACGTTCTTGCAGCCAAATTGAAAGCTAGATCAACGTCTTAAACGAGAATAGCTACATGCAATAGGGCTAACCTATCTTTAAAAAAGGGACTTCTGCAACGATAAACACGACCCGTTATGATGGAAGATTAAATGCATCACTTGCAGATTATGGCAGTTAACATTACTAGCGTGAAAAGTGCGGTTTAGTTACGTTAACCACACTACATTATGATCATTGTACTACTCATAGTCAAATTTCTGTGATGGGGAAAATCGCTTGTCGCTAAACCAGTCTGCTTCGTATCGGAAGTACTTCCAGACCTCACTTATTTTTTTAAAACAAGCCGAGGACGGTCGGCCAGAGCTCCTGCACATGAGGCCATGTCTCCCCTGAGATCACTCGCTGTGAGTAAAGGCTGTCTGTTGCATGTGTGAGAGTTGGGCAGCCCCGCCCTTGCAGTCAATGAGTGCAGGCAGCCTGACAGGGAGCGGAACCATAGACATAGTGAGCGGAACAGTGAGTGCGCTCTGATTGCGTGCTATTTTAATGAAGTAACTATACTTATACCTTTCAAAACGTGTCTAGTATCGGTACACCGTGTAACATTAGTCTACATGTTTTGTATACTGTATTGCAATACATTTTTTTTTTTTAAATAATAAAAAAAAAAAAAAAAAACCTTTGGAAGCCAGACTTTTTCGCGGACCCCCAGGCAAGGCGTCGCGGACCCCAAGGGGTATTTACTGTATGGCCAAGGCTTGCGGTCTATCGTCTCCAAAATGTTTCATGTCTTTGTGCCCTTGGCCAAGAAGGGCTTTTCATAGCTCCACTTAGCATTGTAAAAATGTATTATATGTTCTGGTTTCTTTGCATATAAATACCGTTTCAGCTGTTTGATAGTGATAGTGAAGCCTCTATTAACTCATGTACTGAAAGCTAATTTTGTACCAGTTGAACCATAGGCTCGACTGCCAAATTGACATATTTGGGGTCATTCACAGATATAGATGAGTGTGCAGGAAGCAGGACTTTGTGTGGACCCAATGCTCACTGCAGCAACACCAATGGGAGCTTCAGCTGTGTCTGTGACTATGGATACCTGAAGCCTCCTGGAGTGACAATCACCAATGCTACAACTCCATGCCAAGGTACTGCCCACATTACAACCTACCAGCATATATACCTACCATACATAATACATATCAAGCAATGATAGATTGCACTACATACCGGTTGGTCAGAGTCATATAAACAACAAAACAATCAAGAGATCAAGTCGGACCAAAATAAATTTGTCAATGGCAACTTTACCTGCGGCAAAGTCATTGTCAAGCTACACTTCCACCCAGTCAGGCCTCCGCTGAGTCTCTGAAGACAGACATCATGAGTCGCCTAACCCAGGCCTACCACAACCCACTCAGACTTCCTCACTATTATGAGGCTCAAGCCGGGGGCTGTTGCCAGGATACAGGGGGGGGCGCCGGTACTGTATGGCCACGACTTGGGGTCTATCGTCTACAAAATGTTTCATGTCTTTGTGCCCTTGGCCAAGAAGGGCTTTTCATAGCCCCACTTGGTATTGTAAAGAATTGTTATATGTTCTGGTTTCTTTGCATACAAATACTGTTTCAGCTGTTTGATAGTGATAGTGAAGCCTCTATTGTACATGTACTGAAAGCTAACTAAGTTTGTACTAGTTGAACCATAGGCCCCGACTGCTACATTGACAGATTTGGGGTCATTCACAGATATAGATGAGTGTGCAGGAAGCAGCACTTTGTGTGGACCCAATGCTCACTGCAGCAACACCAATGGGAGCTTCAGCTGTGTCTGTGACTATGGATACCTGAAGCCTCCAGGAGTGACAATCACCAATGCTACAACTCCATGCCAAGGTACTGCCCACATTACAACCTACCAGCATATATACCTACCATACATAATACATATCAAGCAATGATAGATTGCACTACATACCGGTTGGTCAGAGTCATATAGACAACAAAACAATCAAGAGATCAAGTCGGACTAAAATAAATTTGTCCTGCAGCAAAGTCATTGTCAAGCTACACTTCCACCCAGTCAGGCCATTGCTGAGTCTCTGAAGACAGACTTCATGAGTTGCCTAACCCAGACTTCCTCACTATTATGAGGCTCAAGCCGGGGGCTGTTGCCAGGATACAGGGGGGCGCCGGTACTGTATGGCCAAGGCTTGGGGTCTATCGTCTCCAAAATGTTTCATGTCTTTTACCTCGTTTCCACCAAGGCTGTGCCGGTGCCGGTGCTGGAGCTGGTGTCGGTGCTGGAGCCGGTGCCTGTGCCTTTCAGCACCGGCCTGCATTTCCACCGGTTCCAGTACCAAAACTGAACGTTATCGAATGTTGTGACATGTTACTATGGTTACAATTGTGAGTTATTCACGAGTGGTCTTCCAGCAAGAAGGCAAATTCATTTCGATAAAACTTAAAACTTATGTTTAATTTTTTAATACCATGTATACGACCTAAAGTTAATGTTCTTTTTACTTGGCCACAGGTTTCTATATCTCCTCACGTAGATCAAACGAGTGACAGTGCAGTTCATGACGGGAGTTGACTAGCTACTACACTGATATATACAGGCATGAAAATCCCTCACCTTTTGGCGAAATTCGCCGTTTTGAAACCAAAATAGGTGACCTACGTGAATCGTGTAGATTCAATGAGGAATGTTGGGGTGGGGGGTGGGGGGGGTGGGGGGGTGTAGGTATTCATATTCAGTGAATTGCGAACAGGTGCGCGTGCCAGAAGGGAGCGCTAGTGCATGGAAATATTAACGCGAAGGTGCCTTGCATCACCAGTGCAGACCACCATCAGAAGCTGAAAGCGAAAGCGGGCCATGAAGACACTGGTGGTTCAGGCAAAGAAGAAAAAATGATCTGGTTCTGAGAGTATTACGAACTGTAATGTAAATTGTTATATTTGCCAATAAAATGTATTAAAATTAGGGCTGTCAAAGTTAACGCGTTAATCTATGAGATTATTGTGGCCGAGAATAATGCGATAAAATATTTTAAGGCAGTTAACGCAACTTTGTTTAATTCCGATGACACATGACACGAAACCGCCGCGTGCCTGCAGTCAGGAATAGGAGAGACCGAGGCGGTAGTTGAAGATGGAGAAAGCAGAGGGATTGTTGGGCGGAAAGTTTCTGTTTAAGAGTGAAAATGACGGAACTACCGACAAAACTAAAGTTGTATGTAGCATTTGTCAAGTTGAATTTAGCTATCACCTTAATGCAAAGCACCCGACAGAAAGCAGTCCCAGGTTAGATGGTTGCCAACCCACACTCCACGACTTCACTAGGAAAATAACTAGACCAGTCCGTGAAAAGGTTACCAACGCTTACGCAGTTTAGGTTGCCGGTGACTGTCGGCCCATCAACATAGTTGAGGACGGTGGTGATTCGAATTGCTTCAGGGGACAATTCTTACGATTTACCGTTGTATGACGGCGAGAGAGCACAAACAATTCAGCTCATCGAACAAGCTGCCAGCGTCGCCCTTACTGGTGACAAGTGGACGTCAGTCAGAAATGACAATTATCTGGGTGTCACAGTTCATTTTATTGACAATGTATGGAACTTGAGATCTTTTGCATTGGAAGTAAAAAAAAAAAAACATTCGCGACAAACAGCAGAGGACTGTGCGGAGGAATTCGACGTCTCAAACAGATGGGAGATAAGTGGCAAACTGACCACTTTAGGCACTGATAGTGCCCGTGTTATGTTGGCAGCTGCTAGGCTACTTACATTTTAACATCTACCCTGCGCGGCACACAGTCTGTACCTGGCTGGCACTTTTATGAGTTATAGGCCTGAGCCTCTTTGAAAACACAGTTCTGCGTGTAGTTTTGTGTTAAAAAAAAAAAAAAATTAAACAACAATGTCTATAATACACGCTGTCTGAAAGTGATTACTCGTTAATTTATAAGATTTAGTCTTTAGAAGTCAAACAAACTTTTAATCGCGATTAATTTAGATTAATGAATTTCAAAATGTGAGATTAATTAGTTAATTGTTTTGTATCTATTGGCAGCCCTAATTAAAATCTGAATTACATAACATTGTATTGGCTGTCAATCATGATGGAAGAGTAGACAAGTTAAGTTACAGCATGTCCACCATCTCTTGTGGGGGCTATGCATTAAGCCATTTGTGGTGCCCTTACCACATTGTGCCTCTTATACTGTATGTTAGACCAAGTGACATCAGTGCATAATACTTAGTAAGGAGGCCATAATAATTTTGGACTCATGGCTGAAGTTAAGTTTCTCCTCTCAAAGCCTCTCAAAATGCATCAGATTGATGCTTTAAAATATGGAATATTAAAATGTTTCTTACGGGGGAGCATGCCCCCGGACCCCCCTAGAGGGGTAATATCCTTCTCACCTTTTTTCACCCCTGACCCGTTTTCATGCCTTTATATACTTACCAGTTGCCATAACAACTGTAGCAGTATCTCATGACAGCTAGCAGCTAGTGCTAGTTAGCTAGCTGCTACATGAACTTGCTTAGTCAAAAGCTATTTTTTTTTCAAGTGGCACGTCTTCTACAGTACACTCAATACAAAACCAGCACTACATTACGGTCTCAGTTAATGATGCAACTACGGGTTTTCTAAATGTACTTACCTAGATCAGTGTTTCTCAAACTTTTTCAGACCAAGGACCACTTAGCCAATAAAAAAAAACTTGCGGACCATCTAACTGAATAGTATATCCCCGGAACAACAGGCCTTCTACCCAGACCTGGCGCCAGACAATTGTTAGCGGCACATGATTTTCGAGGGTGGGCACTCCTTTTTTACATACCGGTAGGCTAGTTATGGAGATGATGTGCTAGGCAAAGCATCTAGAACCCTGCTCCATGCGTGACTTGGTTATGTTACAAACTATAGTTCGCTCACAGCCTCATACTCCCATCACACACTCAGACATGCCAATGTATCACACAACACAACCAATGCGCATACCGACCACGCAAATAATTCCCTACCAACAGTAGGCTAGCCGACTGGCATTAATAAAGCCATCCTAGTAGTCAACTTTTCATAATTAAGAGTTGTCATTATCCAACGTCACACAACACATAATATAGTTATCATCTTGCTGTCTCCGCAGTGGGAGAAAAAAACGCTGTTTGAATGCAGCTCCGCGGCGGGACGATGCCCAATGAGGCTGAACCATCTCGCCGTTGCACCGTCTCCTTGTCTGTCAGAGGCTTTCTCATTTAGTTTTCTCTTAAACCACCAATCCATGACCTTGTTAATAGATTAGGCAACTCTTTAATATATTAGGCTACTACTGACTGTGTTCTCTTCGTTCTGAGTTGTATGTTAGAAATGTCGCAATAATTTACTTTTTGCCGTCGCGGACCATTACGGGGCACTGGCGGAACACCAGTGGTCCGCAGACCACACTTTGAGAACGACTGACCTAGATCAAACGAGCAGGCAATGCAGCTCATGATGGGAGTTGACTAGCATAACAACTGTAGCAGTACCTCAAGACAGCTAGCAGCTAGTTAGCTAGCTGCTACACGAACTTGCTTAGTCAACAGCTAATTTAAAGTGTCATATCACACAAAAACAACAAGCCAGATTGAAAGAGTTAATGTATACTAGGCAGACAAACCAACACATTTTGATGGATGAAAGCTTTCTTTATTATTTTTAATTTGTTTGTTATTTGGTCTGTTGTCTTTTTGAACTCGCTATCTCCAACTCTCCACGTATTTCTTCATATATTTTAGCTTTCCTTACTGCCTTTTCAATTTTGTCTTGCATTTCTGTTAATGAACAAATCGCTATCAAGGTATTTATTTCATCCGTGGACCACTGCTGGATGTATTTTTCATTCATGTTTTCACTGTTTTCATTCATCATCTTGGTTGACGGGTGAAAAAAAATGGCGGCGGAAATTTCTGTTGCTGGTGGGGTAGCTCCGCCCATAACCTCTGTGACGTTAGTGGTGCCCGATTTTGGGCCCAACAACTTCAGGGAGCCGTGCCGGTGCTGGATTCTCAGCACCAGCACCAGCAAAATTTTGGTCGAAACGCGCAGAACTGGTGCCAGATAAGGCATCGGCCCGGCACCATGTCGGTGGAAACGAGGTATTTGTGCCCTTGGCCAAGAATGGCTTTTCATAACCCCACTTTGCATAGTAAAGAATTGTTTTATGTTCTGGTTTCTTTGCATACAAATACTGTTTCAGCTGCTTGATAGTGATAGTGAAGCCTCTATTAACTCATGTACTGAAAGTTAACTAAGTTTTTACTAGTTGAACCATAGGCCCGACTGCCACATTGACAGATTTGGGGTCATTCATAGATATAGATGAGTGTGCAGGAAGCAGGACTTTGTGTGGACCCAATGCTCACTGCAGCAACACCAATGGGAGCTTCAGCTGTGACTGTGACTATGGATACCTGAAGCCTCCTGGAGTGACAATCACCAATGCTACAACATGCCAAGGTACTGCCCACATTACAACCTACCAGCATATATACCTACCATACATAATACATATCAAGCAATGATAGATTGCACTACATACCGGTTGGTCAGAGTCATATAGACAACAAAACAATCAAGAGATCAAGTCGGACCAAAATGAATTTGTCAATGGTTACTTTACCTGCGGCAAAGTCATTGTCAAGCTACACTTCCACCCAGTCAGGCCTTCGCTGAGTCTCTGAAGACAGACTTCATGAGTCGCCTAACCCAGGCCTACCACAACCCACTCAGACTTATTCACTATTATGAGGCTCAAGCCGGGGGCTGTTGCCATGATACAGGGGGGCGCCGGTACTGTATGGCCAAGGCTTGGGGTCTATTGTCTTCAAAATGTTTCATGTCTTTGTGCCCTTGGCCAAGAAGGGCTTTTCAGAGCCCCACTTTGCATTGTAAAGATTTGTTTTATGTTCTGGTTTCTTTGCATACAAATACTGTTTCAGCTGTTTGATAGTGATAGTGAAACCTCTACTAACTCATGTACTGAAAGCTAACTACCGTAAATCCTCAAATTGTGGCCGGGGCTTTTATTTACTTAGACTGCACAGAGCACCGGCCTGTATTTGGGGTAGGCTTGTATTAGGGGCAGGCCTTTATTTCTTACTTATTATACGGCTCTTCAGAATGTTCCAAAAAGTTCAGTTGATTTGAATGGGGCACCCCAACGTTAGCAGGTCTGTAATTTCTTGATATTCACCACTGCGAAATGTTAATGACCGCTGTCATTGGCAACGGGTTTTGTGCTTCTAATTCATATCTTTCATATCATTCCGCAAGAAGTCCGGTAATTTAACGTAGCGGAAAGTCATTGTAACTTGAAGTCAGCAAGTAATGGGTTGCTACGCAACACCTGGAACGTTAAAGTTCTATTAGCCTGAAGAAAAAAAAAATCTTAGCGGAAATCACGAAACGCAAACAAAATCATTAAAAAGAGGTATTTTGGAGGAATGCCTTCTATAGTTTAGGCAAGTAACTGTATAATAACAAATTTGCCTTGTAGGCTGAAAGATTTCTTTTTTTATTGCAAACAGCCATGGCATTAGCCAACAACATTAAACATGAGTATGAGTATTTATGAAATGCATTCAATTAAATTGTGATGTCTGCTTTGTGCTGATGGACTGATGCTGGTAGGCTACAGTAAAATAGGCTACCGGTACCTTTTATTTACCCCCGGCTTGTATTCGGGGCCCGGCCATTATTTGTCCGTATCGACCACGCCCCCAGCTACTATCTGAAGCCCGGCCTCTAATTGAATCCCGGTCTTTATTTGAGGATTTACTGTAAGTTTGTACTAGTTGAACCCTGACTGCCATATTGACAGATTTGGGGTAATTCAGATATAGATGAGTGTGCAGGAAACAGCACTTTGTGTGGACCCAATGCTCACTGCAGCAACACCAATGGGAGCTTCAGCTGTGTCTGTTACTACGGATACCTGAAGCCTCCTGGAGTGACAATCACCAATGCTACAACTCCATGCCCAGGTACTGCCCACATTAAAACCTACCACCGTATATACCTACCTTATGTAATGCATACCAAGCAATACCTCCAAAATAAGTCAATCTTTATCCACATTGATATCAAGTAGTCCAATATCTATATTGATATAAAGTAGATCTGAATCCATATGGATAAAAGGTCTAGCATGAAATAAACTGCATGAACAAAACTGACATGAGTGTCCAAATAATACAAGGCATGTAGATAAGGTGCATGCCCGAGCCAGGAGAAAAGGTGAATGTTTCATTGTTTATTTTGTTTGTTTTTTGGTTTTCTTTGTCTATCAGATCTGAAATCTCTCCTCGCCGACGCCTGCCAGGTAAAAACAAGGGTTAAACTTTGACACAGAACTGGTGTTGCAATTTCTATGGCAGTGTGGATATGGAATTAAGTATATAGCAGATAGATTATAAAAGTCAATAGGATATATTAACGTTAATGACATGTTGTACTTCAGGTCTAGCTGAGATTGTAATTGAACAAGGTTGGGTTGAACGTGATTGGCTCATAATAGCGCCAGAGTTTAGAATTAATGATTGTACTTTCCATTGTGTCTTTGTCTAAATGCGTCTAATAGGGAGACCGGGGAGGTACCTGTGGTATAGACTTGCTTCTGGGTATAATCCAGAACATGTCCTACCCAGTGCTTCCACTGGAGGTGGGTTACCTTCAAATTACACACACACAAACACACACACGCAGACTATCTCACACACACACACACAAACACACACACACACACACACACACAGAGATAAACACACACACACACACACAGATATATATATATATATATATACATGTAAATATAATGTGTAAATAAATGTATATATACATTTCCCCCAGAACAACCTCTTTCCATAATGAACACAATATACAGACACAACACATATATGAAAAGTAAAACATTTTAATTCCTCAATGTACTGTAGTAAAATAAAATGAAATTCAGTGAAAAAGTAAATGTACTAAAACATTATGAAACTGATTTGTAAAGAACGTGGAATACAGTAAAATTATTTCCATGTTTTACATTGTTTGGCAACAATCATTAAAACAAAACAACCAATTTGTACATACAGTGCCCTCCACAATTATTGGCACCCTTAGTGAATATGAGCAAAACAGGCTATTTGCTGTTTATCCTCTTGGTCTTTCACTCAAAATATTCACAAAAATCTTACCTTCTCATTGAAGTAAAACTATTGAAAGAAGAAAAAAACAGTTGACATTAAATAAATATTTTCCCCTAAAACATGTGTGCCACAATTATTGGCACCCCTTAATTTAATGTTTTGTGCAGCCTCCCTTTGCCAAGATAACAGCTCTGAGTCTTCTCCTATAATGCGTGATGAGGTTGGTGAACACATGGTACGGGATCTGAGACCATTCCTACATACAGTATCTCTCCAGATCCTTCAGATTCTGAGGTCAACGTTTGTAGACTCGGCATCAGTGTAGGTCGGGGGACTGTGATGGCCATGGCAAAACCTTTATTCTGCGGTCGGTGAACCATTTTGGTGTTGATTTTGAGGTGTGCTTCAGATCATTGTCCTGCTGGAAGGTCCAACCACGGCCCATTTTAAGCTTACTGGAGGGGGCTGTTAGGTTTTCATTTAATATCTGCTGGTATTTGATGGAGTACAAGATACCATGTATCCTAACAAGATGTCCAGGGCCTTTGGAAGAAAAACAGCCCCATAACATCAAAGATCCGCCACCATACTTTACAGTGGGTATGAGGTGCTTTTCTGTATGGCTATCTTTCTGTCTACGCCAAACCCACCTTTGATGTTTGTTGCCAAAAAGCTTTATTTGGTCTCATCTGACCATATAACTCGGTCCCATTGAAGGTCTGACTTACATTTGGCAAACTGTAGGCGCTTTAGTTTGTTGCAGGCAAACTAGGCTTCGTCTGCATGGGGCCTTAGTTTGTTGTTGATTGACAGCAGAGGCTTTTTTCTGGCAACCCTCAAAAACAACTTGTGGTGATGTAGGTGGCATCTGATGGTAGTCTTGGAGACTTTCTGACGCCAAGACTCAACTAACCTCTGCAATTCTCCAGCTGTGATCCTAGGAGATTCTTTTGCCAGTCGAACCATCCTCCTCACGGTGCATGGGGTCAATTTACAGACAGGTCCTCTTCCAGGCTGATTCCTTACATCTCCTGTCGCTTTAAACATCTTAATTATTACCATGACAGTGGAAATGGGTATTTTCAAATGTTTAGAGGTTTTCCTATATCCATTTCCTGATTTGTGCAGCTCAACAACCTTTCGTTGCACATTGTCACTGTGTCCTTGGGTCTTTCCCATAGTGATGAGTGACTAAGGGAATTTGGCCTGCGTGACACTCATATTTATACCCCAGTGAAACAGGAAGTCATGGTTGACCACTTAAGAGTTCCTAATCAAACAGGTGATCTTAAAAATGTAAAACATGATTGGAAATATATTTCAGTTAGATTTTAATTACAAGATTTTCTAGGGGTGCCAATAATTGTGGCACACATGTTTTGGGGAAAAATATTTATTTAATGTCAAAAAGAAAATTTAACTTCAATGAAAAGGTAAGATTTTTGTGAATATTTTGAGTGAAAGACCAAGAAGATAAACAGCAAAGACATATTTTTTCATAGCCTGTTTTGCTCATATTCACTAAGGGTGCCAATAATTGTGGAGGGCACTGTAAAAAGGTCTTTGTGGATCCATTGTTCCAAAACAAATTAACGTATTTTTTCTCTATAGACCGTGGCTACGCTTCTGGATGAGCTGGGAGATAGTCTAGCTGGACTGACCCAAACAGTAAGTCAAGACGTCCTGGTGGAATATGGGGATGCCATGCTTCAGGCCACAAACAAGCTTGTGTCGACACTGGCAGAACCGACTATGACAGAGAACACCAGGAACCTTACCACCACACACGCAGGTTATTACACTAGAACACCTGGAACCTTACCACCACACACACAGGTTACTACATATTTTTTAGTGATTGGTCAATGGTTTGTTAAAGTATCTTAATTTAAAATTAAACGATTGCACAGATTAAGGAGAAAAGAACAGAGTCTATTTCCATCAATGAATCAAAAGCCACTTAAAAGTACAGTCCACGATACTGGCAAAAGTTTATGAGCGTTTGAGTTTACCAGACAATCAAATTATACCCCTCCCTCCTGTGCCACTGAAACAATGTGTTGATTGCAGTGGCGGCTCCTGAAAAAATTCTCAGGGGGGGGCAATTTATTTTGATAATGATTAAGGCGACCCATTCAGTAGGTACATTAAGTTAGCTGATTAACTCATACAGCAATACCTTTTTGTCCACTATTGGCAGCACACAACAGTAATATGTCCCCTCTTGCTACATAGCTAGAGTAGCAAGTTACAGATGGAAAGCTATGGAAGAAAGTTGCATCCAGGAGCCTTCATAAGCAAACATGACGTGGCTCCACATTAAATTATCCCACTTTTTCATTATCCACGTGTCTCAAATGTTGTATGATGTAACATAGCTCAACAGGACACATGATATGTCCAGTAACATCATAAAGAAGGGGTAACATAAGTCAAAACCAACAATATTTATTGACTGATCTTGAAAGTATTGGCTTACAAAAGCAAAATAAGTCATCACATAAAAAAATATTCAGTGTTAAGGCCCCGTCACACCATGACGTTCTTGTCAACGTTCTATGAAGTTAGAGGAAACGTTGGTAATCGTCCATGGTCGCTGGTATAGCACCAGAAGGGCGTTGTGTGAAAGCTGGTGAACGCTGTAATCGTCAGTAATCGTCGGTGATCGGCGGAGAACGCTGGTCCGAAAATACATTTTTGAACATGCACAAAAGTTCTCATGGAGACCAGCGTTCTTCAACGTTTAATTTAAACGCTGGAGAACTTTAGTGGAACGTTTTATTAACTTTGCACGCGTTTGGCTATTGTAGTCAGTCGTTGGGTAGGGTAGACTGAGTACATTTGATGCACCCGAAATAACTTATGTGCGCAGCAATCCTGAGACGTGATTTTTAGTTTGGACATGCCTACTAATGTCCTCTTTGATCCCGGGAAATTTGAGCACCTAACCCATCTCTCATACAAAGATTTCGGCGAAAGTTTTTTCACCAAGGGAAGATCTTGATTTTATCATGATTCATGTCCCTTCTACAATTAATATGTTATTAACCATACGTGATCAACAAACGCAACTTACATCATTGCAAACGTTATTCTGTGCACTATAAATCTACATATTCCATGCTATCATGTCATGCAAGGTCATTGCATAATCTAGCGAAAAGCGGAGTGGAGGGTATATATGCTTGCTTGAGCCCAGCATGAAGTAGATGTACTGAACTTGAACATAGCTGAGCACTGTTATAGCTGGTGCTGTTCCATGGCAGATGGATATGATATGAAGACTCTTGTGACATGGACAATGTTTGTGGATGTGTTGATGTTTTCTAATAATAAACATTGAGAAACACAAATTCAGTGTCAAATTTAAATAATTTATTTTAATAACATAAAACCCCAGGAATAACGCCCGTTATTTCGTAAATCACAGTAATAATAATCTTCGTCCGAAGACATTGCTAGTGAAAGAGGCTTTGTATTCTTCTTACTTTCAGCAGGATTTATCATCTTCTTACTTGCAGCAGCGCTAGTAGCAGACAAGTCAGCACACGTTTGTCGCGCACAAGTGACACGTCACAATTCGCGTTTACATGCTCCTCATGCGTGAGTCCCACGCTAGTAGTCATGCGTCAGTCCTACGCTATTCTTTCGTTAAGTCACACGCCAGATGTGTCCACCTCGCCCTAGAACGCTCGAAATTGAACGATTAGAAAGTTCAGAGAACGTTGACCAGAACGTTATGGTGTGACGGGGCCTTTAGTGAAAGAAGCAAACTGTGAAACACACTGTGAAACCTATGAAAAGTGACAGTGGTACATGAAATACAGACCGCGTTAGCCACTTCACGACCGCAATTTTCTTTCGTTCCAATTCTTGGATGTAGGATTTCCCTCCCTTTGTAGAAACCTGTTGAATGCATTTGGTCTAGGAAGTCCTAATTGTTTTGTTGTCAATTTATCTTCATTAGTACGCCGACTAAAAAGGAGTTTCTGTCAAATAGCGAATCAAGTTATTGCACTGAACAGGGCAGCCATCTTGACAGAATATGCCTCCGTTGAAGCTGTATGACGTTCGTATAGGCTTTTACGTCCACTACTTATGACACGACATGGAGGGGCGAGCCCTCCCGGAAGCCATAGAGAATGCATTGAGAGCTCTGTTTTGTGAAAAAAATAGATTTAACATGGGAGTCAATGGGAGAGGTCTGGGGCAATTTTAATTTCGCCCCAAATCGCCCCAGAAGGGGCGGGGCCATTTGAAGCACGACTTTAGGCTGACTGAACGACTGTTACCTGATTCGACAATGACATACAGAGGCAGATCAGACGGTAGTGGTAGAATCCATTAAATTTACATGTAATTTACGCGACTTACAAGAATATTACGTTTATACATCAGGAGGTTTTTTTTTTTTTTTCCTTTTCCCCTAGACAGTGCGTCGCCCCAATCACCCTCATGGACAAGCCGCCCCTGGTTGATTGGCTAGAATAGTGTAGCTCGGTCCAATCCATTGCGTTTATTCTCCCACCTTTAGTGTTTTTAAGCACATTTACAGAACATCTAGTGGAGCAATTCTCTGAATTTGACAAAGAAGTCTTAGATAAAAAATGTGGTCCCTACCTTTATTACACTGAGGGGTGTTAAATGGTGTCAAGAGAAACTAAGAAAAGAATATGTTCATGTTTTTAGTGTTTTAGGCATGATGTGCTGGTAAATGTCAGGTTTTTTGGCATTTTTTTTACATTGAATTAGCATTTGGAGTCACACATCATCGTGCTGAAGAAAACTGCATACGTTTCTGTCTCTTCCCTCCTTCTTAGAGGTGAGAATCGATTCAGTTGGACCAAATGTCACTCTGTCTGAGACACCTACCATTCACATCAAAGAGGCGTCACTCGACATCAACCTCCTCGACATCGCCAACAAAAGCAACGGTGAGATCAAGAAATGCAAGAAGGCATCATAGTTTGTAGGGCCCTCTGGGTAATTTGAGACTCGTGCCTATAACTGGGGTGAACCTACAGGTCATTTTGAAGATGTCACCTTTAGCTAACTAGAACCTGGGCCTGGATTCCCACATTTCCTTGACAGTCATAACTGACTTTGGCCATTTAATCATTCAATTGTGTTCAGATGTGACCAACGTCTTTCCCTTGAGACGTCACACTAGACCTGCCTCATGACGTTTGTTGGTTCATCTTCATTTCAGGGTCTGCTTCTGTTGCCCTCGTGACTCTCATGTACATGGAGAAGGTCCTGGACTCCAACCTTCTCCACACTGAGACTGACACGATCAAGACCACAATATCAAGAGTGGTGTCCATTTCCCTGCCTAAAACTAATATCAGTCTCCTGCCGGGTTCTTTTACCCTCACACTGCAGCACACCACGGTGAGTTTAATTGTCGTAGAAAAAAAACTCTACTAATAAATCATATCGGCTTTCTATTGGATATGGAAGAAGGTACCTCAGAAGCTAGCGGAGACATGGAAACTTATCAAAATGTGTTTTTTCTAATGTGTGTGGGGTGAACTAACAACACTTTAAAAAACTCAAGTCCACAATCAATTCTACATAATAACCCCTTCAAAAAAAAAACAACATGGGTGATTTCCAGGGATTTTTTTAATGTTCGGTAGTTATTAGTCAGTGACTTCGAACACAAATTTTCCACATCTTTCTAGCTATTCCTTTAAAATTCCTCAGTCAGTATCGGGGATTTTCGTGTTTTCAAAGTGTCGGTCTTGAGTAGCCCATTCTCCTACAGAGCCCACCTCCAGATGCACTGCTCTCCTGTGTCCAATGGAACGGCAGTCAGTGGATCATAGAGGGCTGTGGGGTCCCTGCAGTCTACAGCACCCAGACAGTGTGTACCTGTGTCCGTATGGCCACCTTCGCCCTCATCATGCAGACAGATGGAGTGCCCCAGGTGAGAGAGAGCAGCAGTTTTTTTTGGTTCGGTTCAAAATACATTATTCATTAGACTTTGTAATTCACGCTTCATCAGTACATTTTATTAACAGGTACTAAAGTGAAGTGCTTAATGGCAGTTCAGCGGTGACCAAGATTTTGAAAAATATGTTATATGAATCACTGTTTTAGTCATCCTGTAGATAATATTTTGAAGCTACCAGATTTAAAATTTTGCTCATAATAGATTAGATTTTTTATTTTTTTTATAAATTATATTTTATTTACTTCATGTTGGTACGGTATATTTCCCCTCTATATATTTCGGCTTTTTTCCCCTTTGCCTTCTGGTAGGCGTTACCGAAGTATTCGATCTCGCACCCGTAGATTGGAGAGCAGTTTCTTTCCAAGGGCCATCAGGCTTTTAAATGGACAATGATACAGTCTCGCCACTTTACATGTTACAGTTTCATCTACTGATTGCACTACCTGAAACCAGGCACATTTGATTTGTCTTTGGTTAGTATAGGTATATTAGGTTAGTATAGGTTACTATATGTGTATTATATGTTTAGCAGATTCTATTGTATATTTATTTTGTAGATTTATTATATGTTTATTATATGTGTAATCTATGTTCTATAGTACTTATATGTTATGTTATTTATGTTATGCTATGGTAGTTTGTTGTACGGTGTCTTGTCCTAAGAATTTCAGTGCCCAGTCTGACTCTGTTTTTCTGTGCATCTGACAAATAAATACTTGAACTTGAACTATATTTCAGTACATATTACTGCATTTACTTCATGATGGTACAGTATATTAATACTTTATGTTTTATTTGGAGATAAATGATAACTGTTTAAATATACACTGTGTAGTACAATTGAGTTAGTCGTCATAGAAACTAAATTATGAAATGCAATCAGTTTCAAGAGCCACATAAATGGGAATAAGCACACCTATGGCCAATGTTAATGCATATGACTGCAAATCGCTCTTTAATCAAAAGTGTTTATTTTGAAATCTGAAAACTGGTCTTATCTGAACTGAAAATCAGATACTGTGTCATACAATTTACATGGGTCTCCTCAGCTCACTAGTTTGAAGGAACGCACAGTATAAAAGAATGCTAAGTGTTCCTCCATAGACCAGTTGTTGGAAAACAGATAAAAGATTACAGACCTGAGGCCTTGTAATGTCATTTGTAGTCAGTAAATAATGAATATATTTTGTGTATTATTTATTATAGTCATCTGAACCTCAGAACTTTTTTTGTCCCCTCAGTCTAACCCAGTCTTGGCCTTGCTGAATACGGTTGCCGTGGCAGTTGGTCTGGTTTTCCTGAGCCTCTGTGTGTTGACCTTTGCCCTGTCGCCAGGGGCGGCGACGGTGAACGTTGCTCGGCTGAACCTCTGCGTGTGTCTGCTCGTGGCTCACCTCCTCTTTTTGCTCGTACAACATTTCCTGCATCTCATCCACCCACACAAGGTGATGCACTAAGCCAGAGATAACGCTATTGCAAGTGGTTTTAGGATACTTTAATTTAGTCTTTGTTACACAGGGGTTAGATAGGAAGCCAGTTGTTAAATTGAGGTGTCTGAGATACACAGATATTGTAGCCTACATAGATACTTGGACATACAGTATTCTAGACTTCCTTCTTTACCCCTGTATAACAAAGGGTTAAATCTCTGCTAAAATCAAAAAGTCAGTCATAGGGTTTCAGGCTCTGTAGTCAGAACAGGGACTTACACAGTGTAACAGATAATGAGATGCACAGACACTGTGCATAAACACCCACAGACATTCTGCCATTTTGGATTTTCTTTGCTTACAAAACAAATGTACCTACTTCCTGGTAAAAATTCCATAAAAAAATTGAGTGCTTCTCCCATTTGTGTCCTTATGCCCTGTCAAATAGAATTGTAGTATAGTACTACAGTACTACAGTTTACAAGAGCTATAGATATAGATATAGTGCACTAGTATCAGTAGAGCTTTGTGTTTCCAGCTGGTGGCTCGGACAGCATTTTGCTTCGTACTTTGTCAAGTTCAATGCCAGGTTCTCGTGGTACATGAATATAATTTAAGGATGATTAAGAATAAGCCAGAGGAGGTACTGACCATCACCAGTCACATAATCATACCTGAATACGTTCACATTTTTTTTAATATTCCTAATAATATTATATTAGAAATGTAGGGTTTCTCTTTCACAGTTCAAACAGATACTTTATGTTCATGTGTGAGACTGTTAGTGCTGCAGGTTTTTGCCCTGTCAGATGCTGTGTCTGGTTCCTGCTGGCATCCTCCACCTCACCTTTAAATTAACATCACTGCAACAAATTCTTATCTGAAATGGATTATCTGAAAGAGAAAACACCCTTATTAAATCTAAATGAATACTGATAAAAAAGCCTAAGTGCTGTCACTACAGATCATTGAGTATGTGCTCTGACTGCCATACCATCGAGCATGGCTGCAGATTTGGTACCCTGTAGACCCGGTTCAAGGCCGGGTGGGTTAACTGCTCTCTCACTTTGCTACCAATCCTTATCTTACCTACAAAATCAAAGTCCTGTGCATGTTTACCCTTTCAGGTGCTGTGTCAGACTCTTGCAGGCATCCTCCAATTTGCCTTCCTGTGCTGCTTCATGTGGATGCACCTGGAGGGCAGCACACTCGTCCTATTGGTCAGTCGACTGAGACACATCAGAGCCTACAGCAGTCAGGAGTCCTGGTGGAAATACCTGCACCTGATTGGCTACGGTGTTCCCCTGATGGTGGTGGGCGTGTCTGCTGCAGTGATGCCTGACGGCTATGGGAGTGATCAGTGAGTAACGCAAAGAGGGGGAGGGGCCAACTAACCAAGGGGTGTAATATAAGTTTGTGATTTGTAAGCCCCTCTTTTGGTTGTTTGTCCTGAAGGAGAATTGAAATGTAAATTGCAATTGTGTTTGTGCGTGTGTAGTGTGTAAATTCTTTTGATTTGATCACTCTTATTTTCCTTTAGGTGTTGGCTAAGAGACAAAAATGGCTTCCCATGGAGTTTTGTTGGACCCGTTGTCTTTATCCTTGTGGTGTGTACAGATCCATAATTACCAAAATGTATGTCTGTAGATTTTATCATATTGTCTGTTTTTTTTTTTTTTTTTGTTGAATGTTGATAAATACTGATTGACTAATCCATAAACCCAAATATGCTCTATTGGTAAAGCAACAATTGTATCTGTAATCAGAACCATAAACCCAGATATGCTCTACCAAACCAGAACAAAATGTTAAATGCTTTAAATAACGATATACATGCTCAGTTTCCTATATTTCCTTTTCAGTGCAATGTCATCTTCTTCACTGTCATCTTCATCGGCTTCAGCAGCATCATATCAAAGGCAAACACTGACACCTCAAAGATTAAACAAATGAAGTAAGCATGAGTGGTATATGGTAAATAATAATTAAAGTAAAATAACAGACATATTGTAGTTCACATTGAACCATAGGGGGTGTAGCAAATAGTTTCACATAATATCATATACCATTGCATCCCTATTATCTAGATTCTAGACCATACAACATATTAAAGTAAAATACACACACACACACACACACACACACACACACACACACACACACACACAGACACACCATACTACACACAAGACCATACTGAACTTACCAGTGTTGTCCACGTCTTTACTGTAGGATTCTTATCATGAAAACTGCTGTCCAGTTCTTCATCCTGGGTTGCCCCTGGATACTCGGTTTCTTCGTGGAAAGCAGCGACATACTGAACATTCTCTTCCTTTTCCTCAACTCCCAGCAAGGAACCTTCCTGTTTCTGGTCCACTGTGTTCTCAATGAGGGGGTGAGTCAGGGTTGTGAATGCCTTTTGACCCAGGTTGCCCCAGGTTCCCAGTGCTTCTGTGGGTCAAGCGTGCCAGGCCAGGTGTTTGTGTGTGTGTGTGTGTGTGTGTGTGTGTGAATTGTTGAGTGTGTGTAACCCAGCGTTTCTCAAAGTGTGGGTGGGGCGCAGAGACGTGACAGGTGAGCCGCGAATGGACGCGATGAACGGGAGATTTTTTTTTTTACCCCTGATCTATGGCAATGCTTTCCTTTATAGACAATAGATTTTGATTGACGTCGGCGTATTAATTGCAGCGGGACAATTAAAAAAAAACTTTAATTTAGTTTAGTTAGGGCTGTGTACTGTTCTCGCTACGTGTTTTACATGTCCAGTGTGTTGACAGTCAGTTCAACAGTCAGCCAAACTTGATTTCACGAGCCAGGTAGCGAGCGTCTTGCTCCTTTATTGATGGCAGGTGAAAACTTATGAGTGAAACCAGGGGTGACAGTGGAACAGTGGTAGAGAAGTCGTTTAGTAATCAGAAGGTTGCTAGTTCGATTCCCTGTCGAAGCGTCCTTGAGCAAGACACTGAACCCCTAATTGCTCCTGATGTGCAGTGTGCCATCAGTGTAAATGTAAAAATGTAAAATGTGTATACATTGTAAGTCGCACATATGTAAGTCGCTTTGGATAAAAGCGTCTGCTAAATGACTAAATGTAATGTAAATGAAACAATAATACACAAGAAACTGAAAATACTTAGAAGTTATCTTAACTAAACACAGCAAGTTACTATTAGATTCATTACACCAAGAATCAGAGCAACAACAGATTACAGCACAGCTGGCTAATAAGTGCTAACGTTAGCCACCAACGGAGTTATGAATGAATGGTGTGCTAACGGTCACATATTAGAAGGTAGAGTATCTAAATGAATAATAATTACATTTTACGTTTCAACGAACCAACACAGTTCATAGAATTTGTTATTAGAATGTTTTCGAGGGTGCGAGGAAAAGCATAATTTAATAGAGGCTTACTAGATATGTGCGTTACTAACAGTCACAGTTGTTCCGTATCCCACAAGACAAGTATGATGTCAAAGTAAAAGTCCATCAACAGAAAGAAATACAATACTGCGTGTCCATAACAACAATACACTACAACATGAAACATGAAATCACTCAAAGCGATAGACATTTGCTGACCTAAATAAGATGCTATTTGTTATTACTTGAAGTTATTTCAATAATTGACAATTTTAGGCATTTTATGGGAGCGATGAGGGACAGGAGGGGCTTGAAAAGGCCCCCTTGTTCAAAGTGGGGAATGACAGAAAAAGTTTGAGAACCACTGGTGTAACCTGTCCCGTAAAACCTTGACTATGTGTGTTCTTCACTGTGAGTATGGCTGTCTGACTACTCAACTCATTATTACTAGAACAACATAACAATGAGAAGTAAAAGCACAGACAATTATAGTAAATACTTTTGTCATTAATATTAATTTAGTCAGTTAAGGCCTTGATCCTTTAATTCATTGTCTTGCTCAACTTTTGGAGCAAGATGGCAATGAAACCACAGATCCCAGATGCCTTACAAAACATGCCAGTGCCAGATGCTAACACCCATGGGTTTCAGCCTTACGTCCGTGACACAAGGTCAGGCCATTGTTGAGCGTCTCACAGTTTTTGTATAGTTTTACATAGTTCTTCCACATCCTTGCCACTAGTTGGACCCCAGTCGCGGCGTTTCGGCCGATTGAACATGTTGAATCAGCAGCTGAGCCCATCAGTGAGAGAGATCACTCTGATTTACTGTTCAGAAAAAAAAGCTTCCAACTCCAGCTTTTGACACAGGTTCAGCAAAGCTGTAGTAGGCTTGTCCATGATTGCACTCATTTAGTTCAGTTTCGCTTTCTGTTTCATCTCCACATCTTCCTTTCTTTTACCGCAACCAAAATAACAAGGGCTGATGACACCAGTGCCATTTGCAACTTCTTATAAGATGTATTCACGATTAGAAGTAGCTATGTTAGGAAACCGTCTGTGGTGAGCAAAGGTGGGGTAACAGTGGTCTAGGTCAACACTTGGGTTACCCTTTAAAACGGGAGCGTGTTTCTGACAGCAAGGGTTACACACAGTACACTGTGGATAAAAGGGACTGCAAAATTAATACAATTCTTTTTTTTTAGGTTCGGCAGCAATACAGGAAGTGGTGGCTGAATCTGAAGCAGGGATGCAACCCTACTAACCCCTACAATGCACATGAATTAGCTAAAACAACGTCTTCAGGATAAATCGATTTTAAATCTCTTTGAGAGATTGAGAGATTAACAATGCTTCTGTGCTATGACAATGTTATGAATCTATGATATGGTTGTTTCTAGCTATTGAGAGATTAACAATGCTTCTGTGCTATGACAATGTTATGAATCTATGATATGGTTGTTTCTAGCTATTGAGAGATTAACAATGCTTCTGTGCTATGAGGTGGTCAATTTTCTGTGAAAAGAGCTTGCAGCAGAAGCAATACAGAGTATTGTTTTTCCTTGAATATACAAGCCAGCTTCTCTTCATTTTCTCCCCATTTACTAATTTCCTGTAGAAGTGGTTGTGGTGGCAGCTTCTCCCATCATCTCTTTTTGGAAATGTAAAGTCTGGACTGGTCTGGTATGGTCCTCTGCAAACTAACTCTGTCCTTACCGGATCACAGAGGGCTGGCCAGTCAGCAGGATCTATAGGTTCTCCCTGGATATCAGGAATTGCGGAGGGTGAGGTGTCTGCAGGCGGCAGTGTAGTTTCACTGGTGCCCTGAGTGCTTGATGTGGTCCTGGATGTCCCTTCACCTTCACCTGTATTCAAGCATATTGTATAGCCAGACAAGCGGTGTTTAATATAATAAGTGAAATGATCATGAATGTGGTTGAATTTCTTTAAGAAAACAAGCTATTGTATTTAACACATGCTAACATGTTTCTATTGTACTTTAAAGTATGGATGTGGCTTGAATAAATACAATTAAATAGACTCACCTGATGCAGGCTGTGTGTTCCTGGCCCCTTGAGTACTACTGGATGTCCCTTCTCCTGCAGCTGTATTTAAACACAGAGTTCATCCATGCTGTTCGTTACACAATTGCATTTGGACAATTGCAAATGGTCTTTTGACATTTACATCCATGTAGGTTATCAGTGAAGTTACGTTTGCTAGTAATAGCCTACGTAGAAAATTAGCAAAGTAACAGTCGCTAGCTAGCTATAGCTAGCCTAAGTGACAGCAATGAAACGTCCAATATTAGGTGATGCACAATACTACATTTATTTCGTTTGACACCCTAATGGCTGAGATGAGAAGACTTACCTCTGTACTTGGCTTTCTTTTCCTATTCTTCCTCTTTGTTTTCGTCCCTGTGCTCCAGATGGTTTAGACCGCTTCATTTTTGCGAAATGCGAATGTCACGTAGCTGACACGCTCACCCCACCCTGGCAGTGTGCAGGAGCCCTCACGTAACTAACGTCACGTAACGTAACTTAACGCAACCGCGCCCCCCCAAATTAGGAAATTATCGACAATAACCATCAATTCAATCTAAAAATCAGGTTGACCAGTAACCGTGTGGCTGAAGGGGCGCCCTAAGATGATCATGATTAATAAACATGTTTTAATTTGCTTGTTATTGTTACTATGATTAATGGGAAGTAGGTCCAAGGGCGACACTAGAGGGCGCCCCCAACCCATTTGTCGCCCTAGGCAGTCGCCTAGTTCGCCTATAGCGATCGCCGGCCCTGCACACGCACGCACACACACACACACACACACACACACACACACACACACACACACACACACACACACACACACACTCACAGACACAAACAGACACACACAGCCTAATACATTATTTATGACACATACAAATACACACACACACACACACAGACACACATGCATGTACATGCACACATTGCTTGTGCCATCCTTTCCTAACAAATAGTTTAGTAGTGCATTTGAGGGTATAGGCCAAATCCTTTACTCTTAACACACACACACACACACAGACATATCTAATGACTCTTTCTGAAGTGATGTGAGCCAACTCTTTTGAGTTAGTTCATTTTAATGCTCAGTCAAAGACATTGTTTTGTGTTCGAAGACAAGCCTTCTAACATGTTACTGTAAAAACGTATTGGTATGAATTTGAAGAATTGCGCAAATTTGGGCCAAATCCTTTCCTCTTAACACAAGATGAGACGCAGGAAATTATGGAAAAGCAGATAAAGGAGGTGCGCCACGAGCAGACACACACAAAGGTTCAGCCGAGGCCAACATTTCAGGGTACTTCTTGTAAACACTGTGCTTTTCTGGAAACCAACTGGGCAGCGTTCCAGTTTGAGTTTGAGTTCAGCTGAGCAAAGTTCACCGTCGCTGCCCCTGGCAACAGGGCAAAGGTCAACACAGGAAAACCAGGTCAGCTGCCACGGCAACCGTGTTAGGATCTAGTTAGACTGAGGGGACAAAAACACTTCTGAGGTTCAGATGACTATAATAAATAATACTGTAAAAATGTATTGGTTTACATAGAAGTGCAAGTAAATTTGTATTGTGAGCAAAGGAAATCCAAGAGGCTCAGGAAAACCAGGGCAGCTCCCATGACAACCGTGTTCAGCAAGTCAAGGACTGTGTTAGACTGAGGAGACAAAAAACTTCTCTGGTTCAGATGACTATAATAAATATTAGACAAAATAAAAACGTTATTTACTGAATAAAAATGACATTACAAGCAGTGGCGAAACCACCGGGGTGTCAAGGGGTGGCAGCTGCCACCCTAAAAACATTGCTTGCCACCCCACTTGCCACCCAGGTTGTCAGAAGTGTCTCCTATAATATACTATACATTTATTGAATGGTATTATATTTTTGCTACTTAAGCTGTTGATCTCTTTGGTAACTTGTTCTAAAATCTTTAAGTTCCCCCTCCCCTGTAAAATGGTTAAGTCCATGAGTCTGCTTTGCTCTCTTGTCACCGTGGTTGCCCATCTCCGCTCCATTCCAGTGAAAAAAGAAACGGTTTGAAAGCATTTGAGAAGCGAAAAACTGCCTATGGACATATTCAATAAGTGTGGAGATCATGTGCATATTCAAATTAATTTAAAAAGAAACTTGTAATACAAAACATTTAACTTTTCATGGGTACTTTCATTGTGTAAAGTTTCATTTTGATAGAAATAAAAGAAAAAATTACATTTTTGAGGTGTATTTTTGCCATGCATTATTAGCACACATCTCAGATTGATGAGAATTAAACATATTTCCTCAACTAGGATTTCTTAGGACTTTTAGTATGTTGTTCTGGACACCTCATAGAAATGATCTATGCTGAAAAAAAATTATTTTACAATTAGTCTGTCGTAAAACGCTACTTTGCCTGGACTATTAGCTAACCAACGTCTTACTAACTTCTTTAGTACAGTAAGGTGGACTGACAGAAAATGTTATAGCAGTTTTTTCTCAGTTTTTATTTTCATTACGTGAGTAGCCTAACTGTTAAGCTATTCTGAAATCAGATTTTAGATAACACTAACCTTTTTCTCACAAAAAGCCTTTTTCTGGCTGTTAGTCTAGCTTTGGTATAAATTATGTTGTATGTGATAACCTAATACATACAGAACAAGCCATTAGAAATTCAATTGGCCGTTTAGAAGTTTGTCTGTTTTCACTATCTGGATTTGTATAAATAAATACATATAGACACCAGGCATGTGTGTGTGTGTGTGTGATATGCCACCCTTGAATTTCAACTTGCCACCCTTCTGCCACCCCATGTAAAGTTTTCTAGAATCGCCACTGATTACAAGGCCTCATGTCTGTAATCTTTTATCCATTTTGAAAACTGTCCTATGGAAGAAAGCTCAGGGGAACACCGTAGTTAATCAGGTGCAGGTATTTCCACCAGATCTCCTGACCTCTGTAGACTCAAAGTGGAGGACGCCAACAGGGACCTGACACAGCACCTGGCAGGGAAAACTAGCATAGGACTTTGCTTTTTGTAGATAAGCTTTTTATTGGGAGTCATATAGATTCAAATACGTTGTTTTCTCTTTCAGATAATACACATTTCAGATAAGAATATGTTGCAGTTAGCTTAAAGGTGAGATAGAGGATGGCAGCAGGAACCATACACAGCACCTGACAGGGCAAAAACTGCAGCACTAACAGTCTCCAACATGAACATATTCAGGGATGATTGTGTGACTGGTGAGGTTCAGAACCTCCATTGGCTCACTCTTAATCATCCTTAAATTATACTCAGAACCTGACACTGAAAAAGACAAAGTACTAATCACAGGGTTGGCTGTCTGAGCCACCAGCTGGAAACACAAAGCTCTACTGATACTAGTGCACTATATCTATATCTATAGCTCTTGTATGCTGTAGTACTATACTATAATTATATTTGACAGGGCATCAAGCACAGATGGGAGAAAAACTCTATTTTGAATGTTTTTTTTATCAGGAAGTGTAAGTAAATTTGTATTGTAAGAAAAGAAAATCCAAAATAGCAGAATGTCTGTGGGTATTCATACACAGTGTCTGTGTATCTCAGTATCTGGGACACTGTTCAAGTCCCTGTTCTGACTATGGAATATGACCTCTAGGACTGGGCTTCCTTGTATAACAAAGAGTAAAATCTCTGCACATACAATTATAGTAAATACTTTTGTCATTAATATTAATGTAGTCAGTGTAGGCCTTCATCCATTATGCATTGTCTTCAGGGGCGTAACTAAAGGGGGTGCAGCAGGTGCGGCTGCACCTGGGCCCGTGGGTCTTGGGGGCCCGTAGCCAGGGGGTTTTCGTGCCCAAGAAAAATATCTGCGCAGGGGAGGGTTAATGACATACAAAACAAAAAAGCCAGAGTACTGTACGTCCAAGTATCTACAGTGCCCTCCGCAATTATTGGCACCCCTAGTGAATATAAGCAAAACAGGCTATAAAAAAATATGTCTTTGCTGTTTATCCTCTTGGTCTTTCACTCAAAATATTCACAAAAATCTTACCTTTTCATTGAAGTAAAACTATTGAAAGAAAAAAAACTGTTGACATTAAATAAATATTTCCCCCCAAAACATGTGTGCCACAATTATTGGCACCCCTTAATTTAATGTTTTGTGCAGCCTCCCTTTGCCAAGATAACAGCTCTGAGTCTTCTCCTATAATGCGTGATGAGGTTGGTGAACACATGGCACAGGATCTGAGACCGTTCCTACATGCAGTATCTCTCCAGATCCTTCAGATTCTGAGGTCAACGTTTGTAGACTCGGCTTCAGCTCATCCCACAGATTTTCTATGGGGTTTAGGTCGGGGGACTGTGATGGCCATGGCAAAACCTTTATTCTGCGGTCGGTGAACCATTTTTGTGTTGATTTTGAGGTGTGCTTCGGATCATTGACCTGCTGGAAGGTCCAACCACAGCCCATTTTAAGCTTACTGGAGGGGGCTGTTAGGTTTTCATTTAATATCTGCTGGTATTTGATGGAGTCCATGATACCATGTATCCTAACAAGATGTCCAGGGCCTTTGGAAGAAAAACAGCCCCACAACATCAAAGATCCGCCACCATACTTCACATTGGGTATGGGGGTCTTTTCTGTATGGCTATGTTTCTGTCTACGCCAAAACCACCTTTGATGTTTGTTGCCAAAAAGCTTTATTTTGGTCTCATCTGACCATATAACTCGGCCCCATTGAAAGTCTGACTTACATTTGGCAAACTGTAGGCGCTTTAGTTTGTAGTTGATTTACAGCAGAGGCTTTTTTCTGGCAACCCTCCAAAACAACTTGTGGTGATGTAGGTGGCGTCTGATGGTAGTTTTGGAGACTTTCTGACCCCAAGACTCAACTCACCTCTACAATTCTCCAGCTGTGATCCTTGGAAATTCTTTTTCCAGTTGAACCATCCTCACGGTGCGTGGGGTCAATGTACACACACGTCCCCTTCCAGGCTGATTCTTAACATCTCCTGTCGCTTTAAACTTCTAAATTATTTCCATGATAGTGGAAATGGGTATTTTCAACTCTTTAGAGATTTTCTTGTGTCCATTTCTTGATTTGTGCAGCTCCACAACTTTCTGTCGCACATCGTCACTGTGTTCTTGGGTCTTTCCCATAGTGATGAATGACTAATGGAATTTGGCCTGTGTCACCTCATATTTGTACGCCAGTGGAACAGGAAGTCATGGTTGACCTCTTGAGTTCCTTATCAAACAGGTGAACTTAAAAATGTAAAACATGACTGGAAATATACTTCAGTTAGATTTTAATTATAAGATTTTTCTAGGGGTGCCAATAATTGTGGCACACATGTTTTGGGGAAAAATATTTATTTAATGTCAACAGTTTTTTTTTCTTTCAATAATTTTACTTCAATGAAAAGGTAAGATTTTTGTGAATATTTTGAGTGAAAGACCAAGAGGATAAACAGCAAAGACATATTTTTTTATACCCTGTTTTGCTCATATTCACTAGGGGTGCCAATAATTGTGGAGGGCACTGTATGTAGGCTGCAATATATGTGTACATCAGACACCTCAACTTAATGACTGGCTTCCTATTTAACCCCTGTGTAACAAAGACAAATGTAAAGTCTCCTAAAGCCGCTTGCAGTAGCATTATCTCGGGTAGAGTATCTCCTTTTGTGGGTGGATGAGACTTAGAAAATTATGTAAAAGCAGATAAAGGAGGTGTGCCACGAGCACACACACGCAGAGGTTCAGACTGCTTTTCTGGAAACCAACTGGGCAGCGTTCCAGTTTGAGTTTGAGTTTGACTTCAGTTAAGCCAAGCTAAGTTCCCCGTTGCCGCCCCTGGCAACAGGGCAAAGGTCAACACACAGACGCTCAGGAAAATCAGGTCAGCTGCCACGGCAACCGTGTTCAGCAAGTCCAGGACTGCATTAGACTGAGGGGATGAAAAACACTTCTGAGGATCAGATGACTATGATAAATAATACACAAAATAAAAACATTATTAACTGACTACAAATTACATTACAAGTCCTCAGGTCTGTAATCTTTTATCTGTTTCCAAAACTGTCCTATGGAAGAAAGACCAGGGGAACACCGTAGTTAATCAGGTGCAGGTATTTCCACCAGGTCTCCTGACCTCTGTAGACTCAAAGTGGAGGACGCCAACAGGGACCTGACACAGCACCTGGCAGGGAAAACTAGCATAGGACTTTGCTTTTTGTAGATAAGCTTTTTATTGGGAGTCATATAGATTCAAATACGTTGTTTTCTCTTTCAGATAATACACATTTCAGATAAGAATATGTTGCAGTTAGCTTAAAGGTGAGATAGAGGATGGCAGCAGGAACCATACACAGCACCTGACAGGGCAAAAACTGCAGCACTAACAGTCTCCAACATGAACATATTCAGGGATGATTGTGTGACTGGTGAGGTTCAGAACCTCCATTGGCTCACTCTTAATCATCCTTAAATTATACTCAGAACCTGACACTGAAAAAGACAAAGTACTAATCACAGGGTTGGCTGTCTGAGCCACCAGCTGGAAACACAAAGCTCTACTGATACTAGTGCACTATATCTATATCTATAGCTCTTGTATGCTGTAGTACTATACTATAATTATATTTGACAGGGCATCAAGCACAGATGGGAGAAAAACTCTATTTTGAATGTTTTTTTATCAGGAAGTGTAAGTAAATTTGTATTGTAAGAAAAGAAAATCCAAAATAGCAGAATGTCTGTGGGTATTCATACACAGTGTCTGTGTATCTCAGTATCTGGGACACTGTTCAAGTCCCTGTTCTGACTATGGAATATGACCTCTAGGACTGGGCTTCCTTGTATAACAAAGAGTAAAATCTCTGCACATACAATTATAGTAAATACTTTTGTCATTAATATTAATGTAGTCAGTGTAGGCCTTCATCCATTATGCATTGTCTTCAGGGGCGTAACTAAAGGGGGTGCAGCAGGTGCGGCTGCACCTGGGCCCGTGGGTCTTGGGGGCCCGTAGCCAGGGGGTTTTCGTGCCCAAGAAAAATATCTGCGCAGGGGAGGGTTAATGACATACAAAACAAAAAAGCCAGAGTACTGTACGTCCAAGTATCTACTGTATGTAGGCTGCAATATATGTGTACATCAGACACCTCAACTTAATGACTGGCTTCCTATTTAACCCCTGTGTAACAAAGACAAATGTAAAGTCTCCTAAAGCCGCTTGCAGTAGCATTATCTCTGGTAGAGTATCTCCTTTTGTGGGTGGATGAGACTTAGAAAATTATGTAAAAGCAGATAAAGGAGGTGTGCCACGAGCCGACACACGCAGAGGTTCAGACTGCTTTTCTGGAAACCAACTGGGCAGCGTTCCAGTTTGAGTTTGAGTTTGACTTCAGTTAAGCCAAGCTAAGTTCCCCGTTGCCGCCCCTGGCAACAGGGCAAAGGTCAACACACAGACGCTCAGGAAAATCAGGTCAGCTGCCACGGCAACCGTGTTCAGCAAGTCCAGGACTGCATTAGACTGAGGGGATGAAAAACACTTCTGAGGATCAGATGACTATGATAAATAATACACAAAATAAAAACATTATTAACTGACTACAAATTACATTACAAGTCCTCAGGTCTGTAATCTTTTATCTGTTTCCAAAACTGTCCTATGGAAGAAAGACCTGGGGAACACCGTAGACAATCAGGTGCAGGTATTTCCAGCAGATCTCCTGACCTCTGTAGACTCAAAGTGGAGGATGCCAACAGGGACAGTTTGCTCAGAAACACATATACTGAAAGGGTATGGGCCAAATCCTTTACTCTTAACACACACACACACACATGCAGACATGTCTTCTGAAGTGATCCAACTCTTTTGAGTTAGCTCATTTTAATGCTCAGTCATTAATAATTTTAAAGTTTACCTACCATGGAATTATCAGTGGTGGGACAGAGAGCTATTTTTTAAAACGCCCAAAGAAGAGCTAACTGCATTAAGAATGATGACGATTCAGAATAGAAAGGTGTTAGACCAACTTACAGCTGCGTCAGGAGGGGTGTGTGTCATGGAAGGAGACGCATGCTGCACATACATCCCTGAGAACGAAGAGGATGGTCACACAATAGATACGGGCATACAGGATTTAAACCAATTTGTTAAAGATCTCCAGGAACGACAAACTGCGAGTAATGACTGGTTGGCTGGACTCTTCCCAGGAGTAAAGGCCTGGATAATAACATTACTGGACCCAGTGGTAATGGTATTATACTTGCTGATGTTGATAGCCTGCTGTGTGATTCCATGTGTTAGGGCAATGATAGACTCAACGGTAAGGAAAAGCTTTGGCCAGTATGTCAAACTGCCTCAGGAGGAGGAAATTAAAGATTGGCAACCCCGGGGATATACGATGATGCTGTATGTAACAGTGGTTATGTATGAGCTTAATGTGTGATGCAAAGATTAGTGTAAAAACCCCTTGACTTAAAATACAGCAAAGGCTTTCCAAACAAGACACAATGGAGTCATAGATTAAACCCAGGGGAATTACTGTACTGGAGAAAATGATAAAAAGGCAGGAAATTCATTAGAAATGATGAGAATTGCAAACGTTATTGTGCAAAGCGTGCCATGTGAAATATTGTTTTTTTTGTCCTTGGGAATACAGTGTGCCGGAACAGTGATACTCCCTGGTCTTCTTATCTCTGTAACTCTGTTAAATAGACACTGCCTGTGAGATAATTGCTTTGACGGTCATATACTGCTTGTCACTCTGTGTGTTTCTATCCTTCTGCAGAAGACTAATAAACTCATAACTAATAAATAATTAAAAGACTGATTTTTGCAATAGACTGGTTATTATCAGATTCCCACAATAGTATCTCAGACAGTTAAGTTTTTTACATAATACCTGAAATGAATCACTGGCTTCCGATTTAACCCCTGTGTAGCAAACACAAATGTAAAGTCTTCTAAAGCCGCTTGCAGTAGCATTGTCCCCTCTTAGCTTATCACCTTGTGTGGGTGGATGAGACGCAGGAAATGATGTACAAGCAGATAAAGGAGGTGTGTCACGAGCAGACACACGCAGAGGTTCGGCCCATGCCATTTTAGGGTACTTCTGGGCAGCGTTCCAGTTTCAGTTTGTCTCTCTCCCTCTCTCTATTTAAACTGTTGCATGCCAGCATTACGGCCAGTTGCCATCAGGTGTGCCAGCTGTCAGGATCTCAAACTCAGCCTTCCTCTCACCTGTGAGTATGCTTCATTCACATTCGCTACCTACCTTTACATTTTGGCAATGCAAGACTTTTAGACCTAGTGCCTATTTTGACTGTTTATATTGATAAATACTTTACTATTAACGTTTACGATCACTGAACTAATTAAAGTAATGGTAGAATATAGCTGTCCAAGTATGTGTATAAGAGGTACAACTGAGATGCATACATTTGTGAACATCAGGTAGACAAGGCTGTTTAAAGAAAATAATGCTGGACTTTATTAACTATTAACTTGGTCGTGAAAGCAGGTCATTACATCACTTGTGTTTAAAAGAATACATTGTGTGTGTGTATGAGAGAAAGGGAGACAGAGATCGATAGAGAGAGAGAGAGAGAGAGACAGAGAGAGAGAGACAGAGAGAGAGACAGAGAGAGATCTGCTTGTTTCATCACAACTCGTTAAAATGTATTTGTGCCATAATGTTTCCTAACCAGCTCACACTCTGAGCAAATGCATGTGGGGTTATGTCGGGGAGGCAAGTGGAAAATGACAATTTATCTCTGTTTCCTCTACAGGCTAGATCATTTGGACCTTCCATTAACACTGAAATCATGGGTGAGTTGAGTGGGTTGTACTGTATTTATCTGCAGGTGCAGCAGGTGTTCTAATTTTAAAAGGTCAACTGTCAGAGTATTCACCCCTGTAAGAAATGCAGTGTGCAGTGTGTCAGTATGTCAGGTGACAGATTTGTTTATGTAATATTGTAGTATAGCAAGGGACAAGAGCAACCAATATCTTACATAAGGATATAACCAAATAAGAACAGGTAAAACTAGCTATATGAGTAAAATTGAACTGAATTGAATTGAAAGTGCAGCTTCTAGTGTTTACACTGGATCCATAAAAAGGTTAGAGATGCTGTAAAAACAAATTTAATTGTAAAAGGATAATTCTCCCAAACAAATCTTCTTTCCTTCTTCCACTCTTCTTTCCTTCTTCCAATCTTTTTTCCTTCTTTCACTCTTCTTCTTTTCTTCTTTCCTTCTTCTACTTTTCTTTCCTTTCTTCACTCTTCTTTCTATTCTTCTTTCCTTCTTCCACTCTTCTTTCCTTCTTCCAATCTTTTTTCCTTCTTTCACTCTTCTTCCTTTCTTCTTTCCTTCTTTCACTCTTCTTTCTTTTCTTCTTTCCTTCTTCTACTCTTCTTTCCTTTCTTCACTCTTCTTTATTTTCTTCTTCCACTCTTCTTTCCTTCTTCCGCTCTTCTTTCCTTTCTTTCACTCTTCTTTCTTTTCTTCTTTCCTTCTTCCACTCTTCCTTCCTTCTTCCACTCCTCTTTACTTTCTTCCACTCTTCTTTCCTTCTTTCACTCTTCTTTCCTTTCTTCTTTGCTTCTTCAGTCTTCTTTTTTTTCTTCTTCCTTTCTTAACTTTTGCATTTCAGGCACTGGTATTTCCTTCAGGAAATGCATTTTCTAGTTATAATTATCTGCTATATAATACTTTTTGACATGCCTTGTGCCCACTATTTACGCACTGGTTGTGACAGTAAATAAAATCCAGTAAATGTAAAAAAAAAGTAAATGTCTCATATACTGTTACTGTATTAATATACTGTTGAAAATCTATATCACTGTCCAATCAAAATTCAGTGATTAATCCACCTCACAGTTGAAAAGAACTGAAGGGTTCCAGCCAGTGGCATGAAAACAACGTCAAACCTTAGTTTTTTTGTTACGTATAAAATGCTCTCCTAAAAAGAGTAATTCTAAATAAAAACATTTAAAAAGTACTCCACAAATAATTTATTATAGCCTTTTTCAGGCAAACTGAAATGTTAGGCTAATATAGTTATTTAATATTAATAGACCATTTACAGTGTGATATGAATATGAATTTACAGTGTGATATGAATATGAATTAGATAAGAATTTAAAAGGGAACCATTAGAAAACAGTGCCATGAGAATATATTTTGGAGAGGCTGATACTTCAAAGGATTTAGTTTAATCCTTGCTCTTCGGTACTTACAGACTTATACCAAACCAAAAACATCAGGCTACTAGGCTGATATATAAAATACGTGAATAAAATATATTTACTGTATTTACTGTCTCTGTGTTTTTGTCTAGCTGGATCCCTTCTGCGGATTGTGCTGCTGGGTAAAACAGGCGTGGGGAAGAGTGCCTCTGGGAATACCATCCTGGGCATCGAGGAGTTCGTTGAGGAATCCTCACCTGCATCAGTGACAAGGCAGTGTAAGAAATACAAAACCAAAGTGTCAGGAAGAGAGGTGGAAGTGGTCGACACGCCCGGACTCTTCGACACATCGCTCACCAACGAGCAGCTGAAGGAGGAGATTGGGAAGTGCGTGTACATGACCGTTCCCGGTCCCCATGTTTTCCTGCTGGTGATTAGGCTGGGTGTGAGATTCACCGAAGAGGAACGCAACACCATGAAGTGGATTCAGGAAACCTTCTCCAAGTTGGCTCTGAAATACTCCATGGTTCTATTCACTGGTGGGGACTCCATCAGTATACTGCTGGAGGATTATATAGAGAAAAGCCCACAGCTTAAACAGCTAATTGGAGAGTGTGGGGACAGATACCACGTCTTTGACAACAAGAAGAGAGACCGCACACAGGTGACCCTTCTGCTGGCCAAGATTGATAGGATGGTAGCGACCAATGGTGGAAAGCACTACACCGATCAGATGTACGAGGAGGCCCAGAGAAAGATTGAAGAGGAGAAAGAGAGGAAGAGGAAGGAGGAAGAGAAGAAACGTCAGGAAGCTGAAAGGAAAAGAGAAGAGGAACAGAAGAAGAGAGAGGAGGCCATTCGAAAGGAGTTGGATAGACAAGCGAAAAAGAGACTGGAGGAGGAGAGAAAGAGGATTGAGGAAGTAGGCAGACAGAGGCTGGAGGAGGAGAGAAAGAGGAGGGAGGAGGACAGGAGGGAGTATGAGCGGAGAAGAGAGGAGGAGAGGAAGATGTATCAGGAACAAGAGAAGAGAAGGGAAGATGAAAGGAGGGAGGAGGAGAGGAAAAGAATGGAGGAGAGGAAGGACTGGGAGAGGAAATGCGAGGAGAACAGGAAGATATTTGAGGAACGAGATAAGAGAAGGGAGGAGGAAAGGAGGGAGGAGGGGAGGAAAAGAGAGGAGGAGAGGAAGGACAGGGAGAGGAAATATGAGGAACAAGAGAGGATAAGGGAGAAGGAAAGACAAAGAGAAAAGGAGATGGATGAAAAGAGGAGAAAGCAAGCGGAGGAGACGGAGAAGAACAATAACCCATTACTAATTTTGGGGAAGGCCGTGTTGACGGTTCCTGCTTTTGTAGGTGGAGCAGCAGTTGGGCTGGTTAAGGCAGCAGTGGATGTCCCTGTTGGCATGTTTAAAGGTATGGATGAAGCCATAGGGCATAAAGTAGATAACGTCAAAGGTGTAGATGTTCCGGGAGTTTTTGTGGAAGGAATCGCAGGAGAATTGAAGGGAGGAATTGTGGAGGTCGCAAAGGCCCCAGTAAAAGTCCTAGATGGTGGGTTTGATATGGTTAAAGGTCTTTGGAAATGAAAAAAAGAGATTTTATCTGGTAAAAAACTCTGCTGTCTACAGTCTGCTGTGTTAAATACATCAGATATCATAATGGGCACATTGAAATCCTTTAGACATTAATATCCTTTTGGTAAATTTCAGTTGTATTCTATGTCTACACTAAATGAATGCTCTCATCTTTTTTTTGCATGTTATTAACCTGAGATGGGTGACAGTTTTTGTCCACTTAGTGAAACCAATGCGATCATATTTAGTTATAATTTGTTCTGCTCTTAGGGAAAAAAATATTATCATACTTACTTATTAACTTTCCCATGTTGTTTGTATTGTAGCAGGCAAAAATAAAGCTGTTTCATTCATGAATGTCTTGGTGTCAAATTTCATATTCCTTAACCCCCCCCCCCTCACACACATACACACACACAGAGACACACACACACTAACACTCACACACGCACACACACACACACACACACACACACAAACACACACTCACAGACACTTAGCCTAATACATTATTTATGACACATACAAATAAACACACACACACACACACAGACACACATGCATGTACATGCACACATTGCTTGTGCCATCCTTTCCTAACAAAGAGTTTAGTAGTGCATTTGTGGTGAATGTCAGATTCACCATAAAATCCAAGTGTCCACAACTGGGTGACAATGTTAACATTTTTGCCATGATGGGGACAATACTTTGCAGTAATGTGTTACATAATATTCCTAAAAGCTCTGCAGTTTAGGAGGCTGTCACTCTGCAGGGATTTCCAACCAGAACCACAGCGCCATGTAATGGGCTATTAAGGTAAACACAGTAAACCGAAACAGGCATTCATGCAGTCATATCCTTCCTCTGATGCCACGTCTACCTTAAGACGGGTGTCTCCTTTGTTTTACAGCAGTGAAGGCCAAGTCTCAGTTTGCTCAGAAACATATATACTGAAAGGGTATAGGCCAAATCCTTTACTCTTAACACACACACACACACACTCGCAGACATATCTAATGACTCTTTCTGAAGTGATGTGAGCCAACTCTTTTGAGTTAGTTCATTTTAACGCTCAGTCAAAGACATTGTTTTGTGTTCGAAGACAGGCCTTCTAACATGTTACTGTAAAAACATAATGGTTTACCAAGAAGTGCAAGTGCATTTGTATTGTGAACAAAGAAAATCCAAGAGGCTAAGGAAAATCAGGGCAGCTTCCATGACAACCGTGTTCAGCAAGTCCAGGACTACATTAAAGAGGGGACAAAAAACTTCTGAGGTTCAGATGACAAAATAAAAACATTATTTACTGAATAAAAATGACATTACAAGGCCTCAGGTCTGTAATCTTTTATCTGTTTCCAAAACTGGCCTATGGAAGAAAGCTCAGGGGAACACCGTAGCCAATCAGGTGCAGGTATTTCCACCAGGTTTCCTGACCACTGTAGAATTAAAGTGGAGGAAGCCAACAGGGACCTGACACAGCACCTGGCAGGGAAAACTAGCATAGGACTTTGAATATTGTAGATAAGCTTTTTATGGGAAGTCATTTAGATCCACAGACGTTGTTTTCTCTTTCAGATAATCCATTTCAGATAAGAATATATTGCAGTGAGGTTAGCTTAAAGGTGATATAGAGGATGGCAGCAGGAACACGACACAGCACCTACAGCACTAACAGTCTCCAACATGAACATAAAGTCTCTGCTTGCACTGTGAAACAAAAACCTTACATTTTTGATGGAATTGATTCGGGAATATAAAAGAAATTGTGAATGTATTCAGGGATGATTGTGTGACTGGTATTGGTCAGTACCTCCACTGGCTCACTCTTAATTTATACTCAGAACATGACACTGAAACTAAGTACTAGTCACAGGGTTGGCTGTCTGAGCCACCAGCTGTAAACACAAAGCTCTAGTGATACTAATGCACTATATCTATATATATAGCTCTTGTATACTGTAGTACTGTAGTACTATACTATAATTATATTTGGCAGGCCATCAATACACAGATGAGAGAAACACCCTTTTTTATGGATTTTTTTACCAGGAAGTGTAAGTAAGTTTGTATTGTAAGCAAAGAAAATCCAAAATGGCAGAATGTCTGTGGGTATTTATGCACAGTGTCTGTGCATCTCAGTATCTGTGACACTGTTGAGTCACTGTTCTGACTATGGAGCCTGACCTCTAGGACTGGGCTTCCTTGTATAACAAAGATTAACATCTCTGCTTAAAAAAAACCCAGAATAATGTATGTCCATGTATCTATGTAGGCTATAATATCCGTGTACCTCAGACACCTCAACAGAATTTCTGGCTTCCTGTTTAACCCCTGTGTAACAAAGTCAAATATAAAGTCTCCTAAAACCTCTGGCATAGTATCACCTTGTGTGGGTGGATGAGACGCATTAAATTATATACAAGCAGATAAAGGAGGTGCGCCACGAGCATACACACCCAAAGGTTCAGCCCAGGCCAACATTTTATGGTACTTCTTGTAAACACTGTGCTTTTATGTAAACCAACTGGGCAGCGTTCCAGTTTGAGTTTAAACCATATCTAAAACCATTGAGAGGGCAGCTTCCAAACAGGTCACCGAGTTCCTGTCAAAGAACAATCTCCTCGATCCGAACCAGTCTGGATTCAAAAGCGGTCACTCCACCGAAACAGCCCTGTTGTCTGTAATGGAGGCCTTAAAAACAGCTAGAGCAGCAGCTCAATCCTCGGCTCTCGTCCTGCTTGACTTATCAGCTGCGTTTGATACAGTCAACCACCGCATCCTTCTGTCCATACTGTCAAGTATGGGCATTTCTGGCAATGCGCACTCCTGGTTTGAATCCTACCTCACTGGGCGCTCGTTCAACGTGTCATGGCAAGGTCAGCTGTCTGTACCTCACCGCCTCACCACTGGGGTGCCCCAAGGCTCGGTGATGGGACCACTTCTCTTTGCCATTTACACCACCTCGTTGGGCCCTATCATCCGCTCGCATGGTTTTTCCTACCACTTTTATGCCGATGATACTCAACTGTTTCTGTCTTTCCCTCCTGAGGACACCACGGTCTCGGCGCGGATTTCGGACTGTCTCGCTGATATATCCACATGGATGAAAAATCACCACCTTCAGCTGAACCTGGCCAAAACGGAACTGATGGTCTTCCCAGCCAAACAGGTCATCCACCACAACATCAAGATCAATACTGACTCTTTATCTCTTGCTCCATCCAAAACAGCAAGAAACCTCTGGGTCATTATTGATGACCAACTGACCTTCACGGCCCACATCGCCTCTGTCTCCAGGTCGTGCCGCTTTGCGCTGTACAACATCCGCAAAATCAGGCCGTACCTAACCCAGTATGCCACCCAGCTGCTGGTGCAAACCTTGGTGAGCTCCCGCCTTGACTACTGCAACGCCCTCCTAACGGGCCTGCCGGCTTGCGTGGTGAAACCACTACAGATGATCCAGAACGTGGCGGCGCGTCTGGTGTTCAACCAACCGAAAAGGGCACACGTCACCCCGCTACTCATCGAGCTCCACTGGCTGCCAGTAGCTGCTCGCATTAAGTTCAAGTCACTTATGCTTGCCTACAGAGTGCTTACTGGTTCTGCTCCCACCTACCTAAATGCTCTTGTAAGGGCAAATGTTACACCCAGGACGCTGCGCTCGTCTAGTGAGCGTCGTTTGGCACTGCCGTCCGTGCAAGCACGGCAATCCAGACTATTTTCATTTGTAGTTCCACGTTGGTGGAACGAACTGCCTAGTACTACCAGAGCAGGGGCGTCCCTCTCTACCTTCAAGAAGCTTTTGAAGACCCAACTCTTCAGAGAGCACCTCCCCTCCTAACTGGCACCTGACTAGCGCTTAACTTGCACTTCAGCAGTTACATTCCTGCACTTCTTTTTTCCTCTTTTCTAGGTTGTTGTTTTTCTAATTCTCATGTAAAGTAGTATTTATTGTTACACCATGCTTTTTTATTGCTCTTAGCTTGACTGTTCTCTCCCTTGTACGTCGCTTTGGACAAAAGCGTCTGCTAAATGACTAAATGTAAATGTAAATGTAAATGAGTTTGAGTTGAGTTCAGCTGAGCAAAGTTCACTGTCGCTGCCCCTGGCAACAGGGCAAAGGTCAACACACAGAGGCTCAGGAAAACCAGGTCAGCTGCCACGGCAAACGTGTTAAGATTATTACACTGAGGGGACAAAAACACTTCTGAGGTTTGTTATTTTCACTCTTGCGTGTTGTTTTGGAGAGGAACCACCATACGAAGCAATTTGTTGTAACAAGATAAGTTTTACTGGTAGATGCTGGTACAATACAACTCGCTCAACAGACAATCAAGTACAGTCAAGCAAGTTGGAGAATGCATTCTGATCTGATACAGGCGATGCTCAAACTTTTAAGGCCTAATCCTGTGATGTCACTCTGGGCCCCTGGGCCGCCCATCTATCGATCTTAAGATTGTGACATACTGTCTCGTCCACTCTGTACATAGTAATAACACATGATTCTTGTGGTATTTTCCACTTACAGAACTTCTGTTTTTAATCTGCTGACACATCTTTCAGGGAAGCTTTCCCTTATCTGCGCCACAGCCTTGACCATTTATGATTTCTCTTTTCGCTGCCCTTTCTCACAGCCCTATGTCCCCGTTTTAACTTGCTCTCTCGTCTGGCTTTACATTTCCCACGTGAATTTTACTTGCTGTTTCTGACTGATTTTTTCATTTGATTATACTTCATTTGATTTGATACATTTGATAATTCAAATTTATCTTACAGGTTCAGATGACTATAATAAATAATACTGTAAAAACGTATTGGTTTACATAGAAGTGCAAGTAAATTTGTATTGTGAGCAAAGACAATTCAAGAGGCTCAGGAAAACCAGGGCAGCTGCCATGACAACCGTGTTCAGCAAGTCAAGGACTGTGTTAGACTGAGGGGCCAAAAAACTTCTCTGGTTCAGATGACTATAATAAATATTAGACAAAATAAATACATTATTTACTGAATAAAAATGACATTACAAGGTCTCAGGTCTGTAATCTTGTATACTTTTCCAAAAGTGGCCTATGGAAGAAAGCTCAGGGGAACACCGTAGCCAATCAGGTGCAGGTATTTCCACCAGGTCTCCTGACCACTGTAGACTCAAAGTGGAGGACGCCGACAGGGACCTGACACAGCACCTGGCAGGGAAAACTAGCGTAGGACTTTGAATATTGTAGATAGGCTTTTTATGGGAAGTCATTTAGATCCACAGACGTTGTTTTCTCTTTCAGATAATCCATTTCAGATAAGAATATGTTGCAGTGAGGTTAGCTTAAAGGTGATATAGAGGATGGCAGCAGGAACACGACACAGCACCTACAGCACTAACAGTCTCCAACATGAACATAAAGTCTCTGCTTGCACTGTGAAACAAAAACCTTACATTTTTGATGGAATTGATTCGGGAATATAAAAGAAATTGTGAATGTATTCAGGGATGATTGTGTGACTGGTATTGGTCAGTACCTCCACTGGCTCACTCTTAATTTATACTCAGAACATGACACTGAAACTAAGTACTAGTCACAGGGTTGGCTGTCTGAGCCACCAGCTGTAAACACAAAGCTCTAGTGATACTAATGCACTATATCTATATATATAGCTCTTGTATACTGTAGTACTGTAGTACTATACTATAATTATATTTGGCAGGCCATCAATACACAGATGAGAGAAACACCCTTTTTTATGGATTTTTTTACCAGGAAGTGTAAGTAAGTTTGTATTGTAAGCAAAGAAAATCCAAAATGGCAGAATGTCTGTGGGTATTTATGCACAGTGTCTGTGCATCTCAGTATCTGTGACACTGTTGAGTCACTGTTCTGACTATGGAGCCTGACCTCTAGGACTGGGCTTCCTTGTATAACAAAGATTAACATCTCTGCTTAAAAAAAACCCAGAATAATGTATGTCCATGTATCTATGTAGGCTATAATATCCGTGTACCTCAGACACCTCAACAGAATTTCTGGCTTCCTGTTTAACCCCTGTGTAACAAAGTCAAATATAAAGTCTCCTAAAACCTCTGGCATAGTATCACCTTGTGTGGGTGGATGAGACGCATTAAATTATATACAAGCAGATAAAGGAGGTGCGCCACGAGCATACACACCCAAAGGTTCAGCCCAGGCCAACATTTTATGGTACTTCTTGTAAACACTGTGCTTTTATGTAAACCAACTGGGCAGCGTTCCAGTTTGAGTTTAAACCATATCTAAAACCATTGAGAGGGCAGCTTCCAAACAGGTCACCGAGTTCCTGTCAAAGAACAATCTCCTCGATCCGAACCAGTCTGGATTCAAAAGCGGTCACTCCACCGAAACAGCCCTGTTGTCTGTAATGGAGGCCTTAAAAACAGCTAGAGCAGCAGCTCAATCCTCGGCTCTCGTCCTGCTTGACTTATCAGCTGCGTTTGATACAGTCAACCACCGCATCCTTCTGTCCATACTGTCAAGTATGGGCATTTCTGGCAATGCGCACTCCTGGTTTGAATCCTACCTCACTGGGCGCTCGTTCAACGTGTCATGGCAAGGTCAGCTGTCTGTACCTCACCGCCTCACCACTGGGGTGCCCCAAGGCTCGGTGATGGGACCACTTCTCTTTGCCATTTACACCACCTCGTTGGGCCCTATCATCCGCTCGCATGGTTTTTCCTACCACTTTTATGCCGATGATACTCAACTGTTTCTGTCTTTCCCTCCTGAGGACACCACGGTCTCGGCGCGGATTTCGGACTGTCTCGCTGATATATCCACATGGATGAAAAATCACCACCTTCAGCTGAACCTGGCCAAAACGGAACTGATGGTCTTCCCAGCCAAACAGGTCATCCACCACAACATCAAGATCAATACTGACTCTTTATCTCTTGCTCCATCCAAAACAGCAAGAAACCTCGGGGTCATTATTGATGACCAACTGACCTTCACGGCCCACATCGCCTCTGTCTCCAGGTCGTGCCGCTTTGCGCTGTACAACATCCGCAAAATCAGGCCGTACCTAACCCAGTATGCCACCCAGCTGCTGGTGCAAACCTTGGTGAGCTCCCGCCTTGACTACTGCAACGCCCTCCTAACGGGCCTGCCGGCTTGCGTGGTGAAACCACTACAGATGATCCAGAACGTGGCGGCACGTCTGGTGTTCAACCAACCGAAAAGGGCACACGTCACCCCGCTACTCATCGAGCTCCACTGGCTGCCAGTAGCTGCTCGCATTAAGTTCAAGTCACTTATGCTTGCCTACAGAGTGCTTACTGGTTCTGCTCCCACCTACCTAAATGCTCTTGTAAGGGCAAATGTTACACCCAGGACGCTGCGCTCGTCTAGTGAGCGTCGTTTGGCACTGCCGTCCGTGCAAGCACGGCAATCCAGACTATTTTCATTTGTAGTTCCACGTTGGTGGAACGAACTGCCTAGTACTACCAGAGCAGGGGCGTCCCTCTCTACCTTCAAGAAGCTTTTGAAGACCCAACTCTTCAGAGAGCACCTCCCCTCCTAACTGGCACCTGACTAGCGCTTAACTTGCACTTCAGCAGTTACATTCCTGCACTTCTTTTTTCCTCTTTTCTAGGTTGTTGTTTTTCTAATTCTCATGTAAAGTAGTATTTATTGTTACACCATGCTTTTTTATTGCTCTTAGCTTGACTGTTCTCTCCCTTGTACGTCGCTTTGGACAAAAGCGTCTGCTAAATGACTAAATGTAAATGTAAATGTAAATGAGTTTGAGTTGAGTTCAGCTGAGCAAAGTTCACTGTCGCTGCCCCTGGCAACAGAGCAAAGGTCAACACACAGAGGCTCAGGAAAACCAGGTCAGCTGCCACGGCAAACGTGTTAAGATTATTACACTGAGGGGACAAAAACACTTCTGAGGTTTGTTATTTTCACTCTTGCGTGTTGTTTTGGAGAGGAACCACCATACGAAGCAATTTGTTGTAACAAGATAAGTTTTACTGGTAGATGCTGGTACAATACAACTCGCTCAACAGACAATCAAGTACAGTCAAGCAAGTTGGAGAATGCATTCTGATCTGATACAGGCGATGCTCAAACTTTTAAGGCCTAATCCTGTGATGTCACTCTGGGCCCCTGGGCCGCCCATCTATCGATCTTAAGATTGTGACATACTGTCTCGTCCACTCTGTACATAGCAATAACACATGATTCTTGTGGTATTTTCCACTTACAGAACTTCTGTTTTTAATCTGCTGACACATCTTTCAGGGAAGCTTTCCCTTATCTGCGCCACAGCCTTGACCATTTATGATTTCTCTTTTCGCTGCCCTTTCTCACAGCCCTATGTCCCCGTTTTAACTTGCTCTCTCGTCTGGCTTTACATTTCCCACGTGAATTTTACTTGCTGTTTCTGACTGATTTTTTCATTTGATTATACTTCATTTGATTTGATATGATTTGATACATTTGATAATTCAAATTTATCTTACAGGTTCAGATGACTATAATAAATAATACTGTAAAAACGTATTGGTTTACATAGAAGTGCAAGTAAATTTGTATTGTGAGCAAAGACAATTCAAGAGGCTCAGGAAAACCAGGGCAGCTGCCATGACAACCGTGTTCAGCAAGTCAAGGACTGTGTTAGACTGAGGGGCCAAAAAACTTCTCTGGTTCAGATGACTATAATAAATATTAGACAAAATAAATACATTATTTACTGAATAAAAATGACATTACAAGGTCTCAGGTCTGTAATCTTGTATACTTTTCCAAAAGTGGCCTATGGAAGAAAGCTCAGGGGAACACCGTAGCCAATCAGGTGCAGGTATTTCCACCAGGTCTCCTGACCACTGTAGACTCAAAGTGGAGGAAGCCGACAGGGACCTGACACAGCACCTGGCAGGGAAAACTAGCATAGGACTTTGAATATTGTAGATAGGCTTTTTATGGGAAGTCATTTAGATCCACAGACATTTTTTCTTTCAGATAATACATTTCAGGTAAGAATATGTTGCAGTGATGTTAACTTAAAGGTGAGATAGAGGATACCAGCAGAAACCAGACACAGCACCTGACAGGGCAAAAACTGCAGCACTAACAGTCTCCAACATGAACATAAAGTCTCTACTTGCACTGTGAAACAGAAACCCTAAAAATGTGATGGAATTGTATCGGGGATATTTTTTTTTTTAAATGTGAATGTATTCAGGGATGATTGTGTGATTTTGTATTGTAAGCAAAGAAAATCCAAAATGGCAGAATGTCTGTAGGTGTTTATGCACAGTGTCTGGGACACTGTTTAAGTCCATGTTCTGCCTATGGAGCCTGAAACCCTATGACTGGATTTTTGATTTTAGCAGAGATTTAACCCTTTGTTATTCAGGGGTAAAGAAGGAAGCCCAGAGTACTGTATGTCCAAAACATCTATGTAGGAAGGGGGCGGAGATCCCGGGGGGAACACAGGGGACGTGTCCCCCCCCTTCCATAAAGGTACCCCCCCAAAAAATTCTTTTTTTTTTTAATAATATAGTAATATTAAATGAAAGCACAACACAAGCAGGGTTAATTATACACGTAAAACAATGTGTTTTTTTAAGTGTTGAACAATCATGAACCACCCTACTCCTCAAAGTGGTTTGGTCCACATGCTGTTTCCAACGGGTGGGGCTACCGACAGCTCTGTGTTTTAGTCCAACAGTCAAAGTCAAGGCAAAGTCGTTTTATTTAGACACACAACACACCCGTGCATTGGGCGGCGACACAGGACACACACACACACGCATGCTGGAGATGTCGGCGGGGGAATTTGTCAATCCTAACAGTACACGGTCAGATTGTGAGGAAAACAACCACACCGGTAAGTTGAAAGGCCCCAGTAATATCAAGGATATCCATAAGAAAACAATGAAATGCTTATGCAAATGTTTCATAAAGGTTTAATTAGGCAAAGCCAAGATAGAAAACACAGCTGGGCACAGAGAGCCAGTCAGACAGAGGCATGGAGTCTATGGTCAGTTTGTTGAGCTTTTGTATATCAGTGTTATGAAATAAGGAGAACTCTCTTATTAAGACATATGGTTTTGTAAAGACAACACTCTTGTTGTGTTTAATTGCGTTTTGCCAAGGACTTCAAATTGTAGGCCTACATTATTAGCAAAGTTTAGACTTTGAACTAGGTCAAAGCATGGTCTAAGCTCACAATATCCTGTTGCTGTTTTTAGGTCCCCTAGGCTAAACACTCTAAAAGAAGATACTGTTGGATGTTTTTAATGTAATTTTAAATCATGTGTGATAAAGACAAATGTAAAAAAGAAAAATCTACAGTGAATTATCGATAATGTTTGTACACAGCAGATGCATAGTACAGACCTATCCTGTCAGGAAAAAAGCTTTGGCAGCCATTTTGAGCCTCAGGTGTGAAGCTGGGTCATAATGAGAACACTGTGGGGGATGGGCGGTACTGCTGTCATCAAGCTGGGCCCCCTATAGAGGAAAACAAATAATACTGTACTGTGACATTAAAAGGGCAATAGCATGACCTTAAAAGAACAAACAAATTGTCTTAGTTTCTGAAGAAATTCACCAAAGAATGGCTCAAACTCATAAAAACACCCAATTCCAAATCACTTTGTCTGACACTGTTAAAAAAAAAGAAAGTGAGAGAAAAAAGTGCTTAATTCTGCATTAGTCTTGACAGAGTGTTAGCTAGTGCACTGGGGAGTGCCTCACGAGTCAACACGGACCTTCAGAGGCACATGTACACTCTGAATATCGGAAACACCTTATTTCTATTGTAGGAGACAGACTGGTCAGACATTGTACCTTAGTTTTTCACAGATAGACAGACAGAGAGATTAGGTAGCATTCAGTAGATACATTGATAAATGGATGGTTACAAATTCTGTTTGATTTATAGGCCTACAGTTACAATTTAAATGTATATGGGCTGTGCATTTTTAAGTTGCCTTATTTTGTGGCATAGTTGTCATATCTTGTTGTATTTTAGTTTGTTGACACTACAAATAAATATATATTTTTGAAGAATAGTTTGACGTTGGATTATTCTTGAAGGTATTTCCTCTATATTTCCTTATTCAAGTTCTTGTAAAGCTACTTTGATGGACTGTAGTGGAAATTATAACAGGGAGCAAAGAAATGATTTTAGATGTGGTCATATAGGGTGCATCATTGCCACCGTCCACCTAATACCCTTGTTTGTATGGATGGATAATAATGTCACTGGCCCCAGTGGTAATAGTATTATACTTGCTGATGTTGATAGCCTGCTGTGTGATTCCATGGGTTAGGGCAATGGTAGACTCAATGGTAAAGAAAATGTTTGGCCAGTATGTCAAACTGCCACAGGAGGAGGAAATTGAAGATTGGCAACCCCCGGGATATACGATGATGCTGTATGTGCCAATGGTTATGTATGAGCTGAAAGTGTGATTCAAGGGGTTTTACATTAATCCTTGCCTTTAAAAAACAACAAACGCTTTTCCAAACAAGGCACAATGGAGTCATAGTTTAAACCCAGGGAGATTACTGTACTGGAGTGATAAAAAGGCAGGACATTTATTAGACGTTATGAGAATTGCAAATGTTATTGTGCAAAGCATTCCATGTGAAATATGAAGGGGGTTGGAGTATATATTTTTTTTCCTTGAGAATACAGTGTGCCGGAACAGTGATACTCCCTGTCCTTCTTATCTTTGTAACTCTGTTAAAAATTAGACACTGCCTGTGAGAGAAGTCATATACCCCTTTTCCACCAAAGCCGGGCCGGTGCTGGTTCTGGGCTGGTTCCAATTCTGGAACCAGTTCTTCGGTTTTCCACACAAATAAAGCTGGCTCTGGTTCCAAAAAACAGGTTCCAAGTCAGCACCAGCTTTTAGGTGGGCCAGAAACAAGAACCGGTGGCATCGGGTTCGTCCCGTGGTTATGGGCGGAGCTAGCACACCAGAAACAGAAATGTCGTATACAGTTACTCTTTTAATCTATCTTGTTTTTGTTGTGTGATGTCACACCTAAGATTAGCTGTTGACTAAGCAAATTCGTGTAGCAGCTAGCTAACTAGCATTAGCTGCTAGCTGTCGTGAGGTACTGCTACAGTTGTTATGGCAACTGGTAAGTAGGTAGTAGCTAGTCTACTTGTGTAAAGATATATGTATTGTTTATGTAATCACTTTTATATATCCAACCCAAATGCTTTGGCAATACTAGTCTACAACGTTATGATCATGCCAAGAAAGCTTCTTTTGAATTGATTTGAATATTCAACTCCTGTCATAAACTGCATTGTCACTCGTTTGATCTACGTGGGGAAATATAGAAAACCTGTTGCCAAGTAAACAGAACATTAACTTAAGCTCGTATGGTACTACATGGTATTAAAAATGAAACATAATAGAAGTTTTATCAAAATTTCTTTGCCTTCTCCCAGGAATAAAACCACTCGTGAATAACTAGTAACCTAGTCACAACATTCCAAAATGTTCAGCTAGGACAACGGAGGCGCATGACGTGATTTAAAGACGTAGCTAGCCCTACTCTAGCTCTCGGCCGGTGGAAAATCGAGCTGATTCTTGGATAAGAACCAGCACCGAACCGCATAAGCACCAGCCCGGAAACAGCACCGGCCCGGCTTTGGTGGAAAAGGGGTAATAGACTGCTTGTCACTCTGTATGTTTCTGATCCTTCTGCAGAAGACTAATAATCTCATCATTACTTGATAAAAGACGGATCTTGTATTAGACTGGTAATCAGATTTCGACCACAGTACCTCAGAGACAGTTAGGTTTTTTACATAACACCTTATTTTAATGACTGGCTTCCTATTTAACCCGTGTAACAAACACAAATATAAAGTCTCTTAAAATCGATTGCAGTAGCGTTATCTCTGGCTTAGCGCATCACCTTGTATGGGTGGATGATATGCAGGAAATTATGTACATACACTCAAATAGCATCTTATTTAGGTCAGCAAATGCATATTGCTTGGAGTTATTTCATGTTTCATGTTGTAGTGTATTGTTGTTATGGACATGTACACATGGACGGATTATAAAACCATGGGTCAGGACGTGTAACAAAATACACCAGGTCTCCTGACCACTGTATACTTAAAGTGGAGGACGCCAACAGGGACCTGACACAGCACCTGGCAGGGAAAACTAGCATGGGACTTTGATTTTTGTAGATAAGCTTTTTATGGGGAGTAATTTAGATCCAAAGAAATGTTTTCTTTCAGATAATACATTTCAGATAAGAATATGTTGCAGTGATGTTAGCTTCAAGATGAGATAAAGGATACCAGCAGGAACCAGACACAGCCCCTGACAGGGCAAAAACTGCAGCACTAACAGTCTCCAACATGAACATAAAGTCTCTGCTTGCACTGTGAAACAGAAACCCTAAATATGTGATGGAATTGTATCGGGAATTTTTTTTTTTTTAAATGTTAATGTATTCAGGGATGATTGTGTGATTTTGTGTTGTAAGCAAAGAAAATCCAAAGTGGCAGAATGTCTGTGGGTATTTATAAACAGTGTCTGTGCACCTCATGACTGGGACACTGTTTAAGTCCCTGTTCTGACTATGGAACCTGAAACCCTAAGACTGACTTTTTGATTTAAGCAGAGATTTAACCCTTTGTTATACAGGGGTAAAGAAGGAGCCCAGAGTACTGTATGTCCAAATATCTATGTAGGCAGAGTGGAGATCCCGGGGGGAACACGGGGGAACACGGGGGAACACAGGGGAACACAGGGGACCTGTTCCCCCCCTCCCATAAAGTAGCCCCCCCCAAAAAAATCCTTGTAAACACAAATAAATTATTTTTAATAATATAGTAATATTAAATAAAAGCACAACACATGCAGGGTTAATTCTACACGTAAAACAATGTGTTTTTTAAGTGTTGAACAATCATGAACCACCCTACTCCTCAAAGTGGTTTGGTCCACATGCTGTTTCCAATGGGCGGGGCTACCGACAGCTCCGTGTTTCAGTCAAACAGTCAAAGTCAAGGCAAAGTCATTTTATTTAGACACACAACACACCTGTGTTGATTTCTTTCAGAGAAAGGCACAGGAGATTAAAACATCTGCAAACGTTCTCCGGAGAAATGTCGCATTAAATGACAAAGCCCAACTCGCCTCTTACATGGTTGCTTACCGTGTGGCCATTGAGAAACAGCCACACACTATTGCTTAAAAATTAATTTTGCCTGCCGCAATTGACATGGTTAGCGCTGTCATTGACGAGAAGTCTGCTGAAAAATTAAAAAGCATCCCCATGAGCAACAACACTGTCTCCCAAAGAATATAGCTACGACATTGCAGACAACCTAGAAGAGCAGCTTGTTACCCAACTAATGACAGCAGGATGTTTTTCTATACAGCTTGAGAGCACTGACGTCTCAGATTCCGCCACCTTGCTGGTTTATGTCAGATATGCGTGGCAAAATGAATTTAAGGAGGACTTGTGTTGCTTGAATATTCCTACTGGAACCACAGGAGAACAGATATTTCGTGTCTTGAACGACTATGTGACTGGGGCAATTGTGAAGGCGTAACGAGCGATGGGGCTGCAAATATGACAGGAAAAGCGGAGTTGTAACACGAATAAAGGAGGCAGCAGGCAAGGAAATTACATAGAATCATTGTTTCATACACCGCCAGGCATTGGCATGCAAGGGCATACCCCCCGCCCTCGACAAAACACTGAGCGAAGTTATTCGCGTTGTAAACTTCATTAAGGCCAGATTTTTTATTCGTTTGTATTATATATTATATATAATATATTATATTCATTGTATATTCAGTTGTATTCATCATATTCATTTCTCCATAAACTCTGTTGCTTTTAATTGGACTTGGGGTTAAAATGCAACAGTTTCTGGTTGAATATCCTATTACAGTGGTCACCGCACTTAACAACTGGCTCAACTGTGCAATGACATGGGAGCAGAACACACGCACTTACTGTTTCACACTGAAGTGCGCTGGTTGTCCAAAGGCAGAGTTTTGACCAGATTCTATGTACTTTCAGACATCCCAAGTCTCCCGGAAGTTCCGGGAGTCACCCGCATATTGATAGCGACTCCCTGATGCCCGCAAATTACTTAAAATCTCCCGGAATCTAGAGCGAGCCAGCAAGACCGCGCACGCAACACAGGTGGTCCAAACCGCGTAAGCATCTGTGTAGCGCACGCACGACAGAGAGGGAGAGGGACCTAGAGACTGTGTGTGTGTGTGTGGCAGTGTGAGTGTGTGCCTCATGAAGCATCCTGATTGGCCTGTTTCGGTAAGTCAACCAATCAATTTTCAGTGTGGGCGGGCTTTTATCTCTTCTCCCGAACCGGGTTAATCAGTTCCGTGTATCTAGGAACAGGAGCACCATGGCAGAGTACCCCAAAAAACGAAAATATAAGACACATTTTACAACAGACTATACAAAGGTGTACCCCTGTTTTAGAAAAGTAAATCACAATGACAGTCTTGCTCGCTGTACAATCTGTAACAGTGATTTCAGCATTGCCCATGGCGGGTTAAATTACTGTAAAAGACATGTTGAGGTGAGTTCAACAAGTTTCATTTCATGTGCATATTATTCAGGCCGGCTAGTTGCCAGGGTTACATGAAAACAACAAACTCCTTAGACCTGTTTAAAGTTGCAATGGAATAAAAATAAAAGCAGTTAACATAAATAGTATAAGCAGCATATAAATAGTAAAAGTAATCTACATATTTAAACATAATTAACAAATAATTGCATGGGGCTATAGCCTATAGCAGGGGTACTCAATAGGCGGACCGCGGTCCGGATCCGGACCCAGACGCAATCAAATTTGGACCGAAGCCTAAATCAAAATTCTAATTTAATCATGATCAAGCGAGGTTTCATTGGTGCGTCATGTCGCGCTATATATTTTTTTCCTACTCGATGTGGTTTCTATCTTCCGTGTCCAATCAAGAGGTCCAATCAGGAGCTGTAATATAGCAACATCACTATGACAACTCACTCACTTACTCAATGTTGGCCGCGAGCTCTGTGGGTCACGCAGGTTGTGTGTGTCAGTGACCGTGGTTACATGGATTCGAATAACTGCCTTAGTCGGACTGAAATCGCATTATCCGTTTCATGTAAGCACCTTAGTCGGATCGTAGTCGGACCGCACATAGTCGGACTAACACCCCTGGAGAACTCGATCCGATCCAGTTGATAGTTCGACTATTGCGGCATGTAACGGTGAATTGGATAAGGAACTGGACTTTGCGTCTTTGCGCATGCTTGAGATCCCGCCGCCCTCCTCCCTCCCTCCCTGCCAGGTCGTGACCCGGAAGACGAAAGAGACGATACGTTGTCTCAACTGTTCATACTAATGACACGTTTATTTATGAATATCCTGCAGACTGTCTCACAAGCTTATTCTTGTTGACTATGAACAAACATAACAGAAGAGGTCCGAAGATATGAGTACCTTTACAACCCCTCCTTAAAAACGTATAAGGACGTTCAAATTACGATACTTATGTGGTGCCAGTGTTGACAAAAACGTTGACTGCCACTGTTTGGACAGAACGCGCTAATTCACCGAACAAATACTTTCATATTAATTTCCCACCACTTGTTAGTCATGTCATCCATTCATATCGATGTGAATCAATCAATACTAATACATCTTTAACTGTGATGTGTTTTTGTTTCATTTCACAACGTATTTACTGTATAATCAACGATAGCAGGTGCCCGCTTGTAAACAGTCCACATTTTATTTGCTTAAAACACACAGCAGTACTGTCAAATCAGAAAGCAAATCAGCTGTCAAAGGGCTGTTACCTGACCAAATACCTTTCAAACTCGGTGATAGTATTCACAACTAATTTGTTCTTCATTCTATCAAATATGATGAAGTGTGGTCCGCGACGGCCACAAGTAAATTATTGCGACATTTCTAACATACAACTCAGAACGAAGAGAACACAGCCAGTAGTAGCCTAATCTAATAAAGAGTTGCCTAATCTATTAACAAGGTCATGGATTGGTGACTTAAGACAGGAACTATGAAAAGAAAATTAAATGAGAAAGCCTCTAACATAGACAAGGAGAAAGTGGTTCAGCCTCATTGGGAATTATCTCGCCGCGGAGTTGCATTCAAAACACTGTGTTTTTCTCCCGCTGAGACAGCAAGATGATAACTAGGCTATATTCTGTGTTGTGTGACGTTGGATAATGACAGCTCTTAATTATGAAAAGTTGACTACTAGGATGGCTGTATTAATGCCAGTGGGCTAGCCTACTGTTGGTAGTGAAATACTGCGGTCAGTATGCGCATCGTTGTGTTTTGTGATGTCTGTCTGAGTGTGTGATGGGAGTATGAGGCTGTGAGCGAACTATAGTTTGTAACATAACCAAGTCACGCATGGAGCAGGGTTCCAGATGCTTTGCCTTGCGCATTGTCATATCTATAACTAGCCTACTGGTACGTACAAAAGGAGAGCCCACCCGCGAAAATCATGTGTGCGCTAACAATTGTCTGGCGCCAGGTCTTGGGTAGGAGGCATGTTGTTCCGGGGATATTTAGTTAAATGGTCCGTGAATTTTTTTTTATTGGCTAAGTGGTCCTTGGTCTGAAAAAGTTTGAGAAACACTGCTTTATAGACAATAACGATCATACACTCCCATTGAAATGACTTTTTGCAGGTTGGGATGTCTGTGAAATTCATGCGTTCCTCATCCGGAAAAAGTCCACTCTTGCCGAATTATTCACTGATGATTGGCTTCTCAATTTGTCTTATCTGGCCGATATCTTTTCATCCCTCAACGAACTGAACTTGAAATTACAGGGACGGCATGACAATGTTTTCCTTAATTGGAAAAATGTTCAGGCTTTCCAAAAGTCCTTGAAGCTGTGGCTTGCACGACTCAGAAGGCCAGAACCAAGTTACTACATGTTTCCCACTGTGTTGCAGTACGTAGAACATGATGTTGCGGCCACACAAGTGAAAAACCTCCCTGCACTTATTCAAACTCATCTCGCTGCGCTTATTGAGAACTTTGATCGCTATTTTCCAACTGAGAGGTATGCCATTCTAAATGATAAAAGGTCAATCCAAAATCCCTTCGAATTTGAGTCCTGAGTCTTTGCTTGAGTTGACGCTTAGTCCTGCAGAAGAAACCGAGTTGTTGCGGCTCAGCTGCGATCGCACTCTGCAAAGATGCTATGGATCTGTGACCTTATCATCATTCTGGATAAGCATTTCGTCAGAATATCCTGTCCTCAGTAGGGCCAGTATTTCTATGCGTATTCCTTTCACTACAACATATATGTGCGAATTGGGATTTTCTGTGCTCACAAAAATCAAGACAAAGCACAGAAACAGATTGAATGCTGCGCCTGATATGCGTGTTGCGCTCTCCTCCTGCACCCCGGACTGGAACGCGCTACAAAAACGCAGACAGGCCCACCTATCCCATTAGCAATATTGAAATGTTAAGACATGTTTTGTATAATTTGTAATCTTTTTGTAATTATTTCATATTTTGTTCCAATATTGCTGGTTCAATTGGATGTTGAAAAGAAGAAGAAATGGGCTATATGTTTTTTTTTTTAATAGCCTACATTTAATGTCCAAATAGGCACTTATTGGATACCTTATTTTAATGTTGCTGGTTCAATTGTATTGTTTTTCATTGTTTAAAACTTGAGAGTAGTAGCCTACTAATTGTTCAGAGAGAAGTGATCACTCAATGGCAGTAGGCCTACAAGTTCTGAAATAACAAAAAAAATACCATTTATAAAATAAAATAACAATAAAATATCCTCATTAATGTTCAATAATGGTCAAATCCACCTTTGTTTTGTGATTTATGTTTGTTTGTTTGTTGTTAAGAAACATTGCTAAGGTGCAACCGTTTCTCGCTCAGGCTGACACTGAAAGACTGATGCACGCGTTTATCATGAGCAGGTTAGACTACTGTAACTCGCTTTTGTCTGGTCTACCATTATTAGTCAACTACAAACAATACAGAATGCAGCAGCGCGAGTCCTCACTAAAACAAGACGGAGAGTGCACATCACACCAGTATTAAAATCACTGCACTGGCTACCTGTTAGCTTTAGAATAGATTTCAAGGTTCTCTTACTAGTCTATAAATCACTCCATAGTCATGCACCTGAATATATAACAGACATGCTCTCAAGGTACACACCCAGTAGATCCCTGAAGTCCTCCGGCACTGAACTCCTAACAGTTCCAAAACCCAGGACAAAGAGACATGGGGAAGCAGCTTTTAGTTTCTCTGCCCCCAGCCTTCACTCTGCCAGAATACCTAAGAAGGCTGAAACGGTTGAAACCTTTAAACATGCACTTAAGACATACCTCTTTGACCGTGGTGGCTGGTGATTTTGTTTTGTTGGGGGGGCGCAGTTGGGCCGCGCGGTTAAAATAGCACTCCACAATGAGAAGAAAACAGTTTGAGTAGAATATAAAAAATAAAAAAAAGCTTTATTTCAAGAACACACAGTGCTCAACACTATCCAATAACAACCATTAACAAACTGTAACTTTGGGCATGAGAGGTTCAGAGCAGAATGGTTTCAGAGGTTTACAGAATAAAACAGGTGCCCACACCCTCACATGAAAGAGGTTTAGAGCACAAGAGATTCAGAAAGAGATATCACATCTTACATTGGGTGTTTGACAAGAGTAGGCCCCACTACTTGTAAAGAAATTTAGCGCTCCTCTCTTTCAAGTTGGCAAATCTCTCAATAACTTTTCCCTCGCAACAGCAAGTATACAGTCAAGAAGTTCATTCTGGACTGTTTTGGATGTTCCCTTAAACACAGTCGCGCTCTCGAGATGCTCTTTCAGTGCACTGTCAAGTGAGGTAACGACGTCCACCAAGCCACGAAATATCCCTGGGTTATCCGAGTTCTCGCTCTCATCATGACCACGCAGGGCCAAATCAAATGCACCACAGAACTTCACACAGTCTATTATTCTTGAGAGAATGTGTCTGTTTTTCCTTACTTCTTCATTGTATTTTCGAATGCCAATTCGGTACCCTTCGTCGAGCTGCTCTGCTATACTCAGTCTTCCAAAGAGGCTTAGCTTCAGGCTGTTAGTTAGATGGCTGCGGCAAGATTCGTGCTTCTTACATTTATCGTTGAAGTGCTTTAGATCCCTCATCCCCGTTGCAGTCCAGATTGTTTCAGTCCCAGGACTTTGGAAAACCAGGCAGGGAAAACAAAAAAACGCATCACTTACTGAACAACCAGCTAACCAGCTCCGGTTAGCATACAGGCTTGAGGAGAGGCTACGGGTGTACGTCCTCCCGCGGTCGATGCTCTGCTGCTGCATTTTTAAATCCGGACGTTCGGGTCCCATGTCTTTCAGAGTCTTCTTATCGACATCTGATCATCGATTGAAAGGTGTTTCACAAAGAGATACCACAGAGTTTTCAGTCGCCATACTCACAGAATCAAAGTCTCTGCTAGCTATGTTGCTCTCGTAGATACGTGAGATTTATATGGGATGTGAGGGAATGATAAAGGTCTCTGATTCGACGAATAGTCCAGTCACGTTGAAATAAGAAACAATGTCATTGGTTAGGGCGCAAAATTTTGCGCCCCAGGATCGAACTTTCATCTGCCAATGAGAAGCTGTCCTTGCTCAAATGTATGTGAAAAGTATAGAGCTCCCATTGACTTCCATTTGGCCGGTGCCCCTCCAGGGAGGAGGGGCTTATCTCAGTGATAACGAATGGCAATATATTATATTTGGTCACATTTAAGTGGTTGTTGACAGGGGCTTACGGTCTCCCACACACATTTAACGCGTCAACACAGTACATTTCTTATTTTAATTGTTTGGTATATAATGTTTTTTGACTTTTTTTGTTTTTCATCTCAAAATTTTAGGAGGGGCGGCACCCTTGCGCCCTGTATTGACACACCACCACTGCTCTTTGATCTCGCTTATCACTCACTGTAAAATGTATTCATTTGACATTTATGGAACATTTATTTATTTACTTATCTCTGTCTCTTTTCAAGTGTTTGTACCCTCCACCCCCCAGCAGCTGTCTCTTAGTTTGACGATAACTGTGCTGAGCAGTCCTTTACTGTGCCAGTGCGGTTAGTATGTAATTTCCTGTTTATTTATCTCTGGAAAATCTGTGTGTTTTTTACAACTGTTTGTAACCCCCCCCCCCCCTTCTTTCCTACTGCGAGGCACAAATAAACTGTGCTACTGTGCCGTACAAATGAAGTTTGATTTGATTTGATTTGATTTGATTTGATTTGATTTGATTTGATTTGATTTGATTTACGAATAATGTCTATTGGCTTGGGTCGCGAAGGCTTGTGACTTTTAAAATATGGGCCCCCAGAAAAAAAGTTTGGGAAACACTGGTCTAGATTAGTAGAGAAAGAAAAAACAGAGTGAGTGGGTAGAGTTTGGCTGTCCATATGCGTAGATGAGGAGTAGTGGTGGTGAGGAGCAACGTTTCTGTTGGCGTAGCCATTCTCACTAGGCTAATGTAGGGATAAACTTAATTACAGAGGAAATAATTCACACTGCTCACATCGGTTAGTGGTAGACCGCAAAAGAGAAACTCTTTATTTGTGTAGTTGTATTTATACTGAACATCACGCATAACGTATGACGTATGAGATCACATATGTTACTAGATTCCACATCCATCAGCAATTGGAACATGATCTAAGGGAGAGAGAACATTTTTGGCATTAGACATCAATTTGGGAAACAGATAAGGAGATACTTTTAGGTAGTCAATTAACAGTAGGCAATATGGCCATTTTATCAGTATTATTATAGGCATTAGCAATGTGATATAAAAGGAGAGGGAGAGAGAGAGAGAGAGAGAGAGAGAGAGAAAGGCTGCCTGGCTAGGTGTATGGGAATATTTTTTTGCATTTAGTTCGGTTTGGTACATGTGGAGATTTTAGTCATAAGCTTTGTAATGGTGGCAGGGTGCACAACAGTGTCCAATTGGCTGGTGAAAGTCGCAACACCCACCGTATGCTGTACCCTGGATCAGTAAAACGCACTCCTTACATACGCTGTCTGTAGCCCAGTTTAATTGATTTGGGGGGTTTTGCGTGGGTTAAGATATGTTTAGTTTTGCCTGCATTTAGCATTTTGTTTGGTTTGGTACATGTGGAGATTTTTGTCATAAGCTTTGTAAGGGCGGCAGGGTGCACCCAGTTGTATAGATTCAGGTTTTTTGTGTTTAGATATGTCTAGTTATGCTGGCTGGCTGGCTAGCCCAGCAGGTGATGGGTTTGTTGATGCAATTACTTGTGGCTATAGGGTGCACTAAAGAGGAATGTCTTTAGTCTCGATTTGAATATAGAGTATAGGGTGTCTGCATCTCGGATGGAGGGTCCAGAGGAGAGGGCTCGGTAGCTGGAGGCTCTGCCTCCTATTGTGGTTTTTGATATTCTTGGAATTATGAGGAGTTTTGCACTCGGAGGGCCTTGGAGGGCAATAGGGGACAACTAATTCCTTAAGGTAGTTTGGAGCCAGGTCATTTAGTGCTTTGTATGTCAGTAGGAGTACTTTGAAATCAATTCTCCTTTTGACAGGGAGCCCATGCAGAGAGGCAAGTACAGATGAGATATGTTCATATTTTTTAGGGTCTATAGTTAGCTAGATTATCAGGATCAAGGTTAGATTTTTTGAGAGATCACTGCTATTTTGAATGATTGCAGAACGTATCCTGAAATTATTCATTACATTAAGTAATGTCTCACTTAATAAGAGTAGTGCATTATTAAGTAGTTTTGTGGGGATAGGGTCTAGTAGGCACGTTGATGATTTAGATGAGAGGATCAGGGAGTTTCGTTCAGGGAGGTCAGTGGGTGAGAAGGATTCAAGGAGAGCACCAGGTTGTGGGGTGTTGCCATAGCCATAGCACATTTTGGAAGGGATGTAGGGTCATAGAGGGGGAGGAGACTGCTAAATAAATCATTACTGCTAAAGATTATACGAACAGAATGTTCGATTGTATTGTGTTTTTTTGTTAGCCTAGAAATGGTATTAAATAGGGACCTTGTTTTTTTTTTTTTGCCTGTCTTCAGTTTTCTTATTCCCTTTTTAGTGGCGCAACAGCGTCAAGGGTTGAGTGAGCGCACAAATGACACCATCTGTTAGTAGGTCGATATGAGGTGGGGGTGTGCTTACGCCATTTACAGTGCCAGGGGTAGGAACAGTGGCAAGAGCGGCTGGTAGATTCTGCTGTAGTCATGTCGGATAGACAACGGCTGTAGAAATGGGCTAATTACGATGCACAGAGTTCTAATTTCATGTTGAATGTAATTAGGTGGTGGTCAGAAAGCGCAGTATTTTGTGGTATAACTATAGGGTGGTCAATTTCTAAGCCATGTGTTAATACAAGTTCAATCAGAGCTCAGTAGCTATACCAGAAAAAAGGAACACTCTATAAATGTTTTGATAACTGCAGGTGAGTCTCTATTTTTGAGTATGCTCTATCCATAAAAGCTGGTAATCACGTCATTCATGAACAAATAAGTGCCCATTTAATCAATAGCCCATCTATATGCAAACGTCAAGTGGGGAGGGGGGGAGGGGGTAGAGGTCCAAGGTCATGTAGAGAAACTTCCTGCTTACTAGTGACGAGAGAGTAGAGAGATTTCCACAGAGATGAAAATTAAACTACAGCCTAAAATTGGGTTCATGTTGATCACACACATTTTGCCTGGTTTGACAATACAGCTTTTTTTCATTTTCTTTTAGGGTATATATCTTGACCTAGTAGGCAATTTGACTAAAATGTTCTTGTTTTTTTAGAATCAAACAAATCTTCAGGAGGAATGGAAAGCCCAGATTCAAGCGATGGCTCAAACTCTGATGGCCGCCCAAATAGTAAGTGGGATAAACTTGGAAACACTGGAAGGAGAAGACGTGCATAGTAATGCCTAACGTCTGTTTTCACTGGTATCATTTGGGCACACTGGTATTACACAGAATCTACACATTAGGCATTTGATTTAGCAAATAAAGAGCATTATAATGACATTGGCATCATTATGGTGTGCCTGGAAACAGGGATAGATGAGTATTTTCAGTTGGTGAATGCCTTTTTATTTGTAATGCCTTTTAACTCGGTGGTGGTCTGTGCACTCACAAAAGACCCTCAGAGTGAAATTTCCTGAAGATTTATTTCCCTGAAAGTCTTCTTTCTTGCTGGTTATAGTGTCAGACACAGACTGTATGGAGGATTCCACTGGCAGCCCTTCAAATGGTGAGTCAATTCATGTGAAATGAGTGAGATTTTAGAATGAAACTTTCAATCTAAAAATGAGGAGTTTTGGATGGTACACGAAACAACATAATTTTTCAAATAATTCTATAATTATACATAAACTGTTATGTAACTGTTATGCCTACCTGATAAAATGCTGGAAAAGGATTTTTTTGGCAAATAATTTAACTTTGCAAATAATTTAATTGGACTTGGGGTTAAAATGCAACAGTTTCTGGTTGAATATCCTATTAGATGAGATGCCTTGAGAGAGGTGTGAGTGAGTGTTTCCCCCCTCCCCCCCCCCCTTGATCATATCAAAGTGTCTTTGTATTACATATACCCCCACCCTAATGAATACAGGACTCTGAGACATTTGCTCACAGCTGGATCTCTTAATCAACAATGTGAACAATCATGTGAAAAAATGTTGTGAAATTTCCCGTCCACCGAGGTAGCAGACTGATACATATTCACGGAGGGCTGTGGCTATGGGGTAACACCCCTTATGCCATGTAGGATACATTTAAACTGAACTGTTTCAATGGCTGGCCAGATGAGATATAGGTGCATATTTTGAGTGAAACCTCTGTCTATCTCCCTTGATGCGCATCACTGCAAGAATAAAGTCTTGACTCATACTCAGGCCCAGATTTACTAACAAAATTGTGCCCACTTTAGGCGTAAATTCTACGAAACATGCGGGTAAAGACATGGAACCGTATTTACAAACGTAGTGCACTTGGGTAAAATCGCAGATTCCCCGCTGCTGAAATGGATAGAGGCAGGTTGCGCATCCCGTCTAATACATATGCATAAATGGGAGGTTATAAGGCAAAGTGGGGGTTCCCCGCAAAAAGATGAGAGAAGAAGTGTAAAATTCGCCTAATTATGTATTCCGCAGGTATTTACAAAAACTGCCTGACGAGAGCGCGTCTCTAATTTGCGTGATAATTCTCCGCCTTATAAAAGAAGGTCTAAACCAGGTCTGTCCCATTTGTTACAAAACGAGGTGTTTTAGCATGACCTATCAGGTGCTAAATGAAAACTATTTGCGTGTGAGAAATTTGACGCAATTCTTTAAAAAAATAATATGAACATCAGGGTTTTGGGTTGGGATACAGGTGAAAATATAACAGAAATGTTATTTGTTTAAATGTTTATATTTGATATATCATTTAATATAGGCATATAATAATGCTGTAATTTGTCCATTTAAGTTCACAACAGGGTACCAGACCATACATACCTTGAACAGAGGGCTCCGCGGTATCGAAACCCCCCTCCACACCCTCCATCTGTTCAGAAACCAGTGTTTGTTGGACGACATCTTCTAATATGGTTCATGGTTCGGATTGTGGGGGGTCTGAGCCGGTCATCATTGTCTGAGCTCGAGCTTGAATGTGACTTTTTCTTTTGTCCGTCTCTTTATATCCTTTTTTCACTTCCTCCACCTCCTGCCGTGTAGATGACAACGCATTAATGTTGCCATATAGCATTTTTCTCTAAAGGCAGTGTATTTCTGCCTTATACTGTGTTTAAGTTTGCGTAACCTCGTGAAGCAAAAGCTCTAATTCTAATTCTAATTCTAATTTTAACTCATCATCCATGGTGGTAGGAACACACAGGCCCATTCTCCCCTCTTTTAGCGGCGCGGATTACACTAGAGGGTGGAGTAAGGCACCGATTACTCGACGAGGTTCTGGTTTGATAAATACTACGTAAAATGGGGAAAACACAGCGTTCGGTTTATGCGGTTTGGCGAAGGCAGTGATTACGTTGCGCTCGCAAATGTACGTAAATCAGGCCCTGAGAGTCTCCACCAATCTTTTGGCACTAAAAAACAATGCCATCAGTCTCTACACTATCAGCTGGTCATTAGGGAATTTTGACCCTGAGACTAAAGGTCAAGGTATACTAGCTGCGTCCATGTAACGATCAGGTTTGCACATGGTGTGCATTGAGCATGCTGTGCCTGTTGAGTTTGCTTATGTATGCACGTTTTAAACACTGGTTCAGGGTCAAGAGAAAGCAAAAAAACATTTACACTATTTATTTGTTGACTCCTCTAGGGAGATGGGGGAATTTAGTCTTTTGGAATCTTGTTTTGAGAGAGAGGGAAAATCCAGACCATGGAAAAGTTTATACAAGTGTTTGAGTCTAGTGCAGTCGTTCTCAAAGTGTGGTCCGCGGACCACTGGTGATCCGCCAGTGCCCCGTAATGGTCCGTGACGGCCAAAAGTAAATTATTGCGACATTTCTAACATACAACTCAGAACGAAGAGAACACAGTCAGTAGTAGCCTAAAGAGTGGCCTAATCTATTAACAAGGTCATGGATTGGTGGTTTAAGACAGGGACAATGAAAAGAAAATGAAATGAGAAAGCCTCTGACACAAACAAGGAGAAGGTGCAACGGTGAGATGGTTCAGCTGCATTGGGCATCATCCCGCCACGGAGCTGCATTCAAACAGCGTTTTTTTCTCCCGCTGCGGAGACAGCAAGATGATAATAAATTCTGTGTTGTGTGATGTTGGATAATGACAACTAGGATGACTCTAGGATGGCTATATTAATGCCAGTCGGCTAGCCTACTGTTGGTAGTGAATTACTGCGGTCGCGTGGTCGATATGCGCATCGTTGTTTATTTCTTGTGTTGTGTGATACATTGGTGTGTCTAAGTGTGTGATGGGAGTATGAGGATGTTAGCGAACAATAGTTTGTTACATAACCAAGTCACGCATGGAGCAGGGTTCCAGATGTTTTGCCTAGCGCATTGTCATATTTATAACTAGCCTACCAGTACATAAAAAAGGAGAGCCCACCCGCGAAAATCATGTGCCACTAACAATTGTCTGGCGCCAGGTCTGGGTAGGAGGCCTGTTGTTCCGGGGATATACCATTTAGTTAGATGGTCCGCAAGTTTCTTTTTATTGGCTAAGTGGTCCTTGGTCTGAAAAAGTTTGAGACACTGATTTACATGTTTGGTAACTGTCAATCTTGAAATGACAACTAACGGTTGGGCAAAATCTACCATTATTTTGAGTGCGCACTGATATGGAACGCTCAGGTAAATGTAAACAGGTGTACAGTACATTATGGCTCAATACAGTACACCCCGTGACTCACTCTCAACCAATCAGAACGCTTGATTTCATCTACCCGTATTATAAACAGGCAATATTTGCTCCAACCGGTTTACTATAGCAAGGGGCACCTGTCAGGGTTGTCCCCTCTTCCCATTACTTTTTGCCCTCTTCTTGAACCATTGGCTCAGAAAATTAGACAGCACCCCTCTGTGCTTCCCATAACTTTTTTCAATACCGAACATAGGATATCATTATATGCTGAAGATATCTTACTCTCTGTCAGCGATGCAGGGTCCTCAACTCCACATTTATTATCCACTATTGATTTATTCAGCTCTTTATCTTGTTATGAAATCAATTGGACTGTCATCATTAGTGCACTTCAATTCAGCCTCAACACTCCGCCCCTTCCATCCAACATTCCAATAGTAAGGCAGTTCAAGTACCTTGGTGTGGATATATTCCCTTCTACATCTCTACCAAAGCATATATAATCAAATTGAGAAAGATCTTGAACGCTGGTCTGAGCTCCCAAATTCCCTTCAAGCCTGCATATCAATAGTAAAAATGGATGTACTTCCTCACATCCACTATGGTTCCCCTTGCACTCCCAAAGAGGTATTGAGAAAAATTGGAATCACTCATATCTAAATTTGTATGGAATGGGAAGAGATCCCGTTTGAAATTAAAAACCCTTCAACAAGACAGGACACAAGGAGGATTTGCTTTACCTAAATGTCAGATGTATTTTTTGTCTTTTGTTCTTTGTCCTCTGTCTGCATGGTTTAATCCTAATCCCTGTCTCCTGGAGACCAATTGAAGAGAAAATGTCACAACCTCATAGACTTCAAGACCTGATGTACTCCAATATACCACCTATAGATGCTAAAAAAGCTTAGGTCCTCTGGTGGCTTTTTTGCTCATAACTTGCCGCACATGTCATGAAACATGGTGAGGTCGATCTTAAATGGCACAAGCATTCTCATGTATTCAGTATTTTTTCTCTTCTTATTGGTAATGCACCTTCTTCTTTTCCATAGTGGATGGATAGGGGAGTTTATGTTCTTCAAGACTTGTATGATGACAATGGTCTACGATCTTTCAATGATCTGCAAGCTGAATACGGTTTGCCTGGCAAATCATTTTTCTTTTACTTGCAACGGAGAGCTGCCATGAAGGAATATGGTGTCCCTTGGGGAGTACCGCTCCCAAAACACCCTTTGCATAAAATATTTGCTGTAAAAAGACATGTGTGATGGTTTCCAAACTATATACATTTATCTTTGAACCTTATGCATCTTTATCAGTAAAAATTATGGTGTAGGGATATATCCTCTGAGGGTGAGGAAGAGATTTGCTGGGGCACAGTATGGTAGAATCTTCATGATACCTCCAAAAATCCTGATCACCATTTAATACACTTTAAATGTATTCACAGGATGTATCTTACCCATAGAAAATGCTGGAGGATGAAAATCATCACAGGTCCTAATTGTGACCTTTGTACACTTAATGCTTCAGGGACTTTCTTACATATGTTTTGAGAATGCCCTAATGTTTTTGCCTTTGGAGACATATACAGTATGCTCCACTTTAAGTGATATGCATGAAGTAAATATTCTACTGTCACCGACCTTATAGTTTACCATCAAAGTTTAGTTATTGATGACTACCTTAGAACTGCCTTTACTACTATGGGCTAGTCTCACCGCAGCCAAGAAAATGTTGGCCTCGCGATGGCAGCCGCCTCACACTTTATCATGGCAGCAGTGGGCCAACTCTTTCCTGGACATAGTTATGATGGAATGATCTGTGGCCCGTGTCCATGGAGCTAGTCAGAAAACCTCATGTGCATGGGACGCAGCTTACACTTTGGTTAAAGAAAGAGTGCAGCATTAATATATTTAACTGAATGTTATCATATCTGTACATTATATTGGTATTGTTTTTTCTTTATGGAGGAAGAGAGATCAGGGACTGGTGTTGGAAAGGGGGTCGCCATGGGGAGGTAGGGGGTAGGGATGATTGTTCTGCTGTTAGGTATAAGTTCTTGTATTGATCTTAAATGTACAACTCGTGCTATTTTTGTATCTCTACCTATATATTGTCAATAAAAAAAGTTCTCCACAAAGATTATATAATAGCCTTTTTCCATGTTAACAGTGTGTCTGATATGAATCTAAAAGGGTACCATTAGAAACATTGCCATGAGAACATATTTTGCAGAGGCCGATACTTAAATGGATTTTGTTAAATCCTTGCTCTTCGTTACGTACAGACTTACACTATACCAAAACATCAGGCTGCTATTTATATATATTTACAGTATTTACAGTCTCTGTTTTCTTTTGTCTAGCTGGATCCCTTCTGCGGATTGTGCTGCTGGGTAAAAGAGGTGAGGGGAAAAGTGCCTCTGGGAATACCATCCTGGGCATCAAGAAGTTCGTCGAGGACGCCTCACCTGATTCAGTGACAAGGGAGTGTAAGAAATACAAAGCCAAAGTGTCAGGAAGAGAGGTAGATGTGGTCGACACCCCCGGACTCTTCAACTCATTGTTCACCAAGGAACAGATGGAAAAGGAGATGGAGAAGTTCGTGTCCTTGACCGTACCCGGACCCCACGTCTTCCTGCTGGTGATTAGGCTGGGTGTGAGATTCACCGAAGAGGAACGCAACAACATGAAGTGGATTCAGGAAACCTTCTCCAAGTTGGCTCTGAAATACTCCATGGTTCTTTTCACTGGTGGGGACTCTATCGATATACCAGTGGATGATTATATAGAGAAAAGCCCAGAGCTTAAACAGCTAATTGGAGAGTGTGGGGACAGATACCACGTCTTTGACAACAAGAAGAGAGACCGCACACAGGTGACCCTTCTGCTGGCCAAGATTGATAAGATGGTAGCGGCCAATGGTGGACAGCACTACACCAATCATATGTACAAGGAGGCCCAGAGAAAGATTGAAGAGGAGAAAGAGAGGAAGAGGATGGAGGCAGAGAGAAAGATTGAAGAGGAGGGACAGAGGGAGAGGGAGAGGAAGATATTGGAGTTGGAGTGGAAGGGAGAGTGTGAGAGGAAGATGATGGCGAAACGTCAGAAAGCTGCAAACAAAAGAAAAGAGGAACAGAGAAAGAGAGAGATGGCCTTGAAAGAGAAGCGGGATAATCAAGAGGAAAATAGCCCTGAGGAAGACATGAAGGGGATTGAGGAAGAAGGCAGACAGAGGGTGGAGAAAAAACTACTTATGCTCTCATCTTTGTTTGGCAAGTTCTTAACCTGAGATTGGTTAGTGAAAACAATATGATCATATTTAGTTATAATTTTCTCTGCTCTTAGGGAAAACAACATTATCATATTTACTTATTAACTTTCCCCTGGTGTTTGTATTGTAGCAGGCAAAAATAAAAGCTGTTTCATTCATGAATGTCTTGGTGTCAAATTTCATATTCCTTACTCACACACACATAGACACTTAGCCTATACATTACTATACAATACATATTGATTATATTCTGTATGGCACATACGCACACACACACACACACACACACACACACACACACACACACACACAAAAACATACAAACATATACGTGCACACACACACACACAAACACACACACATACATGCATTACACTTGTTTTACTAGTTTCATCCTTTCCTAACAAAGAGTAAGTGATGCATTTGTAGTGAATGTCAGATTCATCCTAAAATCCAAGTGTCCACAAGTTAACACTTAACACTTTTAAGACAAGTTAACACTTTTGCCATGATGGGGACAATACTTGGCAGTAATGTGTTACATGATATTCCTAAAGGTGGGCTATCTCCCGGGCCTTTCTGTGTGGAGTTTGCATGTTCTCCCTGTGTTCACAAGGGGTTTCCTCCACTAAGAACCCAAACAGTAAAAACATGCAAAATAACAGAACTCATGTCCATCCCTGACCAAAGATGGACAGTTCACTTCACTTGGTCCCCGGGCGCTGCAAAGCTGCCCACTGCTCCTGGGGGGTCCTTGAGGAAGGACGGTCCAGGATGGGAAAAAGCAGAAAATAAATTCACCGCGACCTCAGGCCTACCTGCGTGTGTGTGTGTGTGTCCTGTGTCGCCTCCATATATGCACGTGTGTGTTCCAGTGTGTCGTGTGTGCCATTAAAAACCTGACAAAGGTCTTAATTATTAATTATTATTATTATTATTATTATTATTATTATATTATTATTATTAAAAGCTCTGCAGTTTAGGAGGTGCTCACGCTGCAGGGATTTCCAACCAGAGCCACAGCGCCATCTAGTGGGCTATTAAGGTAAAAACAGTAAACCGAAACGGGCATTCATGCAGTCATATCCTTCCTCTGATGTCACATCTACCTTCAGACAGGTGTCTCTTTTCTTGTACAGCAGTGAAAGCCAACTCTCAGTTTGCTCAGAAACATATATACTGAAAGGGTATGGGCCAAATATTTTCCTCTTAACACACACACACACACATGCAGACATATCTATTGACTCATTCTGAAATGATGTGGGCCAACTCTTTTGAATGCTCAGTCAAAGACATTGTTTTGTGTTCAAAGACAGGCCTTCTAACATGTTCCTGTAAAAACGTATTGGTTGGAATTTGAAGAAGTTGCGTAAACAGCTCAAAATCAGATGCATGACACAGGATGCACATCTTTTTTCAGTCAAAGCACACCCTTCTCTTATATCAGCAGGTCACCCGTAGCAACAGTGCATGTGTGCTTGAATATGTTTAAAAAAAATCTTGAGGTTTTTCTTGCTAGCAAGTAATCTCATGTTCCATCACTTCTTCTCAGTATTCAGCCATTTTCTCTCATAAGGGCATGTCATTATATGTTATTATATTATATTATATCATATTATATGATATTAAATTATATTATATGTTATTGTATTATATAATATTACATGTTATTATATTATATAAAGGTCCAGTATTTAGCAGACACTTTTATCCAAAGCCAGTTACATTCTGCAGTGTCTGAAACCTGGACGCTTGAAGGGCAGCTAACCACTGTACTAGCAATTCTTACTACTTATCATATATTTTAATACAGGTATTATTACCATTACTATTATTGTTGTTGTATTATTATTACTATTATTAGAATTTGTATTTTTAATTACTCTTTTTAGTTTTGTGAAGCATTTTGGTACAACATCTGTAAAGTGTACTTAGTTACATATACGTACTCTTTTTGCAAAAATAACGTCACGTTTAGGCTCATCATTTTGTCTAATGATATGCTTGTGCAAAGTACAATAGCCGAAAAAACAGATATTACTGTGATAACTGTTGCATTTGTAGACATGCTAATTATGTTATATTTCCCATAGGAAGGAGGCCCTGGCATCATGCAGGTGGCAAACAGCAGGGACAAACCAATCAGACTAAGAAGGAAACATGTAGTGGGCCGATGGCCGGGGACCTCTGCAGTCAAAGAATGGAATTGCATCAATGTTGATTCAAAGCAACAACATGTAACAATTTAACCTTAAAATAACAGCTTCAAAATAATTGTGAAGGAACACTGACTACTGCCATAGCACGCCTGGTGTGAAACTATGAAACTTTAGAGGACAGGGCACAACATCTTTCACCACCTCACACAACAAGAGAGAGAGAGAGAGAGAGAGAGAGAGAGAGAGAGACAGAGAGAGAGAGAGACAGACAGAGAGACACGGAGAGAGACAGAGAGAGGGAGAGCACGCCTGGTGTGAAACTATGACACTTTAGAGGACAGGAGACAACACCTCTCACCACCTCACACAACAAGATTGGCAGAGGAAGTTGACAAAAAAGAATAAGAGAGAAAGAAGAGAGAGAGAGAGATAGAAGAGAGAGAGGACAGACAGAGAGAGACAGAGGGAGGGAGAGAGAAAGAGTAGAGAGAGAGACAGAGAGAGAAGGAGGAGAGAGACAGAGAGAGGGAGAGAGAGAGAGAAGAGAGAGAGAGAGAGAGAGATAGAGAGAGAGAGAGAAAGCTGGGTATAAGTTCTTGATGTTACAGTGAGATTGACTGGCTGCTCTGGGAAGTCCCCAACCAATAGCACAACCAATTTAACACATTTTCCTGTGTATAACTAAAAGATAAATACGTACAATTCTGATTTGCATTTACAAAAACATATCTGTCAAATGGATAACATGTATGAAAATGAATGCAACGTCAGCCAAAAGTGTGACAGAGGAAGCACTCAAAGGAAGTAAATGCCCAGCCTTATCTTAAATCAGTGTGAGTCATATTGCCACATTCCAAGCCACTTAAGCAGAGAAGGTTCGAGAACCTCATCCTCAGCAGTCACATTCTCCTCTGGTAAGAACATGTTTCTGAACTTCAAATAAATATCTGTAGTGCTGAAGTGTTTAAGGAGCAAGGTCAGTAAAGATGGCCTGATAGGCCTACTGGTTTTTCATAAATATGCTTGCTGGTTTTTGGTTAAATTAACAACAAGAACTATACGTATACAACACAACCTTTGACCACTTAATTTTATATTAGCTACAAAAGAGACTTCAAGATGTCAAGTTGAAGAAACTGATGACAGATCAAGATACAAAATGATCTCAGGCCTCCATTCAGCAGTCCCTCCAGGATTTAGCAATTTCGTATTTTCACAAATCCTCACAAATTCAAGGATTTCACGCAACAGCAATTGTGTTACTGATTTAACAGCAAAATTTCCACAACAAAACGCAAAAGAACCCGCAAGATGCTGGTGGGACTGACTTAGAGGTATCATGTGTACCCAATAATCAACCTGGATGACTCTAATCAGTGTGATGTTTGCACAGGACTATACAGCCATGCCCACGAAGCTGACTGCAATATCATGTTAATGGTATCCCAGTTGTCTGCTATAGGTAGGAAATAATGGTCCATTCATTCAAAATAGAGTTTCGTTTTTGGGCTTTTGCCTTTATTTTAGACAGGACAGTGAAAAGAGGGAGAACATGAGTGGGAGAGAAATTGGGAGTGAGATCGGGCTTGAACCCAGGTCCCTGTGGTCATTAAGACCCATACGTGTCTGTGGTCATTTAGACCTGTACGTGGTCATTTAGATCCATACATGGTTGTGTGCGCCTGCGTGTGCGTGTGCGTGTGTGTGTGTGTGTGTGTGTAGGTGTGTAGGTGTGTGTGTGCGCGTCTGCGCATGCATGTGTGTAGGTGTGTGTGTGCTCGCTCATGCTTACTTGATGGCTCTCCACTGTAAGTCAGACTAAAACAAATCTCCCCTTTTTCAATAGACTTTTGTAGGTGAAATTGGTACCAGCCTCACATGGGAGTACCAGACTATGTAGGTAACTTACCCTGTGAGCAGGAGCCGGGTGAATGTGGGTGCAATTGTGTGTAAATTGTGATACCGTCTTTGCGAGGGCCACCAAGACACACTGGTGCTGTCTTTGCAACAGCAACAATATATTGGTAATCTCACCCGATTGGGCAGGCATCAACCATTCAACACAAAGGCAGATCAATTAAGTTGAACACCAAAATAATGATAATCCACAAATCAGTCTCGTTAAATATATCAGTCTCATAAAATATATTATACTATCAATTTGGAACTAATTCAATTAATAACTACAACCAAAGTTACCTTATTAATAGTATGGTTGAAGGTCATTGGAATTCTGAATAGAAGAGGTTGGCAACGTCCATTCTTGTGCAACATTAAATAAACCAGCGTATATAATCAAAGTATTTATTTACACAATGATAAGAAAATAACACACAATATGTAATCTAGCTAAATGCAACTAACTAATGAATTGAAGGAATGTGGGGATGCGTGTGTGAGCTTGTGAGCTCGGGGTTGCGCTGTTTGTTTGATCACCGTAGTTCCGCGTGCATGTGTGTGCACGTACGCGAACATACATGTGATGTGAACAAGGACGAGCCTATATGCAGCGCGAAGTTCGAGTATTCTCTTCGCGTGTGTGGCTATGTGAAGGCCAATGTATATGTAATCGTGCGCGATTTGGATGCCATGTTAGAAGAGGGAAATGGTTAGTGATGCATGCAAGACCCGATGTGTCTGAGAAGCAATCCTAACGATAACCCAGATGGTGTGGCGAAGCCAACTACCAACTAACAATGAAAATATATAAACAGTTACGTTCAGTAAACAAAACATATGAAACACATGAACAATGGCATGTAAACAGTCTTATGCTTAGCCAGGTTGTGAATAGCTAGGATAGCTAAATGCCCAGTTAATGTCAGAGTTTACCAGTCCTTTGGGAAAAGGTGTGCGGATCTGACGTAGATGAGGCAGAGAAGAGATGATGCTGTCAGAGTTGAAGAAAGTTGTCCTTGCTGTGATGTCTTTCTTTCACTGCAGTTTAGGTCGGAGGGTGTGATCGCTCAAAACGTTGCAGTTTGCCTTCTGTTTCCGTTGTGTAGAGTTAGCTAGCAGGTCTATTGTTAGCTGCTTTCCTTTGCCATTTAGCTAGCAGGTCTAATGTTAGCTGCTTTCGCTAAACTTACTTCATCTCACTTAGTAGTTCGTTGACTGAGAGATCTTAAGCGTGTGTCGGCCGTAAGAAGTGAGAGTGGTCTCTTTGTTGCGAGAGACCAAAGAGAGTTGTTCTCCACCGTGTGCAGGCGATGCCTGAGGTGAGAGGAGGTCAAAGAGGCTTGCTCCTCGCGGACGATGCCCGGCGGGAGAGAGGTGAAGAGATGTGCCTGGCTCAAAATGGCGGCGGAGAGAGAGAGAGAACATCTGGACAAGACGTTGCTTTTGTTCAAGCTAAAGGGGGCGTGGTTAACATTGCGTCAGGTTACACTTTATGATGGGTAAAGCTTGACGTAGCTTCCGGGGGAACCCATAGGCAAGTTGCGGATTGAAGTCAAACACAATGGACCATTCCAGGTGTACCTGTCGCTACACGATGGTAGTCCTTTGGGGGATAGTAGTCCCTCACATTGCGCATGCGTCATTTTGCGACACTGTCGACTGCTGTCGACAGCAAAGCCTGGCATGCGTCACAACGACAGATCCGTTTTCAATCATGGAGAAAAGGGACGAAAGCCAGTTTTTTGAAAACATGACCATTTATTTAAAAACAAAGAAGATGTTGTCACAGTGGACAAAACAGATGAGGTGGAGGATCAAAAAGTCTCTCCCTAGTTTCGTTTCATATGTTGACGTAGAGCCTTATGCTGTTAGCCGTTTACAACATAATTAAATATAACATTAAATATACCCACATTATGCGTTAAGACAAGCCCCATATGTTGACGTTTAAGCCGTTTACAACATTATTAAATATTATGTTAAATAAACCTACATTATGCGTTAAGACAAGCCAGATATGTTGATGTTGATGTTGAGCCTTACGCTGTAAACCGTTTTGTTGTCTGAGCATGCGCGATTATGTTGAGCCTTATGCCATAAACCGTTTGTGTCTGAGCATGCGCAATGTGAGGGACTACTATCCCCCAATGGACTACCATCGTGTAGCGACAGTACCTACACTTTAAACTAATCAGGAAGTGTCATGAAATATCACCCGATAGGGCTTTTGGAGAATAGACTAGATTGGAATAGAGTACTGCACTGTGGCGCAAGCAGCAGCCCCAAACCATATATGGGCTTGAACGCCCATGGGGACACGAGTTCTGAATTATAGATTGGCTGGTAGAATATTAAGATACAAGAACCACACACCAAAGGGTTGCTTTAATTATTCCATTTAAATTCTGTGCTCAACTGCACAGATTAATATGCCATTTTACCTGTCCATCAAAGGCACATCCACAGATTAATATGCCATTTTACCTGTCCATCAAAGGCACATCCACAGATTAATATGCCATTTTACCTGTCCATCAAAGGCACATCCACAGATTAATATGCCATTTCACCTGTCCTATCAAATGCGTACCCACAGATTTATATGCCATTTCACCTGTCCCACCAAGGCTTCACACTGTTCTAGCGGCCTATGAGTGCAATTACCAATTCTTCTCGACCCCTCCCTTTGATGTTGGGCCATTTGCAGACTATCATTGCATCACACACACAACGCATAGAGGAAGTTTTAATGCCAGTGTACAAGTCCAGATATTTCAAGCTTTTTCTATCTCTTTACCGAGGCGGCCTCAGAAATACCCCCCCCCCATTTCCTGGAGTCTTCCCTCGCCACCCTTGCCAACACCCTTGCCACCCTTGGACTCTGTAAAGCATCTCGAAACAATGTCAAATTGTTTCAGGCACTATGTAATAAAGAACACTGAATTTAACTGAACTTGTTGTGTTGTATATTTACAGATTGAAGAAACCATGCCAGGGAGACTAAAGCCAATGGATTCTCCTGCACACGCTCAGCTTTCTGCACTATCCTGATGTGGACGACCCCTCAAGTCTGTCGCTGAAATCATGCATTACAATGTCTATGGGTTATTGGACACAGCCTGAGTAGAGAATGGGAATGGGAATTCTGTTTGTTATGCTAGTGTGGAGATATTGCAGGCATATAATAAAGTTATTATTACATTGGTTCAGACATGTGTGATACTCTGTGGTGTATATTGTGTGGTGATACTTCTTTTGGCCACAGGAACAGCAATATAAATACATACAGTACATGGCCTGTCCAGATACAGACAAGATACAGAACAGCCTTTGGGGGAGGGGGGGACATCTGATCACTCGTTATGTTTTAAATGTTTTTTTTTGTGATAGAGGACATGCATGCCTTAAACAGTTACTTGGCAACCCTGTTAGTCTATAGATCAGGGGTTGCTAACCAGTCCAGTTCAAAGAGCCACAACAAAACCCAACACCATTTTCAAGAGCCACACAAATCTAGGTTCCCACTTTTGGGGGGGATAAGACCCTTATATATTATTGACTCATGTTTTTGCGGAGGCCATATTTTACTGGATAGCATGAAGCTTTCAAACTTGGAGCAGAGGATATCTGACATTAACAACATAATTGAGACACAGTTATGTACAGATCTTGAGAAGTGCCGGACTGGAGCCCCCCCAAACGTTTCCTTAGCCCCACCAAAAATATATATATATATTTTTTATTTTGAGATCGTCAAATCTAACCACCGATTTAGTGAACTTATTTTGCCAAACTATATGTAGTCACACTTTATGATCACCCATGTAAATCAGTTTATTGTGGTAATGAAGAAGTAAGTAATAAGTATTTAGTATGTAGAGTCTAATGTATGACTTCTTATGAATAAAATCGGACACAGAGGGGAGTGAGTTTTTGTGAAATGTTTTTTAAATGTCCTGAATGATTTTAAGGTGCCGATGTTTCTGGATGTACACTGTGTAACTTTTTTTCTGATCAATGTCACTTTGTGACCATATCACTCATTATGTTTTATTTGTTGAAAAAGTAATGCTAGCAACCCAAAGTTGTGCGCCTCAACAGAGCACACCTGCTGAAATGTATTCTACTGATAGTGTCAGAGGAGGCACTCAAAGGAATTGCTTACTCAGCCTTATCTTAAATCAGTGTGATTCATGTCACCACTTGCCAATGGTTACAGATACAGAACAGCATTTGGGGGTGGGGTGGACATCTGGTCTCTTGATCCTCTCTCACCTTATCTGGCCTGAAGACTAACGGTGACGGAGAAACAATTTAAAGAGACATTTAGAGAAGCGCATGCCCACCCTACACAGGCACAGGGTGGAGGGACACACTGAAAGCTTCATGGCATCCAGTAAAATATGGCCTCCGCAAAAACATGAGTCAATAATCAGAGTAGGCTGCTGCCTCTGTTCTTGGTTACATTTCTTTGTTTAAGCCTTAAGAGAACTACACAAGAAACTTCTAGCAAAATAAACAGCAGAACAAACTTAGAGCAAAACTATATGTAGTCACACTTCACACAGTCACCTATAAAAATCAGGGCATTGTGGTAATGATGAAGTAAATAATAAGTATTAAGTATGTAGTGTGTTAGGAACTCCTAGTGTGTATTATTTACTTCATCATTACCACAATGCCCTGATTTATATAGGTGACTGTGTGAAGTGTGACTACATACACCGCGTTCCACATTATTATGCAAATTACACTTTTCTCAGATTTTCCTAAATAGTAATGCACAGTCAGTCAGTATCATTTTCAAGTTATCAACTGTTAGAGTATAATTCAAATTTTATTGAACAAACCTCCTAATGATAACAGTATTTTTTTCAAAAATAAAAAACTCAAAATGCAGTGTTCCAAATTATTATGCAGAATTTCAGAGTTTCAAGATATTTTATAGGTTGTAAAGAACAAAAAATTGTCATTTGTTGAATTTGCAGCATTAGGAAGTCATATTTACTGAAATCAAAAAAAGTTTGAATCAAAAACATCTTAACAGGTCAAGTTACATGTTAACATAGGACCCCTTCTTTGATATCAACTTCACAATTCTTGCATCCATTGAACTTGTGAGTTCTTTGATAGTTTCTGCTTTTATGTCTTTGCAGGATGCCATGATAGCCTCCCAGAGCACCTGCTTGGATGTGAACTGCCTTCCACCCACATAGATCTTTTGCTTGATGATGCTCCAAAGGTTCTCAATAGGGTTAAGGTCAAGGGAAGATGGGGGCCACACCATGAGTTTCTCTCCTTTTATGCCCATAGCAGCCAATGCCCCAGAGGTATTCTTTCCAGCATGACATGGTGCATTGTCATGCATGAACATGATTTTACTACGGAAGGCACGGTTCTTCTTTTTGTACCACAGAAGAAAGTGGTCAGTCAGAAACTCTACATACTTTGCCGAGGTCATTTTCACACCGTCAGGGACCCTGAAGGGGCCTACCAGCTCCCCATGATTCCGGCCCAAAACATGATTCCGCCACCTCCTTGTTGACGTCTCAGCCTTGTTGGGACATGGTGGCCATTCACCGACCATCCACTACTCCATCCATCAGGACCATCAAGGGTTGTACGGCACTCATCCGTAAACAAAACAGTTTGAAAGTTAGTCTTCATGTAGTCCTGAGCCCACTGCAACCTTTTTTGCTTGTGAGCTTGGTTTAGGGGTGGCCGAATAACAGGTTTAAGGACACTTGCCAACCTCTTGAGCATCCTACATCTTGAAGTTCGCGAGACTCCAGAGGCACCAGCAGCTTCAAACACCTGTTTGCTGCTATTCAATAGCATTTTAGTGGCTGCTCTCTTAACCCTTGTATGGTATTAATTTTTTTGTTACTCAGAAGGTGTTGTGGGTTTGGTGGACCCGCTCGATTTTTGGGTGTTTAATTCAACACAATCAAACAATTTTATGGTAAAATACTCAACAGATATTTACTTCATTCCAATTAGAAGCAATATGAACAGCAAATATGGTTAATATTTGCCCTTTAACTTTGTTATATCACATTTATGAATTTAAGTGCCACCCGTTTTTTTTTTTTTTTTTTTTTTTTTTACAAAATCAAGAAAATCAATTATAATCAAGATATCAGTGGACAAAATTCAACACATTTACAAATGAAGCAAGGTTTTCCATAACTATCGGATTTTTGTGAGTTTCATTTGAAATCAGGTCAGTTTACATAGCACAACATGGGTGGATGGGGCACCAGCACTGTCCTCCTGAATCCTCCTAATAGTAGCTGCAGAGGCTGAGGTTCTTGGAACATGTTGTCTTCTCAGGATTTAAGGTTTCACCAGTGTCTTTCCCAGTTCCTCGAGAAAAAGGCTAATCCTCTGGAGCTTCCCTCTCTTCCACTCCGGGTTCAGTGCCATCCAGGTGACAAAGGCGTTGTATGCCATGATGTCCAATATGGTAAATAAAATCGCCAGTGGCCAGCGTAGGGTCCTCCTTTTACAGCTGTAGGCAGACACCAGCTTGTCTATGTTGTCCACCCCTATCACATTCTTGCGTTTCTTTGGCACATAGGATACCAGGGACGTGTCAGCCGTGTACACAAACTTGGAAGAGTTGACAGGCCTGTTCTTTGTAGGCAGCAGTTGGGTCGGGAGCTCAGACCTGTTTTTTCTTATCTTTCCCACCATGGTCAGCTCCTGTCCCAGCTTGTACAATGTAAAATAAATTGTAGCATGTGATGTTGTGTCCACTGAGTCCCTGAGCCATGTCCAGGACAACTCTCATTCCTTGATTTTTCTCAGGGCGTCCTCATCAGGTTACCCTATGTAGCCTTGTAAGTTCCAAGCATATGAGGAAGTCGCATCACAGGCAGCCCAGATCTTTCTAAACTTGCAACCATATTTTGCAAGTTTAGATGGTATATAATGTCAGCGGCCCCTAAATGGCATCAGCGGCAGGGGCGGAAACACAAAACTCTTACTCACACTTACTCACACACGCTCTCAAACACACACACATACTTAGCCTACATACACACAAGGCCCACATACACACAAACACACATAAGCGTGTGCGCACACACACAAACACACACACTTACAGCAGGCCCACTCACATACACGTGCGCGCAAACACACACACTTACAGCAGACCCAGACAGGAGGAGAACAGACTTTAGGTACACAGGACCTACAATTTCCACACTTTTATTTGCCCGGGTCCAATGGACCCGAACACCCTGTATGTAATATAAATGTGTAGGGGGGGTTACGGTGTGCGGTCAATGAAAATTTGGTCTGATATATGTTCTTCGCAGAGAATGAGCCAAAGCCAATGAGTCTGAGTTTGAAAAAATAATGAATCATATTATTTTTGTTAGGATAAAAAATGAAAACGGGTCCCACAGACCCGAATATCATACAAGGGTTAACCCTACGCATTTGTTTGGCAGAAATCTTCCTTATTTTGCCTTTGTCTGAACGAACCCGCTTGTGCTGTGAATCGGTGACAAATTTCTTCACCGTCCGATGATCACGCGCAATTCTTTTGGAAATATCCAATGTTGAGATATCTTGACCAAGGTATTGCACTATTTGCCGCTTTTCAGCAGCAGAGACATCCTTTTTCTTCCCCATTTTGCCTGAAACATGTAGCTTGCTTAATAATGTGGAACATCCTTCTTAAGTAGTTTTCCTTTGATTGGGCTCACCTGGCAAACTAATTATCACAGGTGTCTGGGATTGATTTCAATCATCCAAATAGCCCTGAGACACAATACCATCCATGAGTTTAATTGAAAAACCAAAAAATTAATGTTTATGACCCTTAAATACAATTTGCCTAATAATGTGGAACGCGGTGTATAAATGTATGACTTCTTATGAATAAAAGATACACAGAGGGGAGTGAGTTTTTGTGAAATGTTTTTAAATGTCATGAATGTTTTAAGCTGCTGATGTTTCTGGATGTAGACTGTGTCCTTTTTCTGATCACTCATCATGTTTTATTTGTTGAAAAAGTACTTCTAGCAACCCAAAGTTGTGGGCCTCAACAGAGCACACCTGCTGAAATGTATTCTACTGATAGTGTCAGAGGAGGCACTCAAAGGAAGTGCACGCTCAGCCTTATCTTAAATCAGTGTGATTCATGTCACCACTTGCCAAGCCACTTGAGCAGAGAATGTTCGAGAAGCTCTAAAAACATATATACTGAAAGGGTATGGGCCAAATCCTTTCCTCTAGACACACACACATGCAGACATATCTAATGACTCATTCTGAAATGTTGTGAGCCAACTCTTTCGACTTAGTTTATTTTAATCCCCCTTGCTTTGTGTTCAAAGACAGGCCTTCTAACATGTAAAAACGTATTGTTTGAATTTGAAGAAGTTGTGCAAACTTGTCCCAATCGGATACATGACACAGGATGCACATCTTTAATACAGTCAAAGCACACCCTTCTCTTATATCAGCAGTCCCCCACTAGCAACAGCGCATGTGTGCTTGAATATCTTTTTTTTTTTTAATCTTGAGGTTTTTCTTGCTAGCAAGTAATCTCATGTTCCATCACTTCTTCTCAGTATTCAGCCATTTTCTCTCATAAGGGCATAAGTCATTATATTATATCACATGATATTATATTATATTATATGTTCTTATATTATATAAAGGTCCAGTATTTAGCAGACACTTTTATCCAAAGCGAGTTACATTCTGCAGTGTCTGGTAATGAAACATGGACGCTTGAAGGGCAGCTAACCACTGTACCAGCAATGCTATACTATTTATTATATATTATAATACAGGTATTATTATCAATACTATTATTGTTGTTGTATTATTATTACTATTATTAATATTTGTATTTTTATTTACTCTTTTTAATTTTGTGAAGCATTTTGGTAAAACACACTGTATCTGTCAAGTGGATAACATGTATGAAAATGAATGCAACGTCAGCGATGAGTGTGACAGAGGAGGCACTCAAAGGAAGTAAACGCCCAGCCTTATCTTACATCAGTATGATTCATATTGCCACATTCCATGCCACTTAAGCAGAGAATGTTCGAGAAGCTCATCCTCAGCAGTCACATTCTCCTCTGGTAGGAACATGTTTTTGAACTTCAAATAAATATCTGTAATTGTGCTGAAGTGATAAAGAGCAAGGGTCAGTAAAGGCCTACTTGTAATCACCTTAGATTTTATGTCATAAGTTCAGCTCCACTGGATTTTTATTTTTGTTTCAGTATGATGCTTGTTGGTCTTTGGTTATATTTACAACAACAAAAACTATACTCATACAATCAGTAAACAACAACAACACAACCTTACATTGACCACTGATGACATCAAGATAGAAAATGTCTTTAATTAAGATATAATATAAGAAATAATTAGCCTGGACCATTCTAATCAGTGTGATGTTTGCACAGGACTATACAGCCATGTTCACGAAGCTGACTGCAATCATGTTAATGGTATCCCAGTTGTCTGCTACAGGTAGAAAATCATGGTTCCTTTGCTACAAACACTTGTGGATTCGTCTTCTAATGTCTTTGTGATTTAGTATCTGCAACATAGAAAATAATCACGCGGACAAGACAGCTAAATATTAAACTGAATGAGGACTGGATGCTTCTTTGCATCTACATGTCACATCAGCTTACAGTTTGACATGTTTTTGTGTTATTTATGTGCTGAGACCAACCCTATCATGGTTGCACAGTCTTTTAATTGACACAAACACCTCCCGCACAAACTAGCTTGTCAGACTACTCCAACATGAAAGGCACTGTCAGCAGAAGCAGATGTGTGAAGTTGCCAAAAAACTATGCTTGCTCAAGATACAGCCTTACGAGTAAGAAAAACTAAAAAATAATCAGCAGGAAGCTTACAGTCCAAGGCTCTGCTAAAACCACAGTTTATGGGAGAGAACATGAAACCACTTTTTCATCTAATGAGTGTTGAATTTTGCTTAGGGTAGGATCTACTGACTCATGTGTTCATCTGGGTTAGATTTCTCAGGCGTTCACAATCCGCTGAAGTTCCATGTCATGTCATGTTTTGCTGTGATGGGGATGAAGTCTGGTCTGGTCTCAAGAGGTCTCACTAGAACAGAATGCTTTTATTGTCAATGCACAGTGAAATGAAATTCAGCCCTGAGTTACAGAACATATACATATAAATAATAGATACTTTTATAAATTAAATATTTTAAGAGTGTGAGAGAACTTGCGTATTAATAGAAAAATAATACAATACAATACATAACAAGACAAATATATAGAAAATGTGATATAAAGTGACAGTAATATATTGCAGTTGTAGTCGATATTACACTTGGAAATTGAAATGTGTTTTTCTCAATGCCTCAGACACAGAGACAGAGATGGGGAAGGCTCCCATAACAGGACCCCCTGGTCCTCCTGGACCCCCCGGACCCCCCGGACCCCCCGGACCCCCCGGACGCCCCGGAATACAAGGACCACGTGGTATTGTTGGGATATCAGGTGGACGTGGTGAACGTGGTCTACCAGGTCTACCAGGTCGACCATGTGAATACCCAGCTGGTACGTCTGACAGTAGGAGATGGGTATATGTTAGAAATGTATGGGGAATATAAATATCTGTTTAAAATGCAACGGTTTTAGTTTCAATCCTTTAATGAGGTATATTTTTATAGGCAACTGGTTTTAGTATCATCTTGAAAATCATTTTGATGCTGTTATGTCATGGGTGTTAAGCCCATCCTGTTTCTTGGTTAGTTTTCCTTGTTTTGTCATTTGTTCTTCGGTTTTGTGTTGTGTTTGTTTACTCGTGTCTCCTCGTATAAGACTCATCACGCCCTCGCCTTGTGTGTGCCCCGCCTTGTTGATTGTCTGCCCCGCCCTGATTGTCCGCACCTGTTCCTCTTCACCCATTGTATTTACAGTAGTTTGTGTGTTCTTGTGTCTCCTTACGTTTTCATCATTGTTATTTTGATTGTTATTTCCCTGTGTTCCTCGCATTCTTGTGATAGCTCCATGTTAATTAATTTCCCAGTGTTGCCGAACGGATTACCCTTTTTGCCTCTACCCTCTTGGATTGTTTGCAATGTGAAGGGGAATTCCACTGTCCACTAGTAGCGAGTACTCCCACACATTTTACATTTGTTTCATTCCAATTATTTCTGCCAGGATCAGCTCAGATCCATATTACGGATTTGGACAAAATCAGTGTACCTTTTTTTAAATACATGTTCTGGGGCTTTGATTGGTTCATTGGTTAAGTGGTGGAAAACCGGCGGGGTAAGGAATACAAAGATCTCCCTTAGAATTAATCGCGATTAATTAATTAAAAAATGTGCGATTAACTAGTTCATTTTTTTTTATCGATTGACAGCCCTAGTAAAAAGTGACATATACTGTAAAATAAATAAATAAATAAATAACGATCAGGAGCAGAGCTCCATGGGGAGTTTCAGTGCAGGGTGGATGCCTTTGCTCTTCCTCACTGCTGTCCTCTTTCCACCATCAGGCAGACTGTGGCTGATCCTGGTTTCTGTCGGGGGGGTGCTGGGGTCTCTGGCTGCTGTGGCTCTGATTGGTGTCGTCATGTACAAAGTGAAGACGTGGGTTTCATCCACTGGCAACTACACTATGAAAGAGAAACTAGACTGACTAGTAACATTTTAAGAAATAATAACCTAACACCATAGCTATTCTGTAATTACTCGAGTTATTTTAAAACTGGTCATTTTCTGGTCACTTTTCTTTTTTTTTTGTAGATGGGCATTTAAAGCCGCTGCAGCTGGGAAGGTAATCTTTCTGGCTCTCCTTCTTCAAGCCCTGAAGTTATCTCCAATCACCTTAGAAAAATAATGTATTGCACTGAACCTTTAATGAATCTCCAATCATCATTAAATATAAATATATTAACCAAAAATGTTTCATTTGTGGGCTATGCATACATGCTTAAATACATGTGTGGTCTTCAAGGTGTCAGGAAACTTTGCCTCTGCCTCGTCCAATATATTATTATAAAGGAGCACCTCAGCGGCTGTCATCGCCGACCTGTTTGTAGCAGACTCTGGAGCATTTCACGCTGCTCTATAATCTGTGGTTTGTAGTAGGCTACTTTCTTTAGACACGGACAACAATAACATTGGATAGTTTACTTGGTTGCAATTGAGTCCGCGGTTGCCAAGCCGATCACATTTGCACCACTTGGCAAATTGAGAGTTGATTTTGTTCATTCATTGGCTTGGCTAACTACACACTCACTGTAGAAGCCTCTATCAATGGGCAGCTTTTCAATCAACCATTATTTACTATGGTTCTTAGAGTTACCATTCAAAACCTATATAAATAATGGGACACCTGCCTTCCAATCAGAGAAGAGTATTTCTTATCACAGGTAACTGTGTTTAATTATGATTGTGTTTTTAGCAGAAGCGCTAATGATTATATTCGGTTTCTGCTGCTGTTTGTTTAGGGGTCCCAACCTGAGGATGAAGATGGCACATACGCAGCCCTAGACCCCAAGACCACAAGCCCTGCAGAGTATGATGCTCTCACTGTAAGTTGCACATTTACATTTGAAGGTACCTTACTCATGATAAGATGTTATATCTCTTGCAATATTCAGAGGTCTAAACTTTAAGATGACTCAAGGAACTGAACGTTTAAATCGTGTGTCCCAAAAACAAGGATCTCACCAGTGTCTCCACCAATGTCATGAACAACAGATAATGCAACTGTAGCCTACGGTATTTTTCATGTGAACCAAATGTTAACAGTGCTATTTTGATGTCTTGCATTTTCAGAGGGTGAAGAAACCACGCAAGGGAGAATAAAGCCAGTGGATTCTCCAGCACATGCTCAGCTTTCTGCACTATCCTGATGTGGACGACCCCTCAAGTCTGTGGCTGAAATCATGCATTACAATGTCTATGGGTTATGAGACACAGCCTGTTGAGAGAATGGGAATTCTGTGTGTGATGTTAGGAGATATTGCAGGCATATCACTAAGATATTATTACATTGGTTCAGACATGTGTAATACTCTGTGGTGTATATTCAACAGAGTATCACTTAGGGTCACTGTAGGGCCAAAATGTAATAAAAGTTTAAGCTTTTAGATAAACCTACTTCATATATTTCATGACATTATGATGTTTTCCTAAATCATGATTTAAATCGCAACATATTGCTTGGTTTTTTGTGTGCTTGTACTAAACAAAAGACCGAATAAAATATTGCTGGCAAATCCAGTTATGTGGGTCTGTTAATGATTCCAGGGGGTTGAAATCATGGAGCTAGTGCTGTATACAGTAGACCTGGAGAAAGTAATGGATTGGCACTTCCATTCATTTCAATGGCTGTTGCTCTGCTAGCAGATGCAGCCTGAGATGTAAGGGAATGGGTGTCTGCTCTTTTGTGTGTGCACAGCTGGAGGACCTTGAGGTGAAAATAGATGAATTTGACAAAAGGTGTTTTGGATTAGAATCATTGACTGCATCTTTAAGGCACTGATAATAGCACCATCAAGTAATGGACAGGAGGTTGAAGACCTAAGGGCCTAAAGCTTTGATGGACAACTATTATTGTTAAATGATAGAGACAGACATTTGGAACACTTACCATGGTGGGTGGTTAACAACACTGAGGGAACGCAGTCAAGGCTAGTGATACTGACCGACAATATCAAGGTTTGTCCTGACTACATCAGCACACAGCAACTTACGTCACAGTGACAGTTATTTGAGAATGACTTTGTGGTAAAAAACTGTCAGACGATAGATGAGCTGCTTTATTCACGGCACCAGGGAAAGTTAAAAGCACCACAAGGGTCAAGCAACCAACCCAAAGCTCTGTGGGGCAATGACCCTTCTCATTACATATTCAACTCATTAAACGCATACCGTCCCATTATTTCAGTGAATGACACATAGCTAACAGACATATGACCAAATTAGTTTTGGCTGGTTTCTATCAAGACTAGGAAAAAATCATGACTCCATGGGGTTTTCACAATGCACTATATACATCTCTCTGTCTTCCTGGTGTTGGCATCACATGCTCCATCCCACTGGGTCAATTATCTATGTCAGCAGCCTTTCCTGCTACTGTTTAGGCCAGATATGTTATAATGTGGCTCATGTCTGCATAAGGGAGGTCCCAATAGTCATGTTAATATGTTCCTCGTTAGAGCAAGGAATTTGTGTATGCACCAAAATGCATAGGAGAGAGAAAGGGAAAGGAAGAGGAAGGTGGAGGGTGGAGGAGAGAGAGGGGGAAAGGAAGAGGAGGGTGGAGGGTGGAGGAGAGAGAGGGAAAGAAAGGTGAGCTGGAGGAGAGAGAGAGAGGAAAGGAAGAGGAGGGTGGAGGGTGGAGGAGAGAGAGAGGGAAAGAAAGGTGAGCTGGAGGAGAGAGAGAGGGAAAGGAAGAGGAGGGTGGAGGAGAGAGAGAGAAAGGAAGAGGAGGGTGGAGGGTGGAGGAGAGAGAGAGAGAAAGGAAGAGGAGGGTGGAGGGTGGAGGAGAGAGAAAGGGAAAGGAAGAGGAGGGTGGAGGGTGGAGGAGAGAGAGAGGGAAAGGAAGAGGAGGTGGAGGGTGGAGGAGAGAGAGAGGGAAAGGAAGAGGAGGTGGAGGGTGGAGGAGAGAGAGAGAGAAAGGAAGAGGAGGTGGAGGAGAGAGAGAGGGAAAGGAAGAGGAGGGTGGAGGAGAGAGAGAGAGAAAGGAAGAGGAGGTGGAGGAGAGAGAGAGGGAAAGAAAGGTGAGCTGGAGGAGAGAGAGAGAAAGGAAGAGGAGGGTGGAGGAGAGATAGAGGGAAAGGAAGAGGAGGGTGGAGGAGAGAGAGAGAGAAAGGAAGAGGAGGTGGAGGGTGGAGGAGAGAGAGAGAGAAAGGAAGAGGGGGATGCAGGAGAGAGAGCGTTCAGGAAACAGAAAATAATGTACGTTCGAGGTGGTATTACGGCCATCATGCAAAGCATCATCCCCCGTTTACTCAACTTTTCTTTTCTAGTCTATTTAACATGCAGCAATGCACAGCACTAACCTTACAACATCAACTCTAGTATGCATATACTTTATTGACTGCAAATGTTCTTTTTATTACGTAATTATTGTTCATTGTTGGTATATATTTGAATCCATATTCACTTGATTTGCCTGCCAGAGAAAAAATGTGTCTGTGACTGTAAGAAGCTGAAGATGATCTGTTCACACATAATGATCTGATGATGTGGCTTGCGTGAGGAGCTGTAATAGCCACACTGATTTAAGATAAGTCAGCTCAGGCACATCTAGACACTTCCTCTGTCACATTTGTGGCAAGTTGCAACACTGAATTTTAAACAGCTTGTAAATGTATAGATGATTTTGAGTAAACAAGGCCAATAATCTATTGCCTTGTTAATGTAAATGCTTCAGCATATACAATATACACCTTTAGCATATACAATATACACCTCACTGGAGACATGCCACATACCAGCCTGCTTCCAAACCTCCACTCTGCTCAAGTCACACATCCCCACTCTCAGTCCTTTCATCACCAAAGTTGTTAACCTTTCCCTTCAGTCTGGCTATGTCCCACCTGCTCTCAAGGTTGCTGTCATCCGTCCCCTTCTCAAGAAACCCACCCTGGACCCGGAGGTTCTAGGCAACTACAGGCCTATCTCAAACCTTGCCTTCCTGTCCAAGGTGTTAGAGAAGGTAGTTGCTTCTCAACTTCAGGACCACCTCAAACACAACAACTTGTTTGAAAAATTTCAATCAGGATTTCGTTCAGCCCACAGCACTGAAACAGCTTTGCTCAGGGTGACGAATGACCTGCTGATGACAGCCGATGCAGGATCACCCTCACTCCTCATCCTCCTGGACCAGACTGCTGCATTTGACACAGTGGACCACACTATCCTCCTAGAGCGCCTCCACACCACCATTGGACTATCAGACTCTGCACTCAAGTGGTTTCAGTCCTACCTTTCTGGCAGAACTGAATATGTCTCACTGGGAAGATGCAAGTCCAGACAGCTCCCTGTCTCCTGTGGTGTTCCGCAAGGGTCGGTCCTCGGCCCCATCCTCTTCATTATTTACATGCTCCCCCTCGGTCGTGTCATCAGCAGACATGGGATGTCTTTCCACTGTTATGCTGACGACACACAGCTTCATATCAAAACTGCCCCAAGCCCCACTGCAGCCATGTCATGTCTCACCGCCTGTCTTGGGGAGATAAAGGCATGGATGAGCAACAACTTTCTCCAGCTAAACAGTAGCAAAACCGAAGCCCTTTTTGTTGGCACTCCACACCAGGTTCAGTCATCCTCCTTAACTCATCTCACCTTCGACAGCCAGGTCATCCCCCTCTCCTCCACAGTCACTAATCTCGGAGTTAGGTTTGACCCTCACCTGACCTTTAATGACCATATAAAACACCTGTGCAAAACCTCCTTTTATCATCTAAGAAACATCTCCAAACTCCGCCCCACTTTAACCCTATCAGATGCAGAGAAGCTTGTCCACGCCTTTATCTCCTCAAGACTGGACTATTGTAATTCGCTTTTCTATGGGATCACTGGCAAGAACATCCAGAAGCTGCAATACATCCAAAACAGCGCTGCCAGGATCCTGATGAGGGTCCGGAAATATGAGCACATAACACCAATATTACACTCACTACACTGGCTCCCTGTCTCTTTCCGGATTGACTACAAAGTCCTTATACTCACCCATACATGCATAAATGGGCATGCACCTCCCTACCTGCAAGAATGAATTACTCCCCAAACCTCCACCCTCAGGTCTTCAAACAGCTCGCTCCTCCGCGTCCCCAAAACAAAGCTCTGCACCATGGGTGACCGGGCCTTTTGCTCGGCAGCGCCACGCTTATGGAACAGCCTCCCTGACCACCTAAGGGCAACGTAGACGCTGGACTCCTTTAAAGCTGGACTAAAAACATTTTTATTCAGGAAGGCATTTCTGGCCTTGTGTTAAATCGTATGTTAAAATGTTAAAGAGTTTTCTATTATGCTTATGTTAATTCATTTTTATTTTATTGTATTATTATAGTTAGTTTTTAATATGTTGGCACTCTGAGATTCTTTTGAATGAAGGGTGCATTACAAATAAAATAAATTATTATTATTATTACTATCATTCCCGTCCCCAAAAAAACAAGGATCACTGGACTTAATGACTACAGACCCGTCGCCCTGACCTCTGTGGTGATGAAATCATTTGAGCGCCTTGTCCTGTCCCACCTCGAAGCCATCACTGACCCTCTCCTGGACCCCATGCAGTTTGCCTACAGAGCCAGCATGTCTGTAGACGATGCAGTAAACATGGCCTTTCACTTCATCCTCCAGCACCTGGACTCCTCAGGAACCTACGCCACGATCCTGTTTGTGGACTTCAGCTCTGCCTTCAACACCATCATCCCGGCTCTGCTACAAGACAAGCTCTCCCAGCTGAGTCTGCCTGAGTCCACCTGCAGCTGGATCACAGACTTCCTGCATGTGAGGCTGGGAAAACATGTCTCTGACTCCCGGACCATCAGCACTGGTTCCCCTCAAGGCTGCGTTCTTTCCCCTCTACTCTTCTCCCTGTACACCAACAGCTGCACCTCTAGTCACCAGTCTGTCAAGCTTAAGTTTTTGGACGAAACCACCCTCATTGGGCTCATCTCTGGTGGGGATGAGTCCGCCTACAGGTGGGAGATTGACCATCTGGTGACCTGGTGTGGACAGAACAACCTGGAGCTCAATGCTCTGAAAACAGTGGAGATGGTTGAATTTAGTGTAAATGCAATCATAAAAAACTGTATTGAAAATGGCATGGTCACCGATAATTTTGCCTTGAATTTTTCTGAGCCTGATAGCATTTTTGGCCAAAACAATGTTTATGATCTCTCTCTCTTGTTCTTGCATGAGTATTGGCCCCCTTCCTCCTTTCAAATTTATTTGATAAATTTGGACCTCTTCTTCTTTGAGCAAGTTTTCCTCCTGCTTCAGGTCTTCCTCTTCCCCTACTTCCACCTCGACCTCGGCCTCTGGTATGGCCTCCGCCTCTTCCTCTTCCTCCTTCTCCTTCTCCTCCACCATGGATTCCCCATCTCACCCTCACTCTTCTTCGTCTGACTCCTTCCATTTTGGTTAAAGACAGATGAACTCACCTGCTGCATTTCTATAGTGCTTAAACCTGTTTGTTGTGTCTACAATTAAGCAATCATGTGTTTGCACACTTGATGGCTGTGTTTAACCAACTGGCTCATAAATTTGGTAATTTGACAGTCAGTGCTTTGGAATTGCAATGAAGTGACATCTTGATATACTTCTGTGTCTAATGTATACAAGTGTGTTTAGTGTTTTGCAAATCACTGTGTGTATTGTTTTGCAAAAAGTGTGAGGTTGACATGTGCTTATAGTGGTGCAAATCTGGGCCGATGTTTTGCTCCTTGAGTGTAAGGTAACTCAGTTAAGTCGATTGAACTAACTCAGATCAGCTGCTTTGGAACCGAACACTCAGAGTTTCCCATCTCAGTGTTCATCAACTCAAGAGTGTAATTAACTCTGCCTCAAAGTGAGTTAAACCTGCTTTTTGGAATACCCAGAATTATACCATGCAGACCTAGAATTTACATTGTGTAACAACAAATGTATTTCTTTATCAGTATAAGGTTTTCATTGTAAGTTTGCATCTGTCTTAAGTGAACAAATAAATAAATATATAACACAAATACCAGATCTTTATTTTTCCTCTCACAGAACAAATTATTAGTTCATTTCCAGTGCAGATCTAGAGTTTACAATGACAGCCAATTAAAATGCTTCCTTAAGTTATAACATAATCGAATGGAGCATTCAGCAACATTCAAATCACATATTTGTGAGATGTTCTCAGTCCTGCGGGAACCCAATGCTTTGCATGTTTTCCATTTTCCCCTACTCTACACACCTGGCAAAAGCTCTCAGCACTCCTTTTCAGCAGAACACACCTGATTTAGCCAGTATAAGAGCATAGAACAATAGATGACATGCCACACAGGGGGCCAAGGGTTTTATATACATTTTCAAATGTGGCACCAAAGGTTTTATTAACTCATTAATTAATGAATGTATTGTTATTGTAGATCATTGTTACAAGATTACATTTTTTTAAATGTCAATTCTGAGGAACGAGATAGACGTAATTCGACTTAAATAGCATCAAGGTTTCACTAACAACAGGCAGCTATACATTTTTATAATGCAGTCACATTTACATATGTTATGTTTAGGTTGCTTTTTTCTTTTGTCTACATTTGAAAATGTTTGGTGACAGTATGAACGTCAGTGCTCCAGATGTAGGGTTGACGTTTGGACCAAAAATCCGTGAGATTTGGTCGACAAGTCTTGATACACTTGTCAAGGATTGACTTTTGATTTAGTTCTTGCGCGTTTAAAAATCATATTTGTCCCTTGTCGCGTCTCGTAGGGACCAGGTCTGCTTGAATCGAAGGGATAACTTTCATGAACACACCCAAAATCGCAGCTAGTCAGAGGCAATATTTTGATAGAATGACTACTCTTGTTGTGAATGCGATACAACGCCTGATTGTCTAATATTAGTTGACAGTTACAGTCAGTGTTTCACACTGTGAGTTAACCTACATTAAACATTACTTCTTACATTCGAATCCACGCATCTTATCTAGCTTGCAAGCCCGCTAACGGGTGCCTCTCCTGCATCAGCTATACAATGGATGAAGTGAGTCAATAAGTCTATAAGAAAGCATGTCTTATTTTTTTGTACAATTATGTATATTCCGATGTGATGAGAACGACGGATTTTAGGTCTACAGCCCACATCGACCAAGCTAACGTTACTATTCATTGGTGGCTAGCGTTAGTTAGCTAGCTAACAGATTACGTACTTGTGTTGTCTGAATGATCATGTTAGTTGTCCTTATATCAACAATGTTACGTGAGCTAGTTATACAGGGATGGAAGTGGTTAAAGCTAACGTTAGCCGGCAACTTTTGGTTATCTAAATGATTGAGTATTGGCCTGGGTACTATTTGCTAAATGTTGTATTTTTTTCCCCAGGAGTTAGACTGCAAACCAAGTGTTACGCCCACTTGTAAGACTGAACCGGATCCTATGGAACCGATGGATGCCATACCTAACATTAATGGTTTAGAAGCAGAACATTTGGGAATTAAGGTGGAGGTCATTGAAGTAGAAAACCCGAAAGAGGAGGAGGTGGATGAAACCTATTCGGATGCCCCGCACACCTGTAAGTAAAGAGCATGTGAACGCTTGTCCGACATCAGATCATCAAGTGTCTCAGAGGCATTCGTGGGGGAATTCTCATTGTGTAAGCCTACATCAAAATTGAAGCATATTTCACGTCAAAATGTCAAGCCCAGGGTCGTCACAGGCCCTCCTTGTTTCGTACTTGTTGTTCCATATTTCAGTCACCTTATACACATTGGTATGTCAGCCTCTGGCTGAGGGAGACTTTTTTTCAAAGTAGAGTTTGGATGTCTCGTTTTAGAATGCGTCTAAAATAGGTTGACTTATTTTAAGATGCTTCCACGATTTGGTGGCGCTTGTTCATCTGGATAAGAAGAGGTTAGTTTGGGATGCACCGGTATGACTTTTTTGTCAGACCGAGTACGAGTACCTACATTTGTGCACTTGCCGATACAGAGTACCGACACAAGTACTTGATAATTTTTCTAAGCCGGTTTTCTAGCAATTTTGCCTTCCCAATTGTCCCCAATAGGCGAGTCTGATAGGGCTGCAAAAAATGGCAGACAGTCATAAAATCCTGCTACCAGCTCTTTTCGGTCGGCAAATCTGATAGGGTGGCACACAAATGACAGAACACCTCCTGACCGCAGCCTTGAATACAATGTTGCCATGAAGTGGTGTTGTGAGTGGTATGGGATACCTATTACAAGTATGAGTATATGAGCTTGATACTTGTATCGGTATGGGTCCATCCCTACTGGTATAATTCTGCCCTGTAGGCATTGTTAACGTTTTGTTTCTCTGTATACTGCGTTTATACCCATACAAAACTCTGCATGCAAGGTTTCAGCTGTGTGTTGTGTGTCCCATTTTTCACATGTATGGTTCATGAGGAAGCACCACACTTTAAGAGAGACTTATCCCACATCTGATCAAACTAATATCCCAAAATATAGTCCTGTGTAAAAAACAACAGCTTTAGCTTAACAGACATTAGCTTAAATAGGATCATAAAAGCCCATATTTATGTGGTTGATTTGGTTAGCTCTGCCACGTAGGATTTATATTGTGGTCCGTTGGTGGTACGAGCTGCCTAGCACTACCAGAGCAGGGGCGTCCCTCTCTACCTTTAAGAACCTCTTGAAGACCAAACTCTTCAGAGAGCACCTCCCTTCCTAACTTGCACTTTTAGTAGTACTTAACTTGCACTTACAGTAGTTAAATTCCTGCACTTTTTCTATTTCTTATGTAAAATAGTATTTATCGTAGCTTGACGGTTCACTCCCTTGTACGTCGCTTTGGATGAAAGTGTCTGCCAAATGACTAAATGTAAATGTAAATATTGTGGTACCTGATGTAATGGTAATGACCAGACCTTAGAATAGTGTTGATCTAGAGTGGCAGACAATGACGATGGCAAAACATGGCAACTACACTAATGTCAACAATGAGTTATGATACCGTGTGGCATGCAGCACTGACAATGATGATTTCATCAGTTTGCTTATATGAGGAAACAAAAAAATTTAGTTTTGAGTCAATCATATCGTGTGTGTCTGTGTGTGTCTGTGTATGTCTGTGTGTGTGTGTGTGTGTGTGTGTGTGTGTGTGTGTGTGTGTGTGTGTGTCCTCCCCTCTCCTCTGAACCGACCCCCCATCTCCCCCCATGTCCCGCCGCTAGCATGCAAAAAGCGTTTTAACTCTGAGGAGGAGGCGATACTGTGCAGGGAGGTGCTCGCCCACTGGGACGAGCTCTTTGGCCAGCGGCGCCACCTGCTGCCCAGGGCAGGCCGAGGTTCCATTTGGAACGAGGTGGCGGCGACCGTCCGGTCCTCGTCCGGGGTGGCTAGGGAGGGCGAAGAGGTCCGCAAGAAGTGGTACCACTTCAACAACCAGCTGAAAGCCAAGCTGGCGGTGATTAGCGCCTCGGGAGGAGAGAACGGGAACCCCGGGCCCGAGGCGCTCAGTGAGCTGGAGGCTGAAGTGGCCTCTAAGATGAAGGAGACGACCGCTAGAAGAGATGCTGGACGCGTAGCCCAGGGTAGGTGTGGGAGTCATAATTATTATAATTTAATTATTATAAGTACCACCACTTGCAGTGGTTCTATTCACCCTTGTTTGCTATGCTTCAGCTCTAAAGTGTCTCTCCTGAATTAGCATATACAGATTTTCTGTCTACCACCACTGAATGGGGTTTACATGTGTACCCTGGTCTTCAGAGAAGATATTTCAGAGCTGGATTGCCATGCGTAGTATGCTGGCAGGTGCTGGATGGTTTTCTCTATGTTGACAGCCTTGAGGTAGCCAGTTATAGATAGCTTCAAAATAACTTGTCAAGCTCATGGAGTGATGTGAAGTAGTTCAGTAGCCTGACTTTCTTTGCAGATTATAACATGCTTCTGATCATAGTTAGCAAGATTGATGTAGTTGCCATAATATTTGCATTGTTTTAGAGGACTTTCTAAGTTTCGTACTTGAATGTGAAATGCAGCACTTTTCGTGCTTAAAGATCATTATCTATGACTGGGATTTGGTGTAAAAAATGCAATGGATCACACATGATTCTAACTAGTTTTAGGTAGATTCTACCTTCAGTGTATTACTCATGTAAGGCCTTATTGCTTCTTGACACTACAACTTGGACTTATACCAGGTTTTGGGGTAACATGGGGTAACATTTGGGGTCTTCTCCATGTGCATGTTGATTGTCCACACTTGTGAAAAACAAATATCTATATCATAATTAAACATCTGTTTCACTAGCGGTGTACATTGGCATACATGAATGTTAATGATGACTGTTGCACATAAACCTAAGCATTTTTTTTTCTCCTTTTTAGGATTACCACAGGAACTTGACAAAACCTCAGTAAAATGTAGGTTTTACCTCTCTCTGTGAAAATAAGGTCAATGGCTGTTGGAAATTCCTGCTTAAATTATGCGCCATGATTGATATTCACAATGTTAATGCCCACTATACCTGCTCTTGACCCTTACCGTAACGTATCCTATGTTTTGTAGGCCAGGCCTACCACAAGCGCTTCAGCAAAGACGAAGAGGAGATTTTATACGAGGAGATCCTGCAACACTGGGAAGAGCTTTTCGGCGAACGTCACAACCTCCTACCTCGCGGCGGCCGCTCCGCAATCTGGAACAACATCGCCGACAAGATGAACGGCAAGTCCGGGTCGAGTGTCGCCCGCGACGGGGAGGACGTGCGGAAGAAGTGGTGCAACCTCAAGAAGCGACTCCAGCCGAAGCTTTGTCCAATGGCAGCCATCCAGCCAGGGGAGCTTGGAGAGGGTGGGAGCACTGCAGAGGATCTCAGCCTGTTGAAGCAGAAGATTGTGTCCAGGATGAAGAAGGATGCAGCTGACAGTGAGACGGGGACTAGCACCAGTGAGTGTCCTCTCCTGATGTTTTAGTTTTGGTTACGGTGGTAGACGCTTTTGTTAGACGGTTTGGTAGACACTTTTGCTTTTGTTCCAAAGCCACTTTTTTTTGATGAAATAGAATATCATATTTTGGTCTAAGAAACTCAAAAGTACAATTGCTTAATTTGTCTGGATAGAAATGTGTGAAGTCTTCTATTACATATCTGAAAATCACTACACTGATGTGCCATGATTTTAAGAGCTATTCTTCATGTCTTGCAGTCTGCATATTTCTCTTTTGGAATAGTTATACAAATGTGTAAAAGGTAAAATTTTGAATGTTCATCTTTGAAAGGACATAAGTTGTGCTTGATTTCAACTAAAGTAATAAAGGTGTGTTTAGTTGCAGTGGTTATACTGAATCAGTGAATGAAAACAAACAGACAAAAAGTCAGTGTCACAAGATGCATATAACATGTAACCTGTCTCTAAAACCCCCATGTTGGCTGTTAGCTAGTTAGCACACTTGTTGGCTGTTAGCTAGTTAGCTCACTTGTTGGCTGTTAGCTAGTTAGCACACTTGTTGCACACCAAACCTCAGTTGATGCCTCCTAAACCCTTGCCCTTTCTCTAAAACCTTTAGCCTGTAGCCGGCGTTTCTCCAAAGAGGAGGAAGACCTTCTCTACGCTGAGATTCTCAACCACTGGGAGGCGCTGTTTGGCGAGAGGAACCAGCTCCTGCCCCGCGGCAGCAGCGCCCCCGTTTGGACCCTCGTCACGGCCAATCTGAACGCCACGCCGGGGGCCCGGCCCAGAGACGTGGAGGAAGTGCGCAAGAAGTGGCACAACCTGAAGAACCAGCTGAAGGCCAAGCTGGCGCCCGCCTGGGCATCGGATGGCAGAGGCGGAGGTCAGCAGGGGCTCGTCCAGCTTACGCCACTGGAGGAGAGGATCGCCTTCAGGATGAAGATGGCCATCGCTGGGTCGAGGGCGCCCAACGACTGCGCCGGTTGGTGGAGCACTTGGTTTTAATGTGAACTCCGTTCCAAGAGAGAGAAAAATTCTGCCGATATTGGCTTGTATTATTTCTGTTGATCTACATAGGGAAGGGTGACTGTGATGCGTGGCTTAATTCCATCATCATCTTTTCATCACAAAACACCTAGACACAATGTTATTGTTTGGGCGCTATATAAATTAAATGAAATTGTTGAGGACGTACTAGGAGCATTTATAAACATACAATTCTGGAAAATATTCAACTTAATTAAATTTTAGTTGATTATTGTTATATTCTGTTTCTTTTTTCTTTTTTTATGTAGGGACAATCCTTGGTGACCCATCGCAGACTGAAGAGAGCATGTCCGACCGCTCCAACACAGAACATCTGTTGCAGGACCCCCTAGCTCCTCTTTCTCCCCCTCCATCTCCGTCTCCTCCTCCTCTTCCTCCATCTCTGCCTCCTCCCCCATCCACGGTGATCACATTGACGCCCCAAGCCGTTCAGATGATCCTGACCAAACAAGATGAAAACAACCGTCTGCTGAGGGAGACCCTCCAGGTCCAGAAAGCCAGCCTCGAGGTCCAGAAGTCGTGCGTGAAGGCCTTACAGGAAGTGCGGGTGGCGCTGGTGGGCCTCGCGGAGTTCCAGAAAGCCCGGGTGGAGCTGGGCATGAAGTCCGCCGGACCGCTGGGACAGTGCTGCGCTCCACCGGGGGCTTCGCTCGAGCATCGCGGCTCCGCGGAAGCTGCTCTTGTGGATCCTGTGCAAACGCTAGCCAGCGCGTTGTCTGTCGTAGCCAGCACCTTCCCTAGTTCTGACACCAGCGGCACCACCACCACCGTCACACCGACCACCACCGTCACACCGACCACCACCGTCACACCGACCGCCACTCCTCCATCAGCAGGCCTACCACAGCACCCCTCCCCTCCTGTCTCCCCTCCAGGGGGCGCTGTTCCTCCACAAGCTCAAAAGAAAAAGAGAGGACGACCACCAAAGAACATAGGAGTAGCTTCTCCTTCCTATGGGAAAAAGAGAGGACGACCACCAAAGAACATAGGAGTAGCTTCTCCTTCCTATGGGAAAAAGCAAAAGACCTAATCCAGCCTTGATTAAGAGATATATAGTATTATAGATATAATGCTGCACATAATATCACATAACATACAAAAGTATTTACAACATAGATTATATGTTGTATGATGTATGATGACAGTTCTAGTGAGAAGGCTGAGAATTGGCATATGGGAACACAACTGTGATGTTATTTATGATAATACATGACATGCAGTGTGACAAAACCGTAAAAAAGGAAATCTTTTCTGGTAGTATCTACCAGAGGGAGCCAGCAGGCAGATTAGATGTATAGCCTTGCAGGTGCATGTGCAGTTGCATACTGCATGTCTATACTGGTGTGACTGAACTAGCATTTCTCTTATTTGGTATTTTGCAGCAGCTTGCGCTCTTGGTAAAAGACTTCAAGCTGTGTTATGCTGACTTCATATTATATTTTGTATGTAGACATATAATTAAACTGCTCATTGTTGAAATTGCACACGACCAACCAGCCACTGAATGGTATATAACTTCATGTTTGACCAAATGTGTCCTTTGCCAAACAGCTTTTTTTATATTGTGAATGTCAGGTCCTGAGTTTCAACTGTAGCCACCAAGTGCCTGATATATCTAGTGTGTTTGTGTGAGTGTGTGTGAGTGAGAGAATGTATTTTTGCATTCATTTTTGTATGCTTATTCTTCTGTGTTTTACAGAATTTAATAGACATTGCTTGCTACTACATGCAAATACATGGGAATATTGGTCCCCAGTACTCCTCTATTTTACTCTCTATCAGCTTCCACACTTGGAGCATGTCTTCTCTTCGCTCTCTCAGTCTCCTGGCACCTGACTTTAGGCCTTTAGTGCCCCTCAGTCTGCTGAGTGTTGTTATGGGACGCATCTAGATTAGGTTAGGGCTGTGGAGCTAATTAATGCAGGCGAGACTGCCTCCACCGCCAGGCAGATCAGGTGACCTTGTTCAGGTATTTCCTGCTGGTTGGAGCCAGCACCTCAAAGACACGGAACCCTGTGGTTCTTTAATTCTGTTGCCCTGGGCGGGCCCAAAGACAGAACCCTGTGGTTCAATAACTCTGTTGCCCTGGGCGGGCCCAAAGACAGAACCCTGTGGTTCTTTAATTCTGTTGCCCTGGGCGGGCCCAAAGACAGAACCCTGTGGTTCAATAACTCTGTTGCCCTGGGCGGGCCCAAAGACAGAACCCTGTGGTTTAATTCCGATGGCGCTTGTGTAGCGGCCGTGGAGATCTCGTGCAGGAGATTGGAGTTTGGTGATACTATAGCCTGCATGGAGAATACCCCCAAAAATTCCTAGTATCTGTATACATGGCGAAATAAAGTTGAATTGAATTGAATTGAATTGAATTGAATTGAATTGAATAACTCGGTTGCCCTGGGTCAGCCCAAAGGCATGCTGTGGCTGTGGTTACTAGAACTTTTTATTTGATGGTTTGAGGGGGTGAAATCCATATACTTGCTGACACTTGTGTAGTATGCATATACGAGCAGAGAGTTGTGTAGTATGCATATACGAGCAGAGAGTTGTGTAGGGTGCATATACGAGCAGAAAGTTGTGTAGGATGCATATACGAGCAGAGAGTTGTGTAGGATGCATATACGAGCAGAGAGTTGTGTAGTATGCATATACGAGCAGAAAGTTGTGTAGGATGCATACGAGCAGAGAGTTGTGTAGGTGAAAGTGACAATCCTTGTTCTTGTGCACATACCTGCAGACAGTTGTGTAGGATGCCAATGCAGGACTAAGTATTATACCTTTTGTGTTTGTTTAATCAAAAGTGCCTTGTTTCCATGGTTGCATTCAGGAATGTCTAATTCAGGTATTAGAAATAGAAAATAGTCTCATGTAGTTTTTATTTGATGGTTTGAGGGGGTAAAATCCATAGGTAACTTTGTATTTAGAGTTCTGTATGTTGAGCTGCGTATTTTTGTATTTTCCAAAAACTGATATTGTTATGCATCTGATGCATTTGAAATGCCTTTCGTATTTGCAATAGATTTTCCAAATTTGTTGGTTTGGGGGGCAAAATGTATATGTATTTAATAATTTGATTATTATATATTGATTATACAGTACATATAATGTAATCAATGTATAATATAATGTAATTTGGACTCTCCTTTAAGTCGTCTTGGTCAGTGGCGTCATCGCTCGAAATTCTACATGTTGGGTTGTTCAAAAGGTCTACATTTCCCACAGGCCTTTGCTCTTACGCTGAGGGGGGATACTTCATGTGGGGCGTGCACACTGGTCAATGTTGACATCTGGACAGCTCTGTTTTGACTAGTTGCTAATTATATTTGCTCAGACAGGAAAAGGTTAGAGATATAGCAATGAGACTTATTGTTGGACATTATAGCAGGTGCAGAATGTCCATGGTCAGAAAGAGAGGGTCCCTCCTCTTTGAGTGTGAGTTTATAAATGAGCCTATTAGAGGCTGTAGTGAAAGCAGTGGTGCTGTGGGTGGATTGGGGTGGCTGGGTGATTGGGAGCTGTGGGTGGATTGGGCTAGCTGGACTGGGAGCAGGGGTGGGTACTGGGAGCTGTGGTGGACCTTTTGTCATGTATCCTATCTCTCATTCTGATGCAGCACTTCACTAAGTGCCTTCATATCTATGTGCAGCTTCAGAGCTGCAAAATGGAGACACACACGCATCACAGATTGTTGATTTGTATACAGATTGTGCACTTGTTAAAAACCTAAAAATCTGTCTTCCAAGTTTCTAATAAAGAACGCAAGCATTTGATGTGTTTTTGTGGGTTTTTATTGTATTGCTAAAATGTTCTTCCTTAAAATATACATCATCTTGGCAACTGTACCTTGTAAAACACTAGCAAGCACTTCATCCATAAAAGAATGCTGTGATATTTTGAATGTTTGGCTTGTCCGACAACACACAGAATTTGTGTGTTTAAATAAAAAAAAAATTATCCACCTAAAATCTAATCACACTACTGCTTGGTCACAAACACGGTCCTTAACCCTTCCAACCCGGAGGTGCCCCATGGGGCAGTTGGAGCTATTTTTAGCAATTGCATTTAAAAGCTCTGCGAGTATTTGTCCTACAGACATAACAATAACACCATGAGAAACCCTGAATCTTCTCCTTTTCAAATATATATGCTGCAGTGGAATCCTTCAAAACTTAAGTATCTACTAAAACACTTAAGTGTCTGACTGAAATACTTAATGATTGTGGTTGAATTGTGTTTGCTACAGTTCACTTTGTGACAACGACGAAGGAGGAGGAAGATGAGGATGACGAAGATGAAGTGTCTGATTTGATGGGACCAGGTCAGTACAGAGGGGCATTCCAGGAAGCGGGTCACTTTAGTCACTTACCTGGGTATGTTAGTATCCATGGAAACATACACGTCAGTGCTAGACAGTAGTCAGAGATCTAAGAGTACTATGCAGAATCTCGCAACACCTCTGTGAGGGAAGCTACGACTCTCTCTTTTTCGCCATTGCAGCTCACAGGTTCAAACGTTCAGTAGATATAGTTCGGTTACAGGTTCGCTGAGAATGCACAGGTCAAGTCAAGGTTAACCAACACAGTGGATATAACCTGGAATACCCCTCAGGATGCCACCACAATTAATCATCACATGAATGTGAATGCAATTCGGAAACTGGAAACAAAGTAGTCCAGATTAAGCTTGTCGGTGTTGAGTGGTAATTATGAATGATAAGTCCATGAATGTGCAGTGAGACAAAGCATGAATGGAGAGAAGGAGACTCTTGTTTTTGTTTATTGAAGTTTGATGAGACGTGCCATTCTGCTCAGCACACATTATTATCATTATTATTATTATTATCATTATTATTTCTCCTCACCTTCTTATCATACATCCTTTCTAGTGGAAGACGATATTGACGAAGCAGAAGAGGAAGCCGAAGCTGAGGCGATTGATGACTTCTCATCCAGTAGGTGTATCTTCAGAATTTAATTAACGGACAAATACAAGACTACAGTGAAATGAAACACAGATCCCCTTGAACAGTGAAATCATCATCATAGAGTGATTTGAATGAATACATAATTGACAGATCTGACAAGTCTACTGATATTGTTATATATATATAACAATATCACTGTATATAGTATATATATAAATATTATATTTTATTATATGCCTTGCATATTATAAAAGGTGTAAGGACCAAAGGGGGTTGTGACTGATCAACAGAATATATACATTATGTCAGTAGTCACTGACATTTTTCTGCACTATATTTATGGTGTGGGTCTGTAGTCTGTAACTGGTATCTGGATATTGGTGTTACTGAGTCTCGAGTCCCCATTACCTATCCAAACTATATGATGGATTAATCAGGAACAAAGAAAATGTGTTAAAGAAAGTTCTGTTCCGTTTCTGTATCTGTTGTTTGGCATTAATGTGTGGTGAACATCACACTGCCAGCGCTTGTTTACTTTGTCAAGTCACGTGGTGTTGTCTGTCCTCTCCCTTCATCTCAGTTTTATGTCCATCTCCCATGTTGACTGTTTGTTCTCTTTTGAGTTTGTTCTCACCTATCTCTATTTGTCTGCTCTCCTGACCAGGCAATCATCTCCCTGGCATCATCCATGGCTCCTGTCCTCCATCGTCTGGTCTCCACGGTGACGCAGAGGACTCTTCCTCCATGGAGCTCCGGCGGCGGCCACACTCGTGTCCCGACTGCGGCAAGCGCTTCACACGCCTGGAGCACCTGCGCTCACACCGGCGCGTGCACACGGGAGAGAAGCCCTACCAGTGCGCCCAGTGTGGCAAGAGCTTCATGTATGCCGGAAACTTCCGCGAGCACCGGCGCGCCCACTCCGGCGAGAAGCCCTACGTGTGCCCCGAGTGCGGCGCGAGTTTCGGCCGCTCAGGCACCCTCAAGGACCACATGCGCAAGCACACGGGTGAGCGTCCGTACACGTGCGGCGAGTGCGGGCGAAGCTTTCGGCTCGCTGCGCGGCTAAAGGCCCACGGCCGCACACACACGGGTGAACGGCCATTTCGCTGCGCCGACTGTGGCCGCAGCTACGGCGATCCGTCCAGCCTGCGGCAGCACCGGCGCACCCACACAGCAGCAACGCCACACGCGTGCGAGGTGTGCGGCCGCCTCTTCATGGACTCGTCGTCGTTCCGCCGGCACAAGCGCACGCACACCGGTGAGAAGCCACACAGCTGTGGCCAGTGTGGCAAGGCCTTTGCCCGGCTGGGCCACCTGCGCAAGCACCTTCGCATGCACAGCGGTGAAAAGCCCTATGGCTGCGACGAATGCGGCAAGCGCTTCACACAGTCTGAGCACCTCAAGAAGCATACGCTCACGCACACGGGCGCTCGGCCATACCCGTGCCTCGCCTGTGGCAAGGGCTTCCGGGAGCCGGCCAAGCTCCGGGCGCATTTCCGCACACACGCGACAGAAGGGGAGAAAGCGAGCCGGCGCGGCGACGGGGGGCGCCCTTTTGTGCAGTCGGCCCAGCCAGCGGAACATCCGAGGAACCATGACACTGGAGAAGTCACGCCCGCCAAGGTCACGCCCGCCAAGGTCACACCCGCCAAGGTCACACCCGCCAAGGTCACGCCCGCCAAGGTCAGGACCTTGGAGGAGGAGGAGAAGAAGGATGAAAACACTGACACAATACGTAATGATGCCATATTTGCTCCAACTCTGTCCTCTGTCTCCTGAACGAAAACACACACACACACACACACACACACACACACACACACAAACACAAACAGACAGGCTGGCAGAGGAAGAGCTCTTGGGAAGATCCCTCTCCTTTCTGTATGAAATGAGGCCAGTAACCTTTTTTCTTCACTTCACTTATGGTGTTGGCCAAACTTCTTATTATCCTCGACTGTTTGAACAGAGGAACACAATGTCAGACATATTATGATCTCTTCTCCCGCACGGTCCACTGTTCTTTTGTCTTTGCCCCTGTACTCTCTTGTCCTCATTCTGCGCACAGCGGCGAGAAGCCCTTCAGCTCTGATGCAGTTTGATTAATTCACTTGTCTCCAAGTAGGCTGTACGTGCCTCTCTTTTTCTGCAGCCTTAGACCACTCCTTTAAAGGTGAAGTGTGGAGAATTTAGGGGGATCTATTAGCAGAAATGGACATAACTTTAATAATTGTTTTCATTAGTGTATAATTATCTGTAACTACAAATCGTTGTGTTTTTGTTATCTTGAATGAATGAGCCCTTCGTATCCACATAGGAGCGGGTCCTCTTCCACAGAGACCGCCTTGTTGCACTACCATTTTTCTACAGTAGCCCAGAAGGGACAAACCAAAACACTGGCTCTAGAGAGGGCTTTTCACATTTTAATGGCAAAGGGAATCATTAACTCAGGCCTTTAAACGACCATATTTGAATAACCCTAATAATCATGAGGTGAGCCGTTGAGAAGTGGACACCCAGTGAGAGACCACACACCATCATGCCCGTCTGTTTACCACTATAAACCTGTTGTGGTTTTGTTGTTGTCAGGCTGTTTGTTAAGTAAAGTCATAGCTCTGATTGTCTCTGTGTCTGTCGATGTGATGAATGTGACAGGATTATTGAACAGTCCTTTTAGAAATGTATTTTTTTATAGTAGGTGGGAAAAATAGTAGCCCAATTAAGGCTTTAAAATATTCCCCGTTAACACTGAAGAACCTGCACATTTAACTCTTATTGACATTATTATAGGTCTTGGTTCTCTGCTTTGCTACTGTTTTCTGCAAATCTGTGACTTTTGTTTGTTTGTTTGTTTGTTTGTTCGTTTGTGCACTGATTTGATTGTTATTGCACTATGCTACCTGGGCTCTATTTAAGTGAGACCATTGCAGTAATACAGATTTACATCCAAAATTCCTTTAAAGGCGTAGTAAGCTGTTTTTGTTGTCAGAACAACAACAACAACAAAAAGGTTCCAGACTTGTGAACAATTATGTGATTCTGAAGGCATGCTACAAGTACAGATTTCTAGGTATTTCTTTGCATTCGTTTTCTATGTCTTTTCTTTTGTTTGTATTTGGTTACATTGTTCCAACCTTGACAAACATGTAAATAAAGGCATAAGAAACAACTGAATCAAAGAGCCAATGGTAACAGAATGCCCAGAAACAACTGAATCTGTTTCCCTGCACTTGCAGAATTGTGTCATTGAGATTAGTCTGTAATTAATTCCATATTTGGCAACAAAAACTACACATTTCACCTTTAACTCACAGTTTTCAGTGTATTTACAGCACCCATTGTCTTGACAGTCAGCTGTGATGAATTGAGGCCACTGGCAGACATTTTGTTGTAGTATGTGCATTCCATCCTCACAACTGATATGTGTTCAATTGGGACTAATATATTAAATTAAATTAATAATAATACTTAAAAAAATACTATTTCAAAAATATTGTTGAGAGTTAAGGGACAGGACAACAAATAATTTTGAAAAATCAACTACTGACTTTATTAACTGATAAAATATGAAGGGTAAGGTATATTAGAGTAGAGTACAATTAACTATGAACAGTTGAACACACACAAAGTGGAAATCTTGTACACAAATAGGTGAGGAAGTATGAGCATAAGGCATTCTCCAAGTAGTATCTAAAAATGCACATTAGTTGAGGTTAATCCAGCACAAATCTTGTTTATATCACACTCACGTTAGTAGTATCTAAAAAATAACATTAGCAGAGATTAAACCAGCACAAATCTTGTTTATATCACGCTGACGAAATTGGTATCAATACATTAACATAAACAGAGGATAATCCAACACAAGTCTTGTTTATATCACACTCATTTTAGTAGTATCTACAAATTAATTTGAGCAGAGGTTAATCCAGCAAAAGTCTTGTTTATATCACGCTCATGCTGAATTCAGGCACATGGTCAGTAGCTGCATCTCTGTCATGGCCTGGTCCTGGTTTTATTGATGGTACTATAAACCTCCTCACCACCTCCAGTGCTGTGGAAAGAAAACAGCATAGCCTCTGTTGTTAGAACTTTGAATCCAAATTGAACACACATTTGTTTAAGTTTTGACAAATGTGTTTAACCACAGCATCTCTGGTTTTGGCAAAATTTGACAATATCCATGAACTCTAAAAAGACTTAATGAGATCCTGAGAAGATTATCCACAAAATGCTGAAATTGTTGCTAGCTGTTACCTACCTAAGATTAGCTGTTTACTACTTTCCTTCCTAAGATTCTTTTTAACGATAAACTGTAAACACAATATGTAACAAAAACAACAAACAATATAATATTTGTAGCAGGTAGCCCGTTTGGTGTTGCACTCTAGGGGACAAAAGCCACATAATGTAGTTAAATATCAGGTTTCTTGTAATGCCAGCGTATGCTCACCAGGAGGCAGCATTGGGTCGGCAGGTGTTAACAGCTGCATACTGGACGTCCTGCTCCTCTTGGTGGCTTTGAGCAGTCGGACAGAAGGGCATCTCTCGTCCTGTGGATTTCTTGAACTGAACGCTGGCATACTGGACATCATCAGAAGCGCTCACATCCATCCCCTGTTCTGAGCTGGAGGTCGCAGCTATTCCTGACACAGCATACAGAGAGTGGTTGTTTCTCTGGGAAGAGAGAGAGAGAGAGTAAATAGGAGACTAATGTTTAATCCAAACATCAAAAGCAAATATAACATGCAGGGGTTGTCAGTCCTGCTTCAGGTCTCTTTTTATCTCCACCTGCTCTAAACACACAAATCAGTGTCATTAAAACAACCTAAATCAGGTATGTATCTTTTAATCTATACCTGCTCTAAACACACCAATCTTGATAAACTAAAGCAGGTGTGTTTGGCTCATAAGACATGCCACAGGGAATTAACGTTACAATGCAGAGCACAGCAAGATAGAGAAAACGGGAGAAAGAAAACCACAGATGTAGATATATAGATAGGGTTACTTCTAATAAACTCACCTGTTGGATACCAGAAGAAAGTGCATTGACTCTTGATGCATTTCTGCCACGCTTCCTGGACAAAAGGATAGAGGGAAAGTGAAACACAAAAACAGATCAATCTAGTTCAATCCAACAATAGCGTCTGATTTTGCTCAGGTTAATTATATGAGCCAGACAGACACTCACCTCAGCCACACCAGGATCAGCACCAGCAGGATGACGATAACAGAGACCACAGCAGCTGCTGATACCGCAGCCAAGGGCACGACTGCTCCTACCCAAAGAGAAGGCATTCAATTATAATAATTTGGCAGATAAAATAAAGAGGGGATAGGAAGACAGACAGAAAAAAAAAGTATTGAGGTACTGATACTCTGATACAATAGGTAAATCAGTAAAAGCTATCGTAAACTCAACTTTAGAGCTGTTACAATCCATCACATTAATGATGACATTTAAATATCCAACATTATGGTGTAGAGGGACATGTTGAAATACCTGACAAAGTGTCCTGGAATGTAGAAGAGTTCTGGAAGCCCACTTCATTCCATGCTGTACAGTAGTACAGCCCTCCATCACCAGAGGCCAAAGTCAGGTTTATACTCTTCCCTGTTCCTATGACAACAGTTTCATTTTCAGTCTTCTTATTCCAGGTGTAGTTCTGCACTGGTGGGTTGGCATCACTGTTGCAGGTCAGAGTCACTACACTTCCCTCCACTAGTTCACCGGAGCGGCTGACTGATAAGGAGGTGCTTTTTGGAGCATCTGTCAAAAACAGGTGTAGGTGTAAAAACAAATGAATTAGAATGTCAAAATAATGAATACATCAGTGTATTTACTCTTACTGTTTGACCTTTTCACATTTTCACAGGGTTAACTATGATTCACAAACACATTATTTGGGGGTGGGGCATCTGTCAAAATGGCAAAAAAAATAAATAAAGAATACAAGTCAACCAATCAATCAAGATATTATTTTACTCTTTGCATGCTTTTACCCTATTTACTCACATCTGACATTGAGAGTCTCAGCAGGTGAAGGATGTTCTTCATGTCCTTTGACAGCACAGGAGTAGCTACCAGCATCCTCACTAGTGACTTGGTTTAAGTGCTGGGTGTTGTTGATGCCTATGTGTTTGTCACTCACAGGATGTGAGTTCTTGTACCAGATGTAGATGGGGTTGGTACTTAGAATGCAGGTAGTTCTGCAGGTCAGTGACACATTCTGTCCCTCATTGACTGTAATAGGATTCACAATCACCTGTAGATCTGAGACAAAATATGTTTATGTGTGGTTGTAGTTAAAGTAGATAGCAGTCGCCCCATTCAGCCTCAAGCCCAGGTTTATGGGGTAACAAACTGGCACTGGCAACTGAATGTCACCTTCACACCACTGATTTAGAGATAAAGACTGCCTGGAATATAATTTCTACTTAGGGTTTCCTAAGCTCTGTTAAACTCAAACCAAATCCCATGCCCATCAGTAGCTGTTAAAACATCTGCACACTACTGTCTCTGTGGACTCAGCACAGCTCTCTATCAGTTAGCTTCGGATACAGATGCATTCCTCCAGCTGGAAGAAAAGGCTCACACTACAACACATGAGTTCTAAGACCTTCTGAACAAAACACAATATCAATGTTGCTTTAGAAATGTTATGACTTACTTGTAAGAGACAGTTTAATATCAGATCCTGAATATCCAGTGGATTGGTCATTTATAAACCTGAACTTGTATTTCTTCAGGGTGTCCCTCTCTCTAAGTTGGTTTATTCTCAGGGTGCAGTTGTTCTCCTTATTCCCAATGTACTCCACACGATTCTGAAACTGCTCATCTACACTGATGTCATCAGGGTTATTTTTTAAAGGCTTCCAATCAGTATACCAGATTGTTGTTGTGATTTTGAGATCTTTTGGATATGAGTAAAGACAATGCATATCCACCGATGACCCCTTTAAAGCACAAATCCTAGAGGAGTGCATCACACTCCAACACTGTTTGTCTAAAAGACCTGTACAATACAAAAAAATAAGGTCAGGTCAGGAGTACAGTCGATACACTGAAAGAAATTTTTCAATTCTCTCTGTCACTAGTCAAAACTATGAGTGTCAGTATCCAAAGCCTCCATGATTGATTCCTAACCAACATTAGTACATGATGAGCATCACAAGAGGAGGAATGTTTAACAGGTTTGTCTTACTCTGAGTCAGCGCAGTGGAGTTCACCATTCCAGGTGTACCTGAGGTGAGACACACACATTTCAGTGAATCCTTCGTAATTGCCATGATTACAACAGCTGGTATTGGTTCATAATGGCCATGTATTCTAGAAATTTTAAACTAACAGGCAGCCGATTCAGAATTGAGCAAAACCGTGACCCTTTGGGGGAGTTTTAACACTGAACTTCAGCATGGGCTAAAACTTTTCATTGAATTAATTGAGTTATTAAATTTACTTTGGGACCCAAAGCATCAAACAACAGTTTCCATTGATAATTGATAATAATATTATTGGATGTTTTTAGAGGCCATGTTCACTTATTCTAATCATATGAACTGCATATATTTATTCCCAGTACAGGAAAAAGTGTTGTAATGTGCAGATTTCCCCAGAGCAGAACAGACCATATTTACCCATCACAGAGAGTAACACTCCATGGCTTTCGCGTGTTGAAGATGAGGTGTATCCGAAAACACCTGAGTCCATCAGTTTTACATCTTTAATCAGCAACAAACGCGTATTGTCATAAGTGCTGCTACGCGTTTTATACTCTGGCATATGAAGAAGATTCTTAACTCCCAGCTCTTTTTTATACCAGAACCCCCCTTTTCCCTCAGATGGAGGGCGGGAGAAGACAACAGTTGACCCCTCTGAAGCACAGATGCTGAAATATCGTCCTTGCTCGCCAAAAACACCTAAAATCACAAATACACAAAATAATTACCAGAGATGCCCTCACCACCACCAGCACAACCGTCTTAGTTAGTTAACTTGAGTTGGGTCACTTTATCTGCTGGCCTACCTGCTAAAAGGAAAATATATGTGGCCAGAAATGTCTCTTTTCCTGTGAATGACATGACTGCTTCAAGCTGTGGGTACAGAGAATTCAAAGTTTAATGATTTGTCAGTGTTTCATGATTTCATGGTTTAGATAATGGGATTGCCAGCACTCATGATCAATATGGACCTCATTCCCTAGAGATATCAAACAGCTCCTCCAGTTCCCTATCACAGTGGACTGCGATCTAACACATGGGACATGATGTAGGCACGGAGCCAATCAAAGCACTTTTCACGTACACCGAATGGCTGAGAAGGTGTCAATCATTCTCCTGACCCCGCCCCTCATGAGTGCTTAAATAGCCATGATTTACGCCACCTCGTCCTCTTTAAATGCTTGAAGTGAACCAGTCAAGTGCTTTCACCTAGTGACTAGTACGGCAGTAATTCTAAGTTTCGAGCTTCAACTCCGTGGGCTTCAACTCCTTTAAGTCGGTGAGTGTGGTTTCTCCCGCCACTGGCTTTGAGTGCCGCGAGTTAAAGTATTTTTAGAACATTTGGAAACGTTAGAGTTAGCTACCTAGCTTGTTCGTTAGCTCGCTAGTTTTTGGTTAGTCCACAGACTGACCTGCTAGCTGGCTTGCTGCCTAACGGTTGTTACCGTTTTTGATAGAACGGACTCGTCTATTTTTCTAACTTTCTCTCATTCTCAGGATGACCAGGCAACTGTGCCCGGATTTTTGGCACAGCAGGGCGAAAGGGGACAGACACCGTCGTTGCATTGTGTGCCTTGGCAGAGAGCACGCTGAGGCAACTCTGAGTGGCGGTCCCCCCTGCGAATTCTGTGCCAACATGACACTCGCAAGGGTTACAAAACGCCTTGCTTACTGGGATCGCAGGGAAGCAAGAGAACCAATGCCTGTTTACGCTGGGGAGAGACTCTCCCAGCTGGACAGAGCCCACCTATGGCAGCAGGCACCGGGATGTCCGGCAGCCGTTTAACCGCCGCAGCCGCCCCTGCCGCCCCTGCCGCCCCTGCCGCAGCCGCCCCCTCCTTCACTCCTTCACCCACCGTCCTGGTAGCAACGCACCAAGAGGCAGCGGTGGAGCTACCGTTCTCAGACCGGCCCGTTCCAGATTTGGAATTCGGACTGGAGTCAGAGAGCCTGCCTGATTACAGTGAGGGGCACGTGTCAGATGACGACATTGACGTGGAAATGGTTGACGAACCGCGGGTACCCTCTCCCCCAGTGTCATCCAGGACAGTGGGCCAACAGCTGCACAAGGTAGTCTTGAGGGCAGCTTACAGGCTAGGTCTCCCCCTCCCTACCCTACTCAGCACAGAGAGCTCGTTGCTTGATGGTGAATATTACGGACCCCCCCCCATATCAGGCCCCCAGCCCTATCCCTTTCTTCCCAGAGGTACATAGGGAACTAACGAGGACATGGGCCACCCCCTACTCGGAGCGTTCCCCAGTCCCTGGGTTCGCAGCCTACCTGCATCTGGACCAGGCCAAGGAGAGTGGGTACCTCTCGTTTCCACTGCTGGAGGATGCTGTGGCAGGATATTTGTCCCCATCCTCACCCATGCCTGGGCCAAAAGCCACTTCTCCCTACCCGGGTGGACAGACACCAAGCTGCCCTGGCAGAGAAGTCCTACCTGACAGCTGTACAGGCTACATGCTCCAGCAACACCGCAGCACTGCTGCAGAGGTACAAGGCCAAGCTGCTCACCGAGCTGTCGTCTTCCCTAGGCAGTGAAAACGAGGTGGTGGTGGAGCTGCGCAGGAAGACAGACCTCTCTCTCCGTCTCACCTGCTGCACCTCCCAGGCTTTGAGACGGGTTATGGGTGCGGCAGTGCCAAAGCAGCGTTCCTTATGGCTTTCACTCGTGCAGCTGTCAGACCAAGAGAAGGCCCCATTCCTTGATGCTCCAGTCAGCATGACGGGGGTGTTTGGTGATGCAGTCGGCACCATGACTGCAAAGTTCGAGGTGGAGCAGAATAGCTCTGAAGCTTTCCAGGCTTGGATGCCACGCAGCAGCAGCGTCAAGCTCCTCCAGGTCCAGCAGCAGCAGCAGCGCATCCCTTCAGACCCCCCATACAGCCCCAACCACAACAGCCAGTTGCCCAGCCGCCACAGAGTGTGCCCCACGGCCCGCGCCAGAATGCTGCCCGCCGCGGGGGGCCGAACAGGTCCCAGCGAACCTGATCGCTTGGAAATGAAGCGAGCTGAAGCTTGTGTAAATTCCCCCTCAATACATCAAGTAGTAGTACAGCACCCATACACCCATGTTTTTTTCCAAACAGCGTGATGGGTTGCCATCAAATCATAACCCCCTCCCTAGGTGGAGCGGGCATGGGTTTAAATACAGGCATATTGGCCATGAGCGGGGTCACTTCCGACAAATTATTCAACTCAAATCTCAGCCTACAGAACTGTGTGGAGAGCATGCGCAGCATCCTCACGGGTCCTCAAAACAGTAACAGTGGGTTATACATTACAGTTTGCTCAGCCCCCTCCCAGGTTCAGAGGGGTTGTCCAGTCTGTAGTTTCGCAAGAACAGATGCCCTTTCTACAAGGAGAAATAGACTCCTTGCTGCAAAAAGGTGCATTTCAAGTAGTCCCACATGGGGAAGTAAACATAGGCTTCTACGGCCGATATTTTCTTTCGGACAATCTTAGATCTACAAATACTGAACAAGGCTCTCATGAAAAGGAAGTTCCGAATGCTGACTTCCTGTCAGCTCGTCCAGTTCATAAAACCAAGGGACTGGTTTGTGACGATAGATTTAAAGGATGCCTATTTTCACATTCCCATTCACCCCAGACATCAGAAATCTCTGAGGTTTGCAGGAGGGCGTACCAATTCTGCTCACACCCATTCGGCCTGGCACTGGCACCAAGGGTTTTCACAAAGTGTGTGGAGGCAGCTATCACCCTGCTACAACAACAGGGGATGTGTCTGTTCAACTACCTGGATGATTAGCTGCTGTGCAGCCGCTCACAGGAAACGGCAAAGCAAGAGTCCCTCCTAGTGATGACACACTTGCATCGCTTTGGCTTTGTAGTCAACACAGAAAAAAGCGTTCTGAGGCCCAGCCAAACTTCACGTTTTCTGGGCAAGACATAAGACTCCATCACAATGATTGCCAATCTGTCTCAGGAGAGGGAAAAAGCCTCGGTTTCTTCCTAGAGGAAGTGGACATTAAGTTTGTGTCATTGAAAACAGCGCTTCTCCTGGCACTGGTGTCAGCAAAACGCGTTGGTGAAAGGCAAGCCCTGTCAGTCAGCCCATTGTGCCTTCAGTTTTCGGTGGCTGGGGATAAAGTAGTTATACGTCCCAATGCTGTTTACACACCCGAGGTAGTCGCAGCTCCATCCTGCAATCAGATAATTGAGCTTGCCGTTTTCTCACCCCTTCCTTTCGCAGAGGATGAGCATATGAACAAGCTGTGTCCGGTGCGTGCTCTCCAATGTTATGTGAAGCGCAGAAGGGGCTTTAGACAGTCTGATCATCTTTTTCTGTGCTTTGGCACTCAGGCTATGGGCAGGCCGCTGTCCAAACCAAGCCTCTCTCGCTGGATAGTTGAGGCTATTGGTTTGTCTTATGCAAGTTTGTCCTTGGAACCCCCAGAGGGGCTGCATGCTCACTCCACTCGGGGGGTCTCTTCTTCCTGGGCCCTATTGAAGGGGGTCTCAGTGGAAGACATCTGTCGGACTCCAAGCTGGAGTTCTCCCCACACATTCATTCACTTCTATATGTGACTCACGAGGAGTTTGGCCCTCACGAGAGTGGCTGGACCCGGGAGACCAAATTGGTTCAATTAAACCCAACTGGCTGCCCGTTGTTAAGGGTGTAAAGGGTGCCTCATGTTCTTGAGGGGAGACTTTTTTGAGATGGCATTGGGAGAACTTTGGAAACAGGCATGAGAGGCTGTGAAAGGCTTGAGAGGCTGAAAACACTTAGCCTACCTGCTGTGAGGCTAAGTGGAATGGGTATCTATCTGTGTGGATACTGTGTTTTGTGAATATGTTCCTTGTGAACCTGTGCTATGTGTAGTGAATATGTTCCTTGTGAACCTGTGTAGTGAATATGTCCCATGTGAACCTCTGCTCTGTGAATATGTTCCTTTTGAACCTGTGTAGTGAATATGTTCCTAGTGAACTTGTGATTAGTGAATCTATGAATAATGAATATGTGCCTAGCTTGCTCAAGAATATGCCTAGTTCTCCCTCGTGTCTGTAGCATGGCTTCATTGAAGCAACAATTTGACCATTATTAATTCCACACTAGTGTCTGTGGTGCCATTGCTGCATTTGTCTCTGAACCATCATGGAGGATCAGCAACATAAAACCACTCAAAGGAAAAAAAAGAAATCTATCTGAAAATAAACAATAGCATAAAAGCAATGGGGAAAAACTTCAACATTCTAATAGTGAAGTCATATTTCAAGACGCCTGCCATAGTTGTACACACATATACACTGAATATCATTACTGCTAGCAAGGGTGTAAAAGTCGTTGTAGAAAGAGGAACTGAAAGTTCTGTTGCAAATATCCTGCGTTTCATTCTCATCCATGAATTGGAGCAACAATCTGACCGTTATTATTGCCACTCTAGTCTCTGTGGCGCCATTGCTGCATTTGTCTCTGAACCATCATGGAAGATCAGCAACATAAAACCACTCAAAGGAAAAAATATATATTTACATCCCTTACTATCCTCCTACACTCTCCACCATTCTTTCAATCTTCTCCCTCTCTCTCACTCTCTCTCTCTAGCTCTCTTTTTTTACAAAACTTTCATTGCATACATAGAAGCGAAGCCTTAGCTGTAAAGATGATATTAATATCGTGCTCAAACTACAGTTTTATACAAAGTTTTCATTTACAGAATGATACTATACAAGTATATTTGAAGCATATGAAATAATAAAAACCAGTGACTATAAATATGCATACACATGACCTTCACCTTAATGTATGTCAATGCATGTACCACAATTTACACAGTGTATTGATCTATAAGCAGATACGTTAGTTTTAACATGTTTACTTACTTTTCTGTGTTGCTGTCAGAGACGTCTGCTATTTGTACACTTAAAGGAACTTCTAGTTCACTGCTTGAGTGTTGGAGACTGTTTGCGCTCTAAGGAGGAGGAGCCTAACATGCTGATCATGTGTACAGCAACTTCCTTCACATCAGAGTGCTAAAAGTGTTCATGTGGAAGGGGCCATTTCAACTTGGCCCAAACATCAGACACTAGTTTCTGTGTCTCTCACACTAACTCAACCTACCTGTGTAATCAATACCTGAAGCCTACCTGACTAATCATTACCTTAAATAGTTGTTTGTCATTCCTGCTTTTGGGAAAAAAAACACTTGGAATATTTCCATCCAGGCAACTCAGTGTTGAGTAACAGTAGGAGTTTTTAATCAAAGAGCTCCGGGAGCCGGTCAGAGCAACGTCCCAAGTTCTCAGATCACACTCCCAGAGATTCGAGGGCTGAACCCCGCTCTTAAACCATACCTTTCATAGCATTTGAATACTCACATTGTCATCGTGGCCTACATATGAGCAATCATACACAGATCTCAAACTGGTCTTGTCTGGTTTTCTAACATTAACCCACAGCTGTAGATGCTAGGTCTGCTTCTTTTCCCATATCAGCACACTGTGTACTTTTTGTGATTAAAAGAAGTTAGCCTCAACTCTGTTGCTAACACATAGGCACTCATATATGTGCAGAATTAGCCCCACACACACTTCAAACTGTGTCTCATGTCCTGTCGCAGACAATCATACAGACTCATAATATTTGAAGCAAATTCATAGCTTAAGGCCTCTGCAAGTTACAGTTTATTAAATAACATTAACAGCTTTATGTAAGTATCAAAATCTCCCAACACTGCTCCTGCCACCCTGCATGTTTTCCATTGTTCCTTAATCTACATACCTGAATACATGATTATTTGTTGGGGAACACATCTACTTTGCATAATAAACAGAGCTGTAATCACACTGATTATCATCAGGTGTGCTTGGAGCAGGAACAGTTTGAAGATTTGCATGGCAGGGAGACTCTAGAGTCAGGATCAATAGCCTGGACAGCTCTTCATAGAGGGGAAATGGTGGCATGTCTGAGAAACAACATGAAGTGACTCTCGTTTATTATGCCATGACCACTGAATTCAGAGAGAGTATCTAGATATGTACATATAAGTGTTGACAACAGTATGAATAGAGCTTTAGTGGACTCTGTTTAGGGCTGCGGATGAGTTGGAGTTTGGTTCACACTGATGTGGAGATAACAGCTAAATATAGTATAAATGCCAACATATTCTACAATCAGGTAGGCCATTCTCTGAGCACCAGCTGAGAGGGGGTCTCCACGCTGAAATAAACTCCAGGAATCCTGACTGTGTCCTCCGGTCCGTTCTTCAACTTTGGCGTGCTCACTATTACCCTGCCTTGCTCTGAAAGTCACTGAAAAGGGAATCCATACTTAAAGTTAAAGTTCAAATGTTCTCACAGGTTCTCTCTAAGATGCCTGTTATTTGCAGATGTACAGTCTACCTGCTGATAAGATACAGATAGCACCACAAGTGCTAAGTGTTACAAAACAGAGACAAATATGCTGACACTGATTTCACCACAATACTTCTCTTTTTTTATTGAGTAAGGACATTGGCCGGGCATGAACATTTGGTTCACACAGACACACACATTTCACACCACAGTCTTCATATCTTACAAGTCTATTGAACATAACCACTTCATTTTATTATTTTTCAAAATGATATAGAGCACATGGAACACATATTACATCATACTGTGTTCTCAAAATCAGACACAATTGCATTCCCATCTTGTTTGTCACTGCTGTATGAGAATTTCTAGATCAACATGTTTAGACATACTGTAAATGATTTCAAATTATACTATCAACCCTACTCTGAAAGTGAACAACATAGTCACTGAAAAGGAAACTCATACTTAAAGTTCAAGTTCAAGTGCACTCACAGGTTCCCTCTGAAATGCCTGTCATTTGCAGATGTACAGTCAACATGCTGATAAGTGTTTTAAATGTGACAAACATGCTGACACTAATTGCACCTCTTCTCTTCTTTTCTCTTTTGAGCAGACATGGACATTTGGTTCAAAAAGACACACATTTCAAACACAACACAGTCTTCATACCTTACAAGTCTATTGAACATAAACTTTTTATGTTAGCATTTCCAACATGGCATAGAAGTTCACAGAACCCTGCAGAGTAACACTTATTAAATCATATTTTGTTCTCAAAATCAGACACAATTGCATTCCCATTTTGTCTGTCTCTGCCGTATGACAATTTCTAGATCAACAGGTATATAAACATGTCAACAATTCAGGTTGAGCTCAGGTACTAACTGTAGCTTTGACGTAGAGTAAAGATCAGCAGTAGGAGTGGCTATAGATCAACCACATTTTAAAAGATGATATCTGCTAAAAAGGTCAAATATTGTACTTACTTGTGTTTGCAGAGAAGGAGAGAGAGAGCTGCTGAGCGTGTATGGGAACTTCTCTTCAGCAACTGGTAAATGTTTAAATGTGTGCGTGTATATGTTTAGTGGAGGTAGGAGGAGCTGGTAATGCTGAGGCAGACACTTCTGTACTTCTGTTTTTCTCTGTGGTCAGTTTGAACTGAGGCCTAGAGGCTTTTTACTGGGGATGAGTATCATGCTACACTCCATTGACATCACTCTCCAGACTCACCAGCTACCTCCTTACTAGGTGTATCTGGGTAGCTGGGATTATTTTAATCCTTTAAATCCCGAATACACTTCTTCATGCGTGTACAAACTAAAGGAGAACTTCGTGCCAGGCATCTTCTATGCAAATTACTTCTCATTCTCCTCCTGGGTGTGAGAATGTCGTTGGCTCAGTTGTAAAGATGATGATGGTGCAGAGAAAGTAGCCACGCCATGCTCACTTCCTGGAAACCGTTAGAATGTGTGATGGGGGTTGGTGATCTTTTCTCCGTCTACCAGCAGCTTGTGCTCCATTTACTTTAGTAGTCTCCTCACTATGGACACTTCTTCTCCAACCCCAAATATCATAGATAATCTGTAGGTTAGATGTGTGGGTCAAAAGGAGGAGGCCTCAGCAATTCTGCATTGGTTTGGTTTTATGGGGCTGTATGTGACTTTGGCATTTAACGATGGCTTGAGAGCTCCCTCTAGAGGAAACTCTGTGAAAACCACACGCTAGTAGTAGTTTTCAGTCTAGTGTCAGATGCTGACTATTAATGCTAAATAAATCCATCATATTTCAGTATATAGACATATATTATATCAATATAACTGTTCCATATTGTTGTTTTCAGTTAAGTGTTAGATACTGATACTGTGGCCATCATAATCAATAAATGGCCAAAATAAATGAAATATTCACAAAATATTGAACAGTTATTTGACAGTTTTATGAGTTTATAATGAATGTTACCTGTACTGTATCCACAGATTGTAGTGAACCCATGCCATTCAGAAAAGCAGATATGTTTCCGGTCACACATCTTGTACTTCTAGCTGGTGGGGCATCAGATAATCTGACCTGCTCATGGGTATTCACACCACTATATTAACTATCACCTCTGTTGAGCTGGGGTCTGGGAGGGCATATGAGGTATTTATTTGTCAGTGTGAACAGACGTGATTTCCTGAAACGTTTCTCTGATGTGATTCCAGGTGTGTTTTCGACAGAGAGTCCACATTCCGAGCATATGTGCTCCAGGGGGGTCCTCAGCTTTCCTCACATGAAGATTGAAGATGAAGATGAAGAAAGCTTCTGTGTGAATTTCATCGTTGATTCCTATTCCTCTCCGACTACATGGATTCCAGAAAGAGACCTGACCGTTTACACCTAAGGGATTATCCTCACGGTTTTCTTCCATGACAGGGCAAGCACTGCCATTTGAATGGAAGGTATTGAAACGTGTTGTCCCCATAAGCATTAGATGACCGTTTTATTGATGTTAGCATGCTATTAAGTATTTTCAGGGTGAAATGTGATATGTTTGTTGGTGTGAGCATGTGCTCTGCCTTTAGGGGTGTTTCACAATCTTAAATTAATCCTTTGTGTGAAACTTGACAATGCTAGTCTGTTCACAAGAATGCCTAGATATGGTTATACTAATGGTCATCCATGAACTGACAGCTCAGTATTAATGAACTGGTGTGTTCATACACATACACAGCTCTGAACCCCTGGGACAACATCCTCTGAATATGACACTCTGATTGTCAGTGTATCTTTCTCAAAGAATGTATTTTATATTTCTTTGAAAGAAAATGGCATTATATATAAGGGATTGCTAAAATGCACCCATTCTTAGTCATGTATTACCTGTCAACAGACCGGAATAACCTGAACATGACACTCTGGCTGTAAGATATTATAACACAGTACTTTATTAGAGTTCTGACTGAGGATGCTCCAGTCTGATGACATGCTCTTTCAGGTTTCACCAACAGGGGGTGCTCAACATAGACTGCCTAGAGCTAAAACTCATTTTTGCCTTAGAAAGTAAGTCATCTCACAGAGGCTATAGCTTCAGTATTACAGTGGAAGCTTCCTAAACTAAAACGTTTTAGTTCTTCCAGAGCCATTCCAGAGACCAAAAGTTATTTTGGAGAGGGTCAACTTAGGGGTTAACTTTCTGCACATACACACATACGTCCTTCTATGTAACATAATCGATATTTTCATCCACACCTTGAGTCTGTTTACCCTCCAGTTGTCATAACATTTAACTGTGTCAAACCACACTGTTCCCCACTGACAAACATGAAGTAGGTCATGTCTAAAGTGTCATCCTGTATTCTATATATTTAGCTGGTATTTCGACATCAGTGTGAACCAAACTCCAACTCATCCGCAGCCCTAAACAGAGTCCACTAAAGCTCTATTCATCCTGTACAAAAATATCTCTCTTTAATAACACAGGGGGACTATTAACCCCAACATATGTGCCCATAAAATTAATCATACAACAGAACCATACAGGCCGTACTCAAAGGCTTTTAAAGTCACCTGCATTTGGGTACCTGCTTGTCCAACTGAGGCCTAATCGCAGGAACCTACTCGACCCAAGCCAGGCCCCAAAACATGCACCGTGACTCAGCCTGAAGCTAAGTACATACACCGGCCTTACCGAAAACAATCACAGACACAAGGCACACAGACAAGGCATACAGACCAAACACAGAACAGAGGCACAACAGTAACCACATAACTAGTTACAAAACACTTCTCCTCACATCAGGGAAGTGTTTTACCTTATGCCCAAAACAAGTCCTCTTTCTTAGTGTTCTTACACATCTCTCTTAGCCAGCCCCCTCTTGACAATGAAGCACCCTTTAAATAGGGCAGAGCCACTTTGGCTTAATTAGGTCCAACATTCGAATCAGGTGAGCCAGGACCCAACCATTATGGGGGAGGAGTCCGAGAGTCTTAAAGGTAGTGATGGCAGCCTGACACTGATGCCCTGGAACGTGCTTCATAGCTTAAACTACACCAACCATAAAACCACTGCTTCGAAGGTTGCTTTGGTACGGAAAAATCACGTGACATATTACGTGCGAAACAGCAACTGCTTCTTACTCCGAATGAACCAGCTGAGTGGTTCACAGCGCCACGCACGAAACAGTCAGTTGCCTCGTTTTGAGTCTGAATTGTAGCGCCTTCAAAGCATAAAAACTTCCGCGCACAACATTGCGTTTGGTTCGTAGTAGCCTATCTCATTCTGTGACAGTCATTACGTTCGTATTGATTTATCATCATTATGAAAGCATCTAGGAAGAGAGGTCGTTCTGACATGTGTGAACACTTTATTCTGATCGCTCATGATAAGGTGCGCTGGCTGTTAAATATTTAGGCTATAGGAAAAGTAGACTATATCAACAGGCTCAGTCCAAAAAGTGTAGAACAAATAATGTTTTAAATCCAAATCTTTGACTGTTCCCTATTCAACATGGTTACACCCAACTTGTGCCATATTTGTCCAGCACATCCTTTCCCCAAGCACTCTCTCTTCAATAACACAATATACAAAAAATTATTAATCTTTATTTGTAAAAAAATTATATCACAATCTTTGTATACGGGTGCATGTGTGCGTGTGAGTGTGTGTGTGTGCGTGGGGGGGATTTGGTGCGTGCACACTAGATTGTCATTGTTTTAAAGATTCGTGCCACTGTCTGGCTGGGGTAATTTTGTTGCAGCCTTGGCACATCACCAGGAGAGGTCACTGTTACTGAAGCTTCAAGTAATGAACCGATTTTTGAAACAATGTGCCTAATGGTTCAATGCTTCACCAAAGATTCATTTGCCCATCACTACTTAAAGGGCACCATCCCTTTTTGCCATGGTGAGAAGGGGGAGAATTCACCTGCTCACATCAACACTTATAAGTACATGTCTAGATACTCTCTCTGAATCACGTGGTCATGGCATAATAAACAAGGGTCACTTCATGCTGTGCCTCAGACATGCCCCCATTCCCCTCTATGAGGAGCTGTCCATGGGCCTGATCTTGATCCTGACCCTGGACTCTCCCTGCTGTGCAAATCTTCAGACTGTTCCTGCTCCAAGCACACCTGATGTTAATCAGTGTGATTAAAGCACTGTTTATTATGCAAATCAGATGTGTTCTCCAACAACATGTCATGCATTCAGGTATGTAGATTAAGGAAAGATTGAAAACATGCAGGGTGGCAGGAGCAGTGTAGGACGATTTTGATACTTAGATACAACTGCTAATGTGTTATGTCAAAAACTGTATCTTGCAGAAGCCTTAAGCTATGAAATTGCTCCAAATATTATGAGTCTGTGTATGCATGCCTGCAACAGCACATGTGCCTTGCTAGTAAGAAGTGTGTGTGGGGTTCAACTATGTGTTAGCAACAGAGTTGAGGACTCTTCTTTTAATTAAAAATGAGTAAAACACAGTACAATATAAATGATACTGAACAATAACACATATGATATGAAGTATAATATATAATATAACATAAAAGTTAATATAACATAAAATATAATATAACATAAAAGCTTTAATTGAAGGAAATACTTTTCGCTTGAGCATCTTCAAGAAGGACCCAGCTCCTATCTCTGGTCTCCCCTGCAAATCTATTCACATTGACACATGCATGGTGATTCTCAAGGAATGTCTGCTGTGTTTATAGTGTCTTATGTAGCCCCTCACACAGTGTAGATGATTGTGTTCTGTGGGTTAGATGTGTCTTATGTAGCTCCTCACACAGTGTAGATGATTGTGTTCTATGGGTTTATAGTGTCTTATGTAGCCCCTCACACAGTGTAGATGATTGTGTTCTATGGGTTTATAGTGTCTTATGTAGCTCCTCACACAGTGTAGATGATTGTGTTCTATGGGTTTATAGTGTCTTATGTAGCTCCTCACAAAGTGTAGATGATTGTGTTCTATGGGGTGGAGATGTCTTATGTAGCCGGACGACCCACACTGGCCTTCAATCCAAGATGGAGTCCCCCTCATCCTAGATCAGATCTATTGTTGCCGTCTTCTATAGGGAACACCAGCTCTGGCCTTATGCAACTGCAAAACAGGGGCAAAGAGCTTACTAAAAACATTAAATGGGAACAATATCATAATAAGGCCTTTGCATTTAGTAAAAACCATTATCTTTATTATTAAATGCAACCTTTCCAATAACACCGTAAATTGTGCAAATGAGCGGTTTAGGTTTATGACCTATTCCCCAACAAGGATAGGCCTAACTATGTGGACATTAGAACTCTTTATAACTTGATTTGCAAAAGCCACTGACACTCTGTTCAATAGAAACTGCTGTTACAACCTTGTTGTGTTGAGAAGGTAGACTTACACTGGGGAGAAGAAAGAAAGATAAGAAAAGTTCATTTACATTCTTAATCCAAATGAGTCTAATGAAATAATCATGATAATATGTCTACAAAACATGTTAGCTTGGCATATGCTGATCACACTTAGCAGGCTGGTCAAGTCTAGAGTTGCTAAGCAGGACAGTTTGTGATCGTGTCAAGAGAGAGTTCTTACTGAGAGAGAGATAAGGAGAGAGAAAGAAAGAGAGAGAGGAGAGAGAGAGAGAGAGAAGGAGAGAGAGAAAAGGAGAGAGAGTGCTTACTAAGTGCTTCAACACCATGACACACACATCCACACCATTGCAAACACCATGCAATAACATACTGCACACATATACATACAAATTTGGACATTTGCATGCTTACACAAGCACACACAGATACACAAATACGCCCACACACACACTCACACACACACACACACACACACACACACACACACACGCACACACACACACACACACCTACACTTACGCCAACACACAAACACAAACACAAACACACACACACACACACCCACTCCCACCCTCTTCATAGTGAGGATGATCCTGCAGTCGATGGAGCAGAGGCTGCTGATAGATGGAGGAAAGCTCACAATCTCACATCACACCATTCTAGCAGTTTCCATGAAGTGGCTATTATCTCTTCACAATTACCACTTGCTGAGAGGCAGTCACACTCTCCTTATGTGCATAAACGTAGCCTGGCAGGAAGTTTTCTCTTAGGTTGTACATGTATTTGGGATTGAAGTACTAAGTAACACTAGTTAACCTAGCTGGATGATACAATTGGTAAGGCGGAAGTATTGGGGAGTTCGATGACGGCAATGGAGTGGAGCCGGTCATGCTACTCATCCCCCTCTAAAAACCCTCCACACACCTCCACTCCTCAAGATACACCAAAACTCACAACTCATACCCACTGGAAATATGTTCACAGCAAACCTTCCCATCCTTCATGCATTACCACTTGCCCTTTCTCATGACCCATTAATCGTATCCCCTTTGATCTTTAATCATGATCGAAGGGTGTCTTTTTGTCTCTCTCTAGCAGGTCATGCCACTCATCCCCCTGCAAAAAGCCTCCAGGCCTCAGTTCAGACTGCCCACAGAGGAAAAGGAGAAGTACAGTATCTCACCAGCTCCTCCTACCTCACCTAACCACAAACACATTTAAATTTCTACCAGGAGCTTTACAGAAGTTTCTGTTTGCTCAGAGCAGCTCTCTCTCCTCCTCAACGGACACAAGTAAGTGCAATATTTTACCTATTTAGTGGATAGTTATCTTTAAAAAACTACTGTATGAAACATATATATATTCCCAGCTCGTTCCAGTTTTGAAAGAGAGAAAAGTGAACCATGGTCAGAATTTCTCTAGAACTTTACCCTGCAACCAAGTTACTGTCATTACCTGTGCTGAACTGAACCATCACGCCGCCTATGCCTGTTGCTCTTTCAATTTTCATTTGAAAATTCTTATAAGAAAAGTAATAATAATATAAGATAAGTTATAATGATGAGTCCATAAGGCCCCTCGCTCATACAGTTCAAGGAGTAGTTGGGTGTGAGTGAGTATGCCTTGTAGGTCCAGTGCAGTGGCTGCCCTTTATATATCTATGACATATCTATGATATTCTCCACTGATTAGTACATACACACCCATGAATGCATTACAATGCTGACTGATGAAAGGGACCAAGGTTTACCGTTTCTTTATGGAGCTATTCTATATAAAAAAGCAAAAAACAACTCTTCTGTGTTTTATGCAAATGTGAATTTAGAATTTAGATAAGATAATTTCCTGTAAAAGGATGATGCTTTTTTTGACAAATTTGTCACAGTGCAGGAAACAAAAAAAAGGCTTTGCAAGCCTAATAAAAACAAGCACACGCAGATAGAGACAAGGGGAGAGGGGTGGGGTGGGGTGGGGTGGGGGGGGGGGGGGCTGAACCTTGGGTACACCTAATTATATTTACTGTAAATATGTACAGTATATAAAGTTTTTAAATCCTCACTATATTTACTGTATCTATGTATATAAACTTCTAAAATCCTCACTTTACAGCACTGTGTCAGATATGTCTAAAACTTGTGCACAGTACTTAAGATATGCATGCCTGTGTGCAGGTCGTATGGATATGAAAGAAAGTGGCATATTGTCTTTTTATTGTTATGGTCATTTTAATGGGATTTGGGAATGGGAAGGTGTAACGGTGCCCCTTTCATCCTACTTAGTCACTGATCCATCTTGTCTGTCCCGCTCCTGTGGATGCAAATTCCACAACATCGTCAGACTTCACCACACTGCTGTTGTTGAAATATTCCCCATTCAGTGGGTGTTTGCATAGTGAATGTTTGCATAGTGTTATAAGTCTTGGTTAATGATTTAAAAGGGTTGGTGTTTGTGACACAGACATCAGTGTCACACCAGATGGGAATGTTGTTTTGCTGTAATTGCAACACAAAGTAGGTTTATGACCTATTCCCCAACAAGGATAGGCCTAACTATGTGGACATTAGAACTCTTTATAGCTTGATTTGCAAAAGCCACTGACACCCTGTTCAATAGAAGCTGCTGTTACAACCTTGTTGTGTTGAGAAGGTAGACTTACACTGGGGAGAAGAAAGAAAGATAAGAAAAGTTCATTTACATTCTTAATCCAAATGAGTCTAACGAAATAATCATGATAATATGTCTACAAAACATGTTAGCTTGGCATATGCTGATCACACTTAGCAGGCTGATCAAGTCTAGAGTTGCTAAGCAGGAAAGTTTGACAGTTTGTGATCGTGTCAACAGAGAGTTCTTACTGAGAGAGAGAGAGAGAAAAGGAGAGATAGATAGAAAGAGAGAGAGATAAAGAGAGAGAGAGAGAGAGAGAGAGAAAGAGAGAGAAGGAAAGAGAGAAGGAGAGAAGGGGAGAAGGGGAGAGAGTGCTTACTGAGTGCTTCAACACCATGACACACACATACACACCATTGCAAACACCATGCAAGAACATACTGCACACACATACAGTACATACACAATATAAAAAGTATTAGTCTGTATGGTTCAGTGAACTTGCATTGGGTATTGAAATGCTAACATATTAGGAATAGATGGCCATAGACCTGTAAGATATGAAGACTGTGGTGTGTTTGAAATCTGTGTGTCTGTGTGAGCCAAATGTTCATGCACTTCTTAAGCCCTTATTCTTTCAGAAAAGGGGAAGTGGTGTCTTGCTCTCTATGTCAGCATGTTTGTCTCTGCTCATGCTAGGTTTCGTAACCGCATTCAAAACACTCATCAGTGACCTTCGACCTTACGCCTGCAAATAACATCCTCAGAGAAAACCTGTGAGTATACACTTTAACAACTATTGGTTCCCTGTTTGTTGTTTTAGAAATTAAAAAAATTGAAATTACTTTCAGAGAACCGTGATGTTGAACAACATGATTTTAAATTATTTACTTTGTTGATTTACTGAAGAAAAGTGTTATTTTAATGTTTAGTTTGCTTTTTTGTCCACTGCCCCATTTAAGTGTTAAATGCTACTTTTAAACAAGCAGTTTAAGCCTACTGCATTGTTGATGTTAAACTTGCACAAACTCTCCGTTGCACATAAGGGTACTAGTGTTCTTTTCCTTTCCTAGTTAACATGAAATCATATTTACATTTATTACTGTTTCCAAAGTGACATGGCTTGTCTTTTTTATAGGCATGTTAATGCAGCCATGTCAGTCGCAAAAGGCCCTGTAATTCTCACTCAACTCTTTTGCATTTTATCAGGTAATTCAGCACTGCATTTATATTCATTTTTACATAGGGGTGGGTCTTGTCTAAATTAGTTTCCAACTGTTCATGTCTGTGTTCAAAAGAGACCCAAGTGGGCCCAAGCGCAGATTTCTATGTAGAGTTTATTTGTAGGTTGCCTGGAACAGCTCCCACAAAAACATAATAACTTGCAGGTATAGAGGAACAACAAGAAACAAGAACAGTCAATAGTTCAATAGTTGCAATAGTTCAACAGAAAAACCCTCAAGCCACAGACCAGAATAAAAACAGACAGGCAGGTAATCCACAGAACAGGCAGGCACACAATGCAAACAGGGAACAGAAAAAACTTTCACAAACAGGCAGACAAATCTCTGGTCAGAACAAACTGTGAACATGAACTGAATGAACACATGAACTGAACGAACACATGAACTGAATGGACACATGAACTGAATGAACGCATTAACTGAATGAACACATGAACTGAGACGATCTGACAGAGAGGCACAGACAGAGCAGTGTATAAGTAGGCGGGGTAATAAAACCACGATGGGAAACAGGCGAGGGTCAAAATTGGCGGGAAACAGAACAAACACAACTAATGATTCTCTGTATTTGTTCATGGTGATGATTGATAATGTCTAGTGAATAATTTTCCTTAGAAAATCTCTGCAAGAGAATAACCCTACTGTAGTTTGTGTCCATGTTTCAGGTGTTCTGAGTTCCTGGAGTGTGAGGTACACCCCAGAGAGCATCTGTGCCTTGAAGGGCTCCTCGGTGGAATTCCACAGCTATTACACGTACCCTGAAGATAATGCAGTCACAAAAGCATTCTGGTTTATCAAGGGAACAGGGCTGCCTGTGGATTTGATACAAGAAGGACATTATCCTGGCCGAGTGAATTATACTGAAAACAAGACAAATAACCACACTCTGAGGATAACAGACCTGATCACTGGAGACTCAAATTTTTTTCGCTTCAGGTTTATAACTGATAAAGAAGGAGGAAAGTTTTCTGGTGGAGATGTTGAACTCTCAGTTAGAGGTAATTTGCATGATTACAGCTGATTATAGCATGATTACTGTTTTTCTTAGTATATCTACCAATATTACACTGCTATTTCTTTCAGAACTGCAGGTACTGGTGGATCCTGCAACTGTCACAGAGGGAGGCAGAGTGACATTAACCTGTTTCAACAACTGCAGTCTGAGTAACAACCCCACCTACATCTGGTATAGGAACTCACAGCCTCTGACTAACCCACACCCAGCCAGCAGCAACACCCTGTCCATAACCTCAGTTAGCAAAGAGGATGCTGGTTATTACTCCTGTGCTGTAAGAGGACATGATGGTCACCCGTCACCGTCTGTGTGTAAGTAAATATGACGTCTTGCTATTTTAGTTTTTGGCAATTTTGTTGCCATTAAGCAATTCTGCAGTCATGATGAGAAAGACGAGGATACACTATAAATATTTCAATGAACGTGAACAAGAGAATAACCTTAGTGTTGTTTGTGTCCATGTTTCAGGTGTTCTGAGTTGCTGGAGTGTGACGTACACCCCGAAGAGCATCTGTGCCTTGAAGGGCTCCTCAGTGGAATTCCACAGCTATTACACGTACCCTGAAGATAACTCCGTCACAAAAGCATTCTGGTTTATCAAGGGAACATGGCCACCCGATGAAGAACCGAAGGATTTGATACAGGAAGAACATTATCGTGGCCGAGTGAATTATACTGAAAAGAAGACAAATAACCACACTCTGAGGATAACAGACCTGATCACTGAAGACTCAAACATTTTCCGCTTCAGGCTTAGAACTGATAAAAACAAGTATTCTGGTGGAAATGTTGAACTCTCAGTTACAGGTAATTATCATGATTACAGCTGATTATATCATGATATTGCTGTTTATATGAGTATATATTCTGTTATTACACTGCTATTTCTTTCAGAACTCAGGGTACTGGTGGATCCTGCAAATGTCACAGAGGGAGACAGAGTGACATTAACCTGTAACACCACCTGCAGTCTAAGTAACAACGGCACCTACATCTGGTACAAGAACCTACATGCTATTAGTAGTACACACACAGCTGGCAACATGCTGATCATACCATCAGTCAGCATTGAAGATACAGGCAGTTACTCCTGTGCTGTTACAGGACATGAGGTTCACAGATCACTGGAAAGGACTCTCAATGTCAGATGTAAGTATGTGAGATTCGTCTTTTGTGATGTAAATTAACATAACTAAACTAGATTCCTGAGAAGACACTGGAGACAAACGCATGGCAGTTAACTGAAGGTATTTCATTGTGTAAAGCTCTGTGTTGTCTGTGTGATAATCTGAAATCAAATATTTCTGACAGATGGACCAAGAAACACTTCAGCATCAGTCCATCCTTCTGCTGAACCATTAGACGGGGATTCAGTGACTCTGGCCTGCAGCAGTGATGCCAACCCACCAGCACAGACATACACCTGGTATAAGAAGAGTGGAGATCAATCTTCACGAGTTGGATCGAGTCAGAATATCAGTTTTGCAAACATCAGCTCTGAGCAGAGTGGACTCTATTACTGTGAGGCTGGGAATGAGATTGGACAGAACAGATCTGCAGTGGTACAGATCAGTGTAACATGTAAGTTATGAACTCAAATCATGCAGCAGTAATACAACATGCAATCTCAAGATTTTCAACTTATCTGCCCACATGTGTAATGATTTCAGTTTAAGCATCATATTATAGTTACTACAGCAATAGCAATTTAGACTATAATGTGTTTGTCAATACCTTATTATACTTTCCATTTCATTTCCTTGTGAGATCCAAATAACCTTTTGTCAAGTAAAAGCCATACTTTGTCATTGCAATGACAAAAAGAGAAAACCCTGTTGAAATCCCTGCTGTACTCAATGCCGATTTCTCTGCTCTAATCAATGCTGATTTTACTGTGTGTATTTCCCCGTTGCTGATTTGTAGATGTACCAAGAAATACCTCAGTATCAGTCCATCCCTCTGGTGATATAGAGGAGGGCGATTCAGTGACTCTGACCTGCAGCAGTGATGCCAACCCACCAGTGCACAACTTCACCTGGTACACTAACAAGACCGGGTCTGAGTCTGCATGGATCGGACAAGAACAGCGTTACAACATCCCTAACATCAGCACTGAGTATACTGGATCTTACTACTGTAGAGCAGAGAATACATGTGGAGCCAGCCGTTCCAGTGCAACATTTTTGGATGTGTACTGTGAGTACTGTTAAATACTAGTACATTAAGTCAGGGAATCAAACTCTTATTCAGAGAATAAAGGTTCAATGGCTATCAGACTTAATAATGCAGTTGATGAGCCATTGTGGGGACTGACATCTGATTTACAGTTCATGTTTTGTAAAATTCTATTTTATTTCTATTTTCACATTCCCCTTAGTGAGTACTGTAAACTGCTTCTGAAAACATCCAATCAGTCATGAAATCAAAGTGTAATATAGAGTACGTGGGGTAAGGGTGTTGATCAGATTAATTTAAAGGTGATATCATATTAATTAATTTGTCATATTCCTCATGATCTAGACTCCCCCAGGAATACCCTGGCATCACTCAGTACTTCTGGCGACTCAGTGACTCTGACCTGCAACAGTGATGCCAACCCACCAGTGCACAACTACACCTGGTACAGGACGACCGTAGATGAAACAGTTCTTCAGGACACAGGGAGGACGCCTAACCTCACTCTTCGTCTTGTCTCTGGTGCGGAGGGACTTTATCACTGTGAGGCACAAAATAAGGTCGGCTCCAAGAACTCAACTGGAGTCAGGCTCTCCATGGCAGGTCCACTGCAGTGTCTTACTTTTACCTCAACAGTACAAACATTACATTACTTGGCTGATATATTTTACAGAGGTGTATTTGGCATAGACAAGATTTTTTTTAGAACAACACAGCATTTGTAAATGTCTCTCTTCAGGTCCTGGCTGGCAGGGAAGAATACTGTATCCTGCTTTGGGGGCCATCTTCGCTGCAGCCCTCCTACTGGTGGTCATTGCCTGCTGGAGGCGAGTGACGGAGCAATACTTCAGATAATAATATCAGAACATCATCAGATTACTGTGAATCACCACAGCAACCTCTGATTAGAGAAAACAATAATGTGCATCAAATTTATATCTGCATTTTCATCTGCCCCATATCTGTACACACATAATACAGTTACAATATTATAAACTTTGCTGTTGTGTTTGGAATTTAGGAGACAGAAGACCAACTCGACCAAAACCTCAAGGAGCGCCCACAGCAATACACAGGTAAGCACTGCAAGTTAAAATGGAAACATCCTATGCTGACTGTACTGACTGGTTTGCTCAGTAGATGAGTACATTTTGCCCCATTATATAATTACACCAAAGGCAGTACAGGCATCACAGGTTACACTGGTGCAGTGAGGTTTAGGGAGGGGGGGGGGCACCTTAAGAGACGTGCTAGCAACAGACACTAGCACCCACAGGCTTTAGCCTCCTTGCTAGCACGCCTGCCTCCAGAGATTGTGAGTCTGAATCCTGTGCGCAATGCAGGTTAAACTGGAACTTGTGAGGTTACGTTAGAACTTGTCAGATGTTCATGAAATATTGTACTACAGGAAATATTTTCATTCTTCCCGTTTCTTGTCTTTCACAGGGAGACTCTGATCCTGTCTATGATGACGTCTCTATAGTCCCCAAGGCCTGCAGCGTTGGCCAGAGAGTCCCAGCGCACCATGAGGAAGAGGAGGATGATGTTCAGTATGCCAGCGTCCAGTTCAAGACCAACAACAAGCAGGAGGTGCCTAGGCAGAAGGAGGACATCCAGTATGCCAGCGTCCAGTTCAAGACCAACAACAAGCAGGAGGTGCCTAGCCTGGAGGAGGACATCCAGTACGCCAGCGTCCAGTTCAAGAATTTCAAATCAGAGCCCATCGTCCCTGAGAAACCTTCGCCTGGCACGCCAGAGGAAGAGACCCAGTATGCCTCAGTGAGACTCAGTGCTGCCACCCAGTGAGTATTTACTGACTTTACAGAAACATTGTACACCTCAGACACAACTTCTTGTGATTTTGTGAAACTGTACAATTTGTGAAAAATGTACAAAATGAAAGAATGAATATGAAGTTCAACATTTACAATAGTCTGTTTGGTTCTGTTTGGTTCTACAGCAGCTTCTCTTTCTTTTAACAAAAAAATTGTGGAGAATTTTAAAAGTAAAATTATAATTTTTTTAAACATTATAAAGCTCTTATTCACAATACACAGAACTGAGGATGATGATGATGTTGAGGAGGAGGATCTAGAAATGGCTTTGATTGGATACTCATGTTTCAAGTTCTTAATATATTACCTGCTACTTGTTTCAACAAAGCCTATGATCAGCTCATTGCTTTTGAAAGACACCTTGGCCCATGTCAATCTAGAGCAGTAGTACATTTTCACAGTGAAATTCTCTGGTAAATCAGCATGATAAAATGTTTCAGGGTGAAATTTGTTGTTGACTGAGATGTTCACTGTCCACAGAATAGGGGGTGAGTCTGCAATCTACAGCAGCGTCAACAAGAAACCCAAACCATGACAGCAAGAGACCCTGGCCTGACCTTTACACTGTCTGATGAGCAATGACATTTGTAGTGATGTCTGTAATTGTATTTATCTCAACTTAAAAGCATTTTATTTCAACCCCTGTTCATTTTAATAAAATTGATTTGACTTGACTGGTGTCTGAACTGTTCAGTATGTGAAGTGTGTATGCTTGTGGAGATTGAGACATCAACATATTGTTAGTTAGAACATTTTACATTTATATTTATTTATATAGAAGACACTTTAACCCAAAGTTACATGATGTTAGTGTGGTTGTGCTCTGTCAGCTTCTTGGTAATCAAACCCATGATGTGGGTTGTGGCTTGTGCTCTGCTAGTTGAGACTGGTGTTATTGGCCCCTTTGTTCTAACAGTTGACCTACAGGAACTAAACTGTAACAAAATGCTGTAAGAAAACAGCCAAAGTCTGACAGTAACATACTGGATCCCATTGAAAAATACTATACCGTAGAAACAGTGCATTCTGGGCCATATTTATAGAATACTGCAATATACTGTTAAATAGCATTGCATTCTGGGTGTGTTGGCTATCAACGGCAGAGAGGCTCAGTGAATACAGAACTTTAGTGTATTTCTAAAGGAGACATGCGGAACCTGAAGCAAGTCTGGACATTGATTATTATCTATCTGAACCCTGCACTTTATGAACAGATCACAGTAATTGAGTGTATTTCACTGTTTCAGAACTTTTGATTGGCTATTTCACACATTTACTTCACATACGTCACCTCTTTGTCAGGCCGGAGCTGGATTGTTGAACCAGTGGGTATCACACTGAGCAAAGGTAGGACCCAAGTGCAGATCATAGGAAAAAGTTTTGTCTTTATTTACAAAAACACAGAAGATCCAGATAAGAACAGTAGGTAGGAAAATATCCCTACAAAACAGGGCAGATAAGCCAGGTGAATTTAAGCTCCAAAATGAGTCAAAAAACAAAGAAGCATCTAACTGCTAAACAGTGGAAAACAAACTAGGAACATCCAGAAAAAACACACAGGAGGACAAGCGGTTGCTTTAGCGTGGAGACCCAAGGTAGACAGACCACTAAGACTCCGTAATAAGTTTGACAAGGGGCCAGGTGTAAATACTAGACTGATTGGTCATGTGACAAACTAACGAGCAGGTGGAAACAGAAAACAAACAAAGGCAGGAAGTAAACAACAGGTGAGAGTCTTTGGCGGCCTCTAGAGGCCAAACAATGTCCCATCTCGTCACTCATCTCGTCACTTCTTGGTTTCCCAGAGCAATGAAACCACAGGGCTCCCACCGTCTGTCTTCCATCTAATACATTACAGTTCAAATTTTGACAGAGTTTGAAGGAATAATGTATCTTGCCAGTGCATTGTGAAATGTATCGTTTTTTAGCAATTTGTCTCATTTAGTCCTCCTTTAGGCACTCTTCTTTTGCCTAAAGGACCACTCAAGTCTGACTGTCTCAATTTTCCACCATTTCGAGAGAAAAAAAAGCAGCAATGTTTTTTCATTCACTCTGCAAAACTAATAGTAACTTCAAAGTAAACAAATTAGTTGACTTAACTAGGTGCTTACATTTTGACATTATTACAAGTACAAAACAAGATATCATTACTTCCACAAGCATTCTCTCAGCTTTCCAATTAAGTGAAAAGCGTCATGGTTAGTGATACAAAACAATTACCATTATGTGGATGTGACAAAATTATGTTTTTTTATTATGTTTATGTGTGTGTGTGTGTGTGTGTCTGTATGTGTGTGTGTGTGTGTGTGTGTGTGTGTGTATGTGTGTGTACGTGCACGAGCACTTGTCTGGTTGTTGTAAGAGTGTTGCTGGTTACAATAACATAATAAGTTGCGTCACTTAATGAACCACCTCAAAACTAAGTGAACAGATTTTTTTCAGGCAGGCCAACATATTAGTGCAGCACTATACTTTAGATGTTTACACAGATTACTCGATTTAGCTCAGCTAAATTTGAGGGGAAATCTAGCTCATCAGCTGGCAGGGATTTCTGTAGATGCAGTCTGCAGTTACAGTCCTCAGCAACAGCTTATCCGTCGTCGTCATGGTTACTCATGTTACTTTTCAGTTTCAGAAGTCTTTGAATGTAAGACTGGAGGCTGACTTCAGTCAGTTTATTGTGACACACACACACACACACACACGCAGGCCAAGGTCACAGTGAATTTTTCCTTTTCCTCTGCATTTTTCCTATCCTGGACTGTCCTTCCTCCAGGACCCCAGGAGCAGTGGGCAGCCTTTAGGTGCCCGGGGACCAAGTCAAGTGATCCGTCCGTCTTCGTCAGGGATGGACAGGAGAGTGTTCTGCTCTTCTGCATGCTTTTCTGTTGGGGTTCTTAGTGGAGGAAACCCCTTGTGAACACGGGGAGAACATGCAAACTCCACAACGAAAGGCCCGGGAGATAGCCCACTGAAGGCCTGGGGAGAACCTGCCCCCCAGTACCAACAGCTCCCCATGCGGGAATCGAACCCAGGACCTTCTTGCTGTGAGGCGGCAGTGCAAGCACCTGAGCCACCATCGCATGCTCAACGTGTATAATGTGTCTCCCTCAGAACCGTTCTTTGTCCAGCGTGTAACGTTTATAAGTTACTGACTCCCAATTGGCCATTGAAATAGGTGACGGACTGGTGATTGACTAGCTCTTCATATACTGGTCACCACCATATTGTGTCATATACTGTACATACACCGTTCGCCATTATAAAAAAGTTGCGGGTGATCATTTTCCTACTTCTTGAGGCTGAAGTGGCTTGCAGAGCTTTGGGCATTGAAATGAGTGGAAGTGGAAATAAGTCACTCTCTCTATGACTCTAACAGTGGCAACTCTGGAAATATCTCCTAGACTCAAGAGATATCCAGTCCAGATCAGGGCCATATATGGTTTTCTGCGTGTACGTGTGCTTGTGTACAAGAAGACACAGCCAAAGTAGGTCTTTCCTAGTGAACCCCCTGATTGGTAATCTGGTGATATTGGGCGAGACGGGTAATATGATCTTTGATGGTCTTTGATGAGACTCTGACCAAATTGCCCATTTTTTCAGGTATATTAGGCTAATATGCAATTACATATGCAATTCTTGTGTCCTTGCTTTTGAAAGTGTGCAATATCAGGAAATCATTTGATATGGAGGTGACACACACACGCACACACACACAAACGAACGTGTGCACGCACACACACACACACACACACACACACACAAAGCAAGCAAAGCAAGATTGTATGGTAGCAACACAATTCAGATGAAATTATTTGTTTGAAACAGATGTAGCATTCCATAGGAAAGGTGTTGGTAGTGTTGTTCCATGACAATAGGCAAAGAAAAGTAAAATTGCCAATTTTGCTTGATTAGTAACTGATCTTTCTAGCAAGTATTTTTGTGTAGTAGATTGTGTAGTACAATGTAAGGAAATTAGAGCGAGTTTGTTGGTTACACTACACTTTTTTACCCTTTTTGGTCAAACATAAGAAATCGGATAATTTTCAGGATTTAGAGTGCTTCATGTCTTGAAAAGATTTAAGTGAGGGTGTTTGGAGTGCTTTGCCATATACCAGGATCATGCTTTTTGAAATCATTAGGATAAAGCTACCTTTAATGTAATGCAAGGCTTTGTGTAGCAGAGATGTCAATGTCTTAGGCAAAATGATTGCAGGCTTTTGTCATTCATGTTTGGAAATGTTGAACGGTCTGAATGGATTACTTTATTCCGCTGACCATCATGTGGAAGGAATGCTGTTAAGAACGTTAATGTTGTCACTGAAAGCAATGAGTGAAGTAGATGTTTTGGTAGTGGTTTATAATAAACCAGTACCAAAACATCTACTTTACTCATTGTATATTATTACCATTGAACATGAAAGCCTGTGAGAAGGTAAATGTACTGTAAAAACAGGTGAATCATATATACCATGTATTTACCAATATAAACCAATATTAAGAAAAGAAAAATCACAATTATCCTGTCTCAGTATTCCTTGCATGACCCTTTTATCTATCTATACTGAGGAGAGCAAAAATGACACAGAAATTTGTTTTTGAAAAGGAATAATGAAATACCCAAATAAAGTTTAATTTACTGTTATGTTGTGATTAAAAAAAAAACTGAGACCTATTTTCAGAAAATATGTCCAGTTGCAACAAAATTTTAAGTCATTACAGTGCAAAGTTGTCCAGTATTTCACAATTACTTTATTGCCCTTATGAACAAAACATGTCATACTGATTAATGTCAGTAGTAAGAACTCAGTTATAATCCTAAAAATTCACCACACATATTAAGCACTGTCTTTCACAGTATTTATCTAAAACTAATAAAAGGACAAAAGTATTAAGGTATCCCATGAATGGCCCTTTTCCTGAGGTTCTCATTGGTGTGTGTGAAAGTATTTGCACCTGGGGAACTGTGTTAATTGGGTTTCAGCTATGATGACATGAGTTCAAGATATCGAAAGCCAGTGTTTTCTAAATGAGTACGTGGTGCAGACAACGCCCCGTGCTGGCCTCAGCAAAGCCCCTCAATGGCCGATCAATAACTATCCCCCCTCCCTCCCTTCCTCCACCAGCACCAACAAACACCAGCAACTTGTCCTCCTCGTCATCTTCATTTCCACTCCTCCTATTCCTCTCCCTCTCTGCCGCACAGCACTATCTGCTCTGCCTCAGCTCAAATAAGTACTTTGTATTAAATGTTTGTTTTCCATGTGCAATTAGCACGTCAGTTTTTCCTGATTCGCTATAACCGTTTCCCTCAGCAAGCCTCAGTTCTCAAATTTTCTTTTTACATTTAACATATTTTATTTCTCATAACTAAACATATTCACTCAGTTTTCAATGTGTGAACTTCATGCACATCTACAATTTGTTTCTCAACACACATTTTTTTATGTCACAACTGAAATTGACAATTACGTAACAAAAGCCTTGCCCTTCAAAATACAAGACTCTGGCTGTATTGGCAATGCATTGTACTGTAAAAACATCTTTGTTACTGTTACAACCCTCCGCACCATAATTGGTCGAGCATTTATGTTTTGAATAAATATATTTCAGTTTACTGTAATGAGCTTTTATAGTCTATTGCAAACAAAAATTCCTGAAAATTGTGAAATTTGAACTCTATTTGTGTGCCTACATTTTCACCATGCTGTGGTTTGCAGCGGGAGTGATGTGTAAATTATTCTACACTTCCTTGTGCTTATTATGATGTGGTGGGGGCCGTCCACAAGGACAGTGTTTAGGCATCCTAGGCTCTGCCCAGCCCCCCTCAAAGCCGAGATAGGTCCCATCATCCCCAGCACAGGCTACTCAACTCAATGACAGAGACACGGACATGCACAGCTCCACAAATGCGTAGCGTTTATTTTTATCCAGACATAAAAAAGGGAAAGCATTCACAGGAAAACTAACTCCAGTGCACTCAAAAAAGTGAACTCTGTGAGTTGCTGAATCAAATAAATGTACTTATATTCAATTTAATTAACATTTCTGTGTTTGGTTTTAAAATCTAGTCCACCTTAGTAAGTCTAACTTAAAATGAAAACTTGTTAAAGCAAAAGAAGCCAGCTAAGTTAATTCAACATAACACTGTTGAGTGAATGGCACAATCACCTCTAAAATGTAGTCCACTTTAGTAAGTCTAACTTAAAATGAACAATCACCTCTAAAATCTAGTCCACCTTAGTAAGTCTAACTTAAAATGAAAACTTGTTAAAGCAAAAGAAGCCAGCTAAGTTAATTCAACATAACACTGTTGAGTGAATGGCACAATCTGTATATATATATATATATATATATATGCTGTGATGTTGTAACATTAGTGCATGGTTTAAGAGTGATATTACTGGTCCTACTGTATTTGTCTTGTGAAAATCAAGCATATATGAGTACATGTTAGCTAGCTAACGAGCTAGCCAATTAATAAAATGCTACCTGACAGACATACATTAAAATAGCGATCTTGTCGTCAGAGAGCAATAAGGATCCGGAATAACCGGTGAATAGGGCAATACGCGGGTGGCATGACTAGGCATTAGCCAATCAGAATGTTCGTACTGTCGTTGCCATATAATACATTTCAATATTTGATAACTAAATGTAGATGATTTGTCTGACAGTCCTTGAAGATACAGTACATGTAAAAGCTCAATCACTAATAAATAATAATTTTATATAAAACTAATAATGCTTTCTTTACCACACCCAGAGTTTGGTATGTGTTGAATGATATCACGTTGATATCACATGATGGTTGTCGTTTTCCATTGGTAATAAATAATATTACAGAACCAAGGTATGGCATGGTGGCTCAGGTCCTTGCACTGCCGCCTCACAGCAAGAAGGTCATGGATTCGATTCCCGCATGGGCCACTGTTGGTTAGGGGGGCAGGTCCTCCCCAGACCTTCAGTGTTCAGGTGGGATAGGTATCTCTAGGTATCTCTGTGTGGAGTTTGCATGTTCTCCCAGTGTCCACAAGAACCCCAACAGCACACTGTCATATCAATCCCTGACCAAGATGGACAGTTCACTTCACTTGGTCCCCGGGCACTTAAAAGCTGCCCTGGGGTCCTGGAGGAAGGACAATCCGGGATGGGGAAATGCAGAAGTCAAATTCACAGCGATTGTTGACATAACTAGGCTTTATACCAATGAAAACCATTTAGGTACACCTTATTCAAGTCAGTTAAGTTGGAAATACAAGGAGTTGTTCAGTTGGTGTTAGTAAATCCAGTTGAGTTAGAATTACATAAGTGAGTTAGGTCAGTGTAATGAAGGTCTGTTTAGTTCGATGAACACTGCCTGATCAATTAAGGCTAACTTGACCAAATAATATTGTAATTAGTTAATACAGTCTTGTTGGTTTTACATAAGTTAGTTATTTGCTCTGTAATAATAGTATTAAATTAGTTTGAACACAACTCAGTTATGTGGGAATCATTGACATAACAATATTAAGTAATTTGAACAACTTATTTTTTTGAGTGTGGGATGCCTTTGATGAGAAGTCCTTCAAGGGATCATCCAGCAGTGGCACCACAAAAAAGAAACAAACAAACAATACAAGTACAACAACACATATTTCCCCAAACTCAGAAACAAAACATAATTAAATCATAGTGATTCTACATGGCTCAAAATCCAATTCAATCACCACAAACTCAATCCCTGGGTGTAACATTCAAACAAAACCATCATCATAAGAAATATAATAAAGGCAGGAAAAACAGCAAAACCCTCAAATAGGATTATCCCAAGACCCTAGAACATTTGCCCCTCAGATAGGATTAGGCGTCATGGTTTGGGATGTTGAGTTAATAGGCCCAGTTAAAGTGTTTAAGCAAACGAGAAAAACGCTACTAAAAAAGACAAAAGAATGAAGAAGGACTACTCTACGCTTTCAAATGGCCACACTGTTGTCCACATTTCTGGGGTCCAGATAGGTGTAGGGAAGCTCCAGCTTCTTGTTCCGCTCCTTGATGTCATCTGACAACTTCTCCAGATCCTTTCTAAATTCTTCAATTAGCGTGCAAGGGACCTCTTCCTCATACAGCTCTTCTAGGAAATCTCCCAGAGGGTACTAGAGACAACATGTTAAGATAACATGTTGCTAATGTACATGTTGCTAATAATGTTTAACACACTATGTGTGAGTGACAGCATCTTGATATTCCGTAACTGCACACTGTTCACAGTTTTGTAAAATATCAGGTCTGATTAACTGTAAATGCTTACAGATGCCAGATATGCTTTAAACATAATGAACAGACTGCTTTTCTTGTAATATACAGTACCAGTCAAAAGTTTGGACACACCTTCTCATTTTTTGCGAAGTGTTTTCTTTACTTTTATTATTTTCTACATGGTAGATAAAACATTTTTTGTTTAGTGCATCATTCCATATGTGTTCTTTCGTAGTTAAAATGTATTCAGTATTAATCTACAATGTAGAAAATAATAAAAGTAAAGAAAACACCTCCAAAAAATTAAAGGTGTGTCCAAACTTTTGACTGGTACTGTAACAGTAAAGTTATGCAAACCAGAAAAATGGCATTAGTTATTAGTGCCATTAGTAATCATCCAGAGTGATATAATAGAACAAAGGCATTCAGATTCTTCACAACATTCATATCTTTCACTTAAAATAAAGCAACTGTATTGCCGACTTAAAACATGTGCCTTGATATTGTCCAAACTCACATGGTCTGTTGACTTTTGGCTAAGCAGTCTAAGGACAGCCATTCCATTCACCGTCGTGCCTACATCAGGTAGGGTCTTTTTCTGTCATTCCCCACTTTGAACAAGGGGGGCTATTCAAGACCCACCTGTCCCTCATCGCTCCCATAAAATGGTAGGCCAAGCCACCTACTTACGGGCTACATTGCCCGAGGGGACAGGTTCAAGTCTGGCCTGATGTAATTTCCCAATCCTCTCCCCACCTCTTCTCCGCCTCGCTTCCTGTCATAACTTAATGTCCTATCTAAATAAAGGCATCGTCCCGCTCTCATTGGGAATGAATGGAGACGATATCCCGCCTGTTGAGCAAGAAAACGCCTCTGCTGCCCTTTCAAAGTTGCCGATTCTTTAACTTTATGCAAATGTAAACCACGCTATAAAATAGGGGGATGTTGAGTTGACTGAAACCCAAAGAGGACTGTATTGCTGGTGTACTTGAAATAGGTGACAATCGCCACAGGTCTGTCCGGTTAGAACAAGAACGGATGTCAAGTCCCAATGATGATGAAAACACTGATGTTTATTGAAAACACACACTCAAGCCTTGAATTGAATGATAATGGACTGTGAATATGATTATCCGTGTAAAGGACTCATATCCACACTTGAATCCGTGGTTTCTATGGAAATAATATATAACAAATATATACAAATATTAACAAGTATATAAACAACAAGAATGAATATAGTATAGCCTACATGATGAATATTACGGCTATAAATGCGGATATGTCCCTTTAATACCGTGCCGCGTAACGGTGGACATTCCAGTATCTCCGTTACCAACGGTAAATCTTTAAAGTAGCATAAATGAGATCTGACAGTGAATGCTTCCTACACAAATAAACGTACATATATGATCTACACTGACACGAAACAGACTTGCTACTAAACACACATATGACAACAGAACACTCACAATCTTATCGACGCACGGCAATGATGAAAGTGAATGTCTCTGATAATGATGTTGAACAGTCCATCCTCCTTGATGATGACTTTCTCCAGCTTCTTCTGACCCACAACTGGCCAGTGGTGGCCCAAGCTTATATAGGCCAGAGGGGGGGATGAGAGGGCATGTTCAGACCTGCTTTGGAAACCCAGCATGGGGTGACCATCTGGCCAGTGAATTTCCACTGTGCACGAGCCCCACGGACTCCTGGGATCAACTGATAGGCTGACCTCTGCCTGGACCCCAGGTCCCGTGAGTGGCCTGCACAGCGGGGGTGCACAGCTGGAGGCAACTGGTGAGACAGCCCTTTTTAACACACGCGGTAACCAATCCGTGCTGCATGTGTGAGAATTGGAAGCCGACGTTGTGCAGAGGGGTGGGAGTAATCAAAAAAATCAAAACAAGATGGCGGAGTCTCGGGAGTCTGTTACTGGGAAATATTGCTAATAAGTTACATATAACGTTTCATTTATTTTTGTTTGAGTTTGAGTAGTTCAATGATTGACTTTATTGTTATAACCGTTATAACACCGGCTAGAACACGTTAATTACTGTGGCTGCTTCCCAAAAGAACCGTGAGCACAAAGCACTTGAACTTGAACTTGATTGAACTTGAACTACCTATCTCTATCATGTCCCGGGGGAGGGGGGGAGGGGGTTGGTTGATGCGCGTTCACCAGTACTTGACAATTGATAAAGATGGAGATGGAAAAATTAATAGCGACCGTGGCTTCGTTCCCGATTATTTTTGATGCATCTCTGGCTGAGTACCTTCATTTGGCCGGTGGCCAGTGCTAATTTTAAATCCAACCTTGATTATAGAGGTCAACGGCTTGACCACTGCATGAGCACACAATGACAAACTGTACAATAGATTTTAAAATTACAATAAAATTACATTACAATAGATTATTGTCATTGCACAAAGTAAGGGAAACCAGTACAACGAAATGCAGTTCATCATCTAACCAGTCGTGCCATCATAAGAAAGCACTAATTTTGTTAATGTGCTCATTTTAAACCCAACCCTGACTGCATAATAATGCTAATTCTGACAGTAAAATACTCATGCAATCTCTACAGTAAAAATGAGCAATAGAAGGAGAGGCTGTGGGGGATGTATTGATTTAATATTTCTCTCTCTCTCTCACTCTCTCCCTCTATGTGTGTGTGTGATATTTTCTCATAGACAAAGACTGCAGTGGAAGGGTCTTCGTGACTCTTACATGAAAGAAAAAAAAAGAGGGAGAGGACCAGGAGTGGCGCAGGGCAGACAGACCATAGGCCGTGGAAGTACTATGCGGTGATGGGGTTTCTAGCTCCCTTCGTTGAGCAAAGGGACGCCACGGGGAATTTCAGCCTCGGAGGAGGAAACAGATCCCCTGCCATCCAGTCAGCATGCACTGCCACTCCAGGCCCAGAGGAGCCATGTTGCAGACACATCCGAGGATGAGGCAGAGGCAGCTTGGAATGTCCAGCTGACCCCCCCAGTGCCCCCCAGACCCCTGAGTGTGGTCCCTGGTACCTCCAGCCCCCCCCCTGGACCACAGGGGAAGAGAGGCAGAGGATCAAGGGCGCATAATGACACCTTATTGGAGGAAAGGGTACTGGCTGCAGTGGAGAGGCAGTCAACCCCAACCCCTGTCCCTAGTGAGAATGATTTTTTTTTTAAATGCTTAATTCCAGCGCCGGAACGCTTGTCTCACCATAAGCAACAAGAAATAAAGTTCGAGTTCTACAGAAGGGTGTATGAGGCTGGGCTAGAGGTCGAAGCAGCACCCTGAACTGCTTTTACATTTTTTTTTAAATGTTCTCAATAAACAAGTTAAAGATAAACCAGTGTCGTTCTATCATTTACTTACTATAATTACCAGTAACTGTTCTATAGCACTGATTGTCTTAGGTGTGATATACCCCTTCAGAAGGATTTCTATTCAAATTCTAAGGAAAGCATAATATACTTGTTGTAGTCCATTGTTCACATTACGGTGTTATTGTTCTATGAAATATGTGTGTAATTATACAATACAATCCACCCCCCCCCCACCCCCCCATTCTATTTGGAAATTGCTTTTAAATGATCCAGATGGGTGGCTCTTAAAAGAGCCTTTGGTTTGACAGGTTATGGTTGCCAAGATAGAGCACACTCTGCACTGAAATGTGCAGAGAATGTCTCTCTGACACGAATGGCAGCTCTGGCGGCACTGTTGCTCCCAACACGTGGTGCATCTTGGAGACCCGCTGATCCCTCCTCACGTTCATTCCGCTCAGACATGTCAGTGGTCCGCCGATGGCACGCCAGTCATTCTTGCGTGGCACAGGCATGAACTCAGCTACCAGGCAGTCCCTGATGTCCTCACACACCTCACCGACGATGCTGGCTACAGTGGAGACCCCCACACGGTAACTGAAACTAATGGTCCTAAAAGAGTCCCCAGTGGCAAGGTATCTGTAATAAAACAAACAAACAAAAAAAATTAAATTCAACAATCGCCGTTCAAGTAGGTTCACTTATTATAGGCTAATTGAAAATGTATGCTTTAACCTACATGCAATGCTCTGTAATATAAACCTTTGTACCAAATTGCATCAGAAATGTTTTAATAAATTACATACTCCTAATTCAAAATGGCAATGGTAGATAAGCTTGCAAACTATGCCGCAGTATATCATAAAATGCTGTGCGTAAACAGAAAAACTAAACTCACCAAAGGCAAATGGCGAGACGTTCTGCCGGTCCAATCGATCTGCGCATCCAGGTATCCTGCCTGGTGATCTGGGGACCAACTCGCGAGAGCAGATCATCGAACTGCACAGTATTGAGCCTGAAATAGCGCTGGAACAGATAGCCGTCCAGACGCAACTCCTGCACCAAACAATGGTACTTGCCATGGGTGTGGCCCACTTGGTGGATCGGGTGGACCCAGTGCCTGTGCTGCCGCTGCTGCCGTCTTGTCCGTCTTGTCCATCTTCTCCGGTCCAGTAGAATGATGAGAGCCAAAGTATTGCGAGTTTGCTGATCCATGATGAATGCAAATGATGTAGATCACGCTTTTGCAAACCCATATTTATACAAAACCTGCGTTCCAAAATATAACTAAAAACAAGCCCCAAGTAGCCTCATCGGTGCGTTTTGCCTCTGATTTGTGTGCTATCGTGATTTAACTGGCTGATATAAATGAATCAGATAAAATAAACGAATAAAGGAATACATTTAATGGATAAGTAAATGAATCAGAGCATGAGTGACAGCCGCAACATATATCATATTTTCATGACTTTGCAGGCTAATCTGCTATATTAGCGCTGCACTGCAACCGGACTTTCTACTTGACACTCGCTACTTGACAGCCAAATTTTTCTGACCCCGCCCCCTAGGCGGAATACCGCCTGGCGATAAAATGCCTATGTGGAAACAGACAGTCACACGGGTGTGTTTAGAATGTTGTCATATGAGCATTCTACGAAACAGCAGTAATGTCTGCTGAATGATCAAATGTAACATGGAGTTTTAAAAACATCAATTGTTGATGAATTCATTCTTGAAATAGAATTTTTAGAACACTACCACTGAAGGGGACGCATGATTGAAATTGTTGATTAAACCATTGTTTAACTATTAAACTGTATTTAATTGCCTGCATATATACACTAGGTTGTGCCATGTCTCTAGATTGCTGAGTAAGCTGTGAACTGATTTGCAGTAAATCTACAGTATGGCCTAGAGCATTTTCAAAAGACTTGAATTTTGTAACAGCACATAGCTTGATCTCTTGTAAGTAGTCTACTGTGCTAAGTAATTGGGCTAAAATGGATGTATTTGAATCAGGATGATTGCTGATTTATGAATGTTCTCTGGTTCAGTTCAGATTTTATTTTTTATTTTGTCAATGCCATTTTTTCAAATACCAAACTTAAAGTCTGTGTCCAATTAATCCTTATAAGAACAACTCATTATGTTTCCGTAGACCATAGGAATGACAGAGACAAATTATCTGTCAGGGTATTTCATAAGAACACAAGTCAAACCACCCAGTTCTCATGTAATTTCATTTGGCACTGTGCCACTGTGCCTTTCAGGTGAGATAAGGCAGTATCAGTTATGTCCACAGTGTTGGCTCCTCTATGTTTTAACCCTTCAGCTATTACTCTCACACGGGTGTGTGTAGAATGTAGTAATATCAGCATTCTACGGAGCATCAGTAATGTCTGCAGAATGATCAAATGTTACATTAATTGTTGATGAATTAATTCTTGTAATAGAATTTTCAGAACTCTGCCACTGAAGGGATGCATGAATGTCCCTCCCTCTCCCCAAACCTACTGACCAAGCTCTACCTTTTTTTAAACTACAATGACAGGTTCATACATGTTAGATTGCCATTCATTTGTTCCAATGAATAGAATGACTTAGAGCTAGAATGAGTGATTAAGAGTGGAATGATCTACCTTGTTATGTCTGTTCCAGTAACATTCAATAGTTTTGATATAGTATATCTTTGTTATATTATTATTATTATTATTATAATTATTATTATTATTATTATTATGAATAATAATGTTTATAATTGATTGTTTTGAATGTAAATGTCAGGGCCAGAACTCAGGTTGCCAGACAGACAGAGAGAGAGAGAGAGAGAGAGTGCATGAGGTTATTGGTCCAGTGAGGATCTCACTGAGCAAAGTAGGACACAAGTGCAGATATGCAGAAGTTTTTCCAAAAAACAATAACTAATCCAACGTTCAGAACATGAAGTCAAAAAAACAAAAGGCCAGAATAAAGTCAACGCTCAGAAGATAAGATAAAAACAGAGAGCAACTTGGGGGGGTTCAGGAACAGGAGATCAAGAGTATCCAAAAAAGTCACGGAAAACCACAGGGTTAATTCCTGCTTGCTGGAATGACTGGAACTGGAGACAAGAAAAGTTTCGGCAAGAAAACAAAGTAAAAAAAAAAGCCATTCTGGTGACCATGTGATTATCGAAAATGGCGGGAAAACACAGGGAAGGCAAAGAATAACCTAGCAGGTGAGAGTCTTTGGCGGCCAAACCATGTCCCAACATGTGACAGTAAATATATGTTTTAAATGTATACTTTGTTGTGTGTTATGTTTATTTTCTAATGTTTTGTCCATTTGTTTGTTCCGATGAATGGAGTGATTAAAACCTTTTATGCTAATATCATACCCAAGACCTTAGATAATCAACTCAAGTGATCAAAACATTGTGTCGCTGGTTAAGTATGTTTTCACTCATATTCCAGCACAAGAAAAACTGTACTTTTCACAGTATGATTATCTCCTGCAGATTTTAGATACAAATACAAATATGACCCGCATGCCACACATATTATTATTCTGTATTATTGAATCCATGTGAATTTTTATTTAGCGTCTTCTGCTTCATCTGTTTACAGTTTTTCTCGATTGCTTACACAAATTTTTTTACAGTTTTTCTCGATTGATTACACACAAAAACTGGAACTTATAACACAATGACCACAACCTGTAACTCATGTGCCAACTCCCTAAACCAATTCTGCTAAACTATAAGCACAATTATCTGCTTTAGACACAGATTTCAATTGTTAGCCACACTTTCTTCAAAACACTAAACACCATCCTCTCTACTTTGCACACTTCATCAATGCCAAAACCTCCTTGTTTTCAGACATAACACACTGCTATTCAAATGGCAAAACTTCCATTTCCAAGGCTTTTGTGCAATTTGAAATCAAAGCTTTAGCAATATGATGGCCACAGGTTAGCTCCTGGTTTGGAGAACAATTGATGGCAACATTGAAGAGAGAGGTGATCAGAAAGGCAGAGGAGTGAGAGTAAGAGGAGGAGGATGTCACAAATTCCCCTGAATTCTAGTTTGTTTTCATCTGGGTTGTGTTCATGTCTTATCATCATCTCCTGTCATTTCAGATCCGGCCACGCCCACATGCCCGGCAATCTCCTTATCTCTCTCACCTGTTACCCCATCTCTGCACCTGCAGCTCATCTCCGCATTAGGTTCTGTGTATTTATACATGTCCACTATCATTTGTTCTTCGCCAGATTGTCTTGTGTGTTTTGCCAAGCTTTCCCGCGATTTGTATGTTGACCATAAGCCTGATTACCCTGTGTTTAGACCTTGGACTGTATCTCGGATTCCGTACACCCTGCCTGCCCCTCGTCGGATTTGTCTGCTGTATTATCTGATCTCCCGGTTTTGACCCTGCCTGCCTGTCCATCGATTACGGATTACTCTGCCTGATCCTTGTCGGATGGTTTGCTGAACGGACTGATCTCCCGGTTTTGACCCTGCCTGCCTGTCCCTCGGATTCGGATTACTCTGCCTGCTCCCCTGTTGTATTATTGAAACACTGGGCTGATGTCCAGGGTTTGACTCTGTTGTGGTATAACAAAGTAAATAACGCAATACTACATTCTGTGTCTGTCGTGCTTTTGGGTTCCTATTTTGTCTGTACCTGAAAACGTTACAGAGGAGGAGGAAGAGGATGAAGAGAAAGAACAAGAAGGAGAGCCATTATCTCTGATGAGATTCGGGCCACTGTGGTCAACCATGTGGTCAACCATGGTTTGACCATGCAGGAGGCTGGCCAGAGGGTTCAACCAAACATAAGCCGCTTCTCAGTTGCATCCATTCTCCGGACATTCAGAAGAGGGAATAGGTAAGAAACACTACTATGACAGGAAAACTCTAGTTTGAATGCCTTATCAGGAGCATAGTATTCTTGTATTTAGAGTATTTTCCATTGTACTGTATTTGTAAAATTACGTAAACAAATACAAAGTGCAACCATTGATGACCAAGACATATTCCTAAACATCAATACAGTGAGCCTAGCCACAGTGGACTGTGTTCTAAGGCGGAACACCTTGAGAATGAAGCAGGTGTACAGGGTGCCTTTTGTCAGAAACTCCGACAGAGTCAAACAATTATGCTATGACCATGTGCAAGTAAGTCATATAAATTTCCACAACTGACTGCGTCCTATCAGCACTGACACATTACTGTACTGTATTGTAATCCAATCCAATGTTATTTTCAAGTCTTTCACAACACTGTGTAGGTCTATTTCTGATACAACATTGTCAATATTGTCTTGAGCTAGAACAGGATGCAGTAGTTTTTTGTCCTTTCTTATTTTACATTTTTCTTTCTTTTTTTTGTTGACTGTACTGGCCTATATCCTATTGTTTGTTCTGTGCAAATCATTTACACATTCAGTTGTGTTTGCTGTGATGTATAGGCTACAGCACTTTTGGAAAAAATAAAGAAATATTTTAGTTGTTACTGTATATTTGTGTGTTTTATATTTGAGTAAACACATTATACAGTTACAATATTTTACAACAGGAGAAAGTGTACAGTAACACTGGACATGAAAAAGCATAATGCTCCTGATAAGGCCTTCATACTGGTGTTTTCCCATTTCATAGTAGTGTTTTCCATTGAGCACATCAGTGTTCAATCGATGCTTAGAATGTCTACTCATATAATGGTCTGTGTTTGTCATTTGAAAACAAAATACACTTTTGTGGTGACATAACACTGTTTTGAAAGCAAGGTAGCATTTTGCAGGAGATATAAAGGGTTTTGCATTTTGTGTGAGTGGTTTAGGGATTTGTGTTTAGAGTTTTGAGAAAACGAGGCATGCTTTCAAAAAATTTGTGTAAGCAATCGAGAAAAACTGTAAAGCATGCCTCGTTTTCTCAAAACTCTAAACACATATAGTTCAGGGGCAGAAAAATGACAGCATTTACCAACATGAAACAATTTTTTTTTTAAAGATTATATATTTGTTCTTAACATATCAAACATTTGTGATGGTGTTCTGCCTCATTTTCTCAAAATATGTTTTTGAAAATATGGGATTTTTGTACACGCCCTGTGGCGTTCGTCGCCTAGACGAATAACAGGACTCAATAGTCACTGCGTTTCAACAATGAATGGCTGTTTATTCAGAACATGTGTAGCATCTCTTAAGTGCAATCAAAATGGTGACGGCGCGTACATGCGCATATGGTTTATATATTGAACGTAACAATATCACGCATGACATCACATGACATCTCCCCCCTTTTTTCAAGTATGCATTACATAAACATAAACATAAACCCTCTTTGTTTTACTCTCCTGTTAATTGTTACTATTTAAGCAAAAATCTCTTTAACACAGCAAACAAGATTTTTTTTTTCTTTTTCTTTTCTCTGAACATCTCTAACTAAGGGTGTGGGTAGACTACCACGATCCCTTGAGATGGGACAGGGTTTATTCTGCCCTCTATGTCCTTCATCTCACTAGCTCACATACCTTGGGTTTGGCTTTACAGTCCTACCAAACCTGGTGACAACTTGACCCGAGGACTTAGGGGTACTGGGGGGTTCACTGGGAATGCTCTGGGTGTCGCCAAAGTCCGGTTCCGCTGGCCCCTCTAGGTCTTGTTGCTGAGGAGAATCCGTCTTCGGAGTTAAGGACGGCTCTCGACTCACCAGCTGGATGTGGCGCCGGTTTCTCCTTGGAGTGTTGCCTTGCTCTGTCTCCATAGTGAAGGAGCCTGGCGCTTCACAGTCGCGGTGGTTGTCCAGGCCTTTTCTCCATCAATCTTCAGCCTCACTTTATCACCGATGCTAAGTGACGGAAGAGGTTTGGTGGAGTACCTGCGGTTGTAGTACCTTTCATAGCACTTCTTTGCTTTTGCATCATTTCTTTTGATGGTTTCCAGGTCAGGCCACACTGGCCGCAGGTTCTCTTTCAGGACTGGAAGTGTTGTGCGGATCTCACGTCCCATCAACAGCCTGGCAGGGCTCTCTCTTGTTGGTTCTGTTGGAGTTGAACGGTAACTCAAAAGTGCCAGGTGGGGGTCATCCTGTTTCAAGATCCATTTTGCCGTCTTTACAGCACGTTCGGCCATGCCGTTGGATTGTGGAAAATGAGGACTTGAAGTCACATGTTGGAAATCATACTCTGCTGCAAAGCATCTGAACTGTTCAGCTGTGAATTGTGGTCCGTTATCGGTCATTAACTCTTCTGGTGTTCCGTAACGTACGAAGATGCTTTTCAGTTTTTGTATGACTGTTTCTGAGTTTGTCTTTGGCAGTTCCAAGATCTCAAGCCATCTTGAAAAGTAGTCAATTACAATTAAGTACTGACGACCCCTTATGCTCACACAGGTCAGCAGCTAGCTTCTGCCAAGGTAGGTCTGGCAGTGGGTGTCGTGAGCAGCGGTTCTTTGTTCTGGCTTGGTCTGTGGATACAGCAGTGTTTACATGACAACACAAGCTGTTTCACGTCACTGGCTATGCCTGGCCACCACACAGCACCTCTGTAACATTCTCTGCACTTGGTAAGGCCTAGATGGCCCTGGTGTATCTTCTGGAGCACTTCGTCTCTCATGCTTTCAGGGATCACAATCTGTTTACCACGGCGCAGCAGTCCATTGGCTTCACTAAGTGAGCCACGCTCTTTGAAGTAGGCACTTGCCTGTAACGCTACACTCTTAAGATGTTCTGGCCACCCTTTGTGGATGTACCTGAGGACACACTGGAGCTCGCCATCTGTCCTGGTCTTGTCTTTTATCTGATTGATGACAGGCTTTCTCACCCTAAGGTCATCCTCAACTGAGTCGACGTATGCTTGCACCTCTGCCTCCAGGTCACCTGGTGGAGTGTTCGCCACAGGTTGCCTGGACAGGGCATCTGCTACTACCAGTTGTTTTCCAGGAACATATTCGGAAACTGGATTAAACTTCATTAACCTGATGAGCAGGCGCTGACAACGTGAAGGTGTAGTGTCAAGGTCTTTTGAATTGATTAGGGTTACTAAAGGCTTGTGGTCTGTAAGTAACTTGTATTTCTCGAGGCCGCACAGGTACTGATAGAAACGTTCTGATGCCCACACTCCTGCGAGGCACTCCTTTTCGATCTGAGCGTACCTCTTTTCAGCGTCAGTCAGGGTGCGTGAACAGAAGGCCACTGGCTTCAGTCTTCCATCATGGCTCTGCATGAGGACTCCACCGAGCCCATAGCTGCTGGCATCAGCACTGACGACCGTTGGCTTTGCTGGGTCAAAGAACTCTAGGACCGGAGCTGACGAGATTAACTGCTTCACTTCTGTGAATGCTTGTTTTTGTTGCGGTCCCCAGCACCAGTCACGCTCAGACTTGAGCAGCTCGTTGAGCGGTTGGAGCACGGTGGACAGGTTCGACAGATATCGTCCGATGTAGTTCACCATCCCCAGCAGCCGTCTCAACTCACTGATGTTTTGGGGCGGATCCATTGCCACAATGGCCTTGACCCTCTCTGGGCTTGGTGCAATGCCGTCTTTGGTCACCACTTGCCCTAGGAAGTCCAATTCTGGCTTGTTGAACCGACATTTCTCCTTATTTAACCTTAGACCTGAGGCCTGTATGGTCTCCATGACCCGCTTGAGTCTCTGGTCGTGAATTTCTTGTGTTTCACCAAACACCAAAATGTCGTCCATGTAGACAACTGTCCCGTCGTGCCCCTGCAGTAGCTCAGACATCTTTCGTTGGAAGATTTCGGGCGCTGACGTGATGCCAAAGGGTAACCTTTTGAAGCAGTATCTGCCCAGCGGTGTGATGAAGGTGGTCAGACGTGCACTGTCTTCTTTTAGAGGGATTTGCCAAAATCCACTCTCGGCATCCAGGCTGGAGAACACTGTACTCTTGGCTAACTTGGGAAGTATATCGTCCAACGTAGGTAAGATGAACTTCTCTCGTTTCACATTCTCATTAAGTCTTTTTAAGTCCACACATATTCTTATTTTTCCATTCTTTTTAATCACTGGCACCATAGGAGCACACCATTCAGTTGGTTCGGTTATTTTCTCTATTATGCCCATTGACTCCATTCTTTTCAGTTCCTCCTCTACTTTGGAGAGTAAGGGAATAGGAACCCGTCTTGGTACGGCTACACTGTACGGCTCTGCATCATCTTTTAAGGTGATTTTCACCGGATCCCCTTTGAGTGTGCCCACACCACTGAATGAGCTGACTTCATCCAAGCGCTTAATTAAGCCTAGCTTAGTAGCCACAGTTCGGCTAAGGAGGTTTTCTCCACTGGTTTTCACAACCACTACACGGAAACAGCAGTTTCGTAGCTGTCCAATTGACATGGGCTTTAATTTTGGCTAAAAACTGCCCCCTTGTGGCCACAACGCCGCCTGGACTTTGCAGTGTGTTTTTCACCTCTACGAGTTTGGGCTTTTCCTTTAATGTTTCATATGTGGTTTCAGACATCACTGATGCATCCGCACCGGAGTCAATCTTGAACGAGACTGGTGTGTGTGCTACAGTCAGAGTAGTGCGCCACGGTGGCACATCCTCAGCTAACAATGAATGCATCATGCTTTGCTCCTGTTGCACTGAACCTAAGAACATGCATTCTTCCACATTAGCCTCAGTTATTTCATGTACAGCTGCTTTTAAGTGGCACACGGCAGCGTAGTGTCCTACTTTGTTACACTTTAGACACTTTTTCCCTTTTGCAGGACATTCTTCGCCATCGTCATGATTACGGCCACATCTTGTGCATGTTCCTTTTCTATTCTTTATAAATGTCTTTCCTGAGTAGCCAGTTCTTTTGTATTCTTTCTTTCTAACTGACTTTATGTTGTCCACGTGCTGTGCCTGTTTCTCTCCTTCAGTGTTCTGAGATTTTATTAACTCGCAGTGTCTCGCCATTTCAATTGCTGTGCGCAATGTGAGATCACTTTTCATTTGAAGTTTTTGTGACACTTGTTTATCACGAATTCCAATCACTATGCGATCCCGCATCTGTTCATCTTTCTGTGCTCCAAAAACACAGTTTTCAGCTAACTCATAAAGCTGCCTGACGAATGCTTCCACACTTTCCCCGGGAAGTTGGGCTCGTGAATGGAACTTTGCACGTTCATAGATAACGTTGTGCTTCGGGATAAAATGTTCATCAAACTTGGCCATTACTACGTTGTATTTGTCGCTATCACCTACTGCTGTGAACGTGAATGACTTGAATATGTGCTCAGCCTCTGCTCCCATTGAATATATCAAGGCATTTACCTGTACCACTTCGTCATCCTCCGCGACCAATGATGCAACCCGGTATCTGGCAAACCTTTGCTTCCAGTCCGGCCACGCTTCGGGCTTGTGAAAGTCGAACTGCTCAGGCGGGGAAAACTTGGCCAAAGCCATGGCGATGCACACTTCAGTACCAACAAAATCACGTCTTCACACACTTTTCTTCTGACACCATGTGGCGTTCGTCGCCTAGACGAATAACAGGACTCAATAGTCACTGCGTTTCAACAATGAATGGCTGTTTAATTCAGAACATGTGTAGCATCTCTTAAGTGCAATCAAAATGGTGACGGCGCGTACATGCGCATATGGTTTATATATTGAACGTAACAATATCACGCATGACATCACATGACACGCCCAGCATTCAATGGCCTATGGAAGCATATTCAAATGGTAGCAAAAGGTACGTTTATGACACTGTATCTTTATGGTCTGTATCTGGTTCAATTCCCTGTGCGGTCACTATGTGTCCCAGAAAGCGCAGGCTGGGCTGTCTGTATTGGCACTTTTTCTCATTGATACGCAGACCTGCCTTTTTGAGACGCTGCAACACCTCCTGAAGTGCAGCATCATGCAGCAATTGTGTACTTCCAAAACAAATTTTGTCATCAAGATAATTCTGAACATTAGGCACTCCCTGCAGGACCACAGACATCATCTTCTGGAATGCCGCTAACACGTAAGGTACACGGCAGAATCTGAAAAGACCCTCATGAGTTATAAACAGTGGCGGTGCGTCAATACAGGGCGCAAGGGCGCCGCCCCTCCTAACATTTTTTGATGAAAAAAAAACAAACATTATATACCAAACAATTAAAATAAGAAATGTACTGTGTTAACGCGTTAAATGTGTGTGGGAGACCGTAAGCCCCTGTCAACAACCACTTAAATGTGACCAAATATAATATATTGCCATTCGTTATCACTGAGATAAGCCGCTCCTCCCTGGAGGGGCGCCGGCCAAATGGAAGTCAATGGGAGCTCTCATACTTTTCTGCAACATTTGAGCAAGGACAGCTTCTCATTGGCGGATGAAAGTTCGATCCTGGGGCACAACATTTTGCGCCCTAACCAATGACATCGTTTCTTATTTCAACGCGACTGGACTATTTGTCGAATCAGAGATCTTTATCATTCCCTCACATCCCATATAAATCTCACGTATCTACGTGAGCAACATAGCTAGCAGAGACTTTGATTCTGTGAGTATGGCGACTGAAAACTCTGTGGTATCTCTTCGTGAAACACCTTTCAATCGAAGATCAGATGTCGATAAGAAGAGACTGAAAGACATGGGACCCGAACGTCCGGATTTAAAAATGCAGCAGCAGAGCATCGACCGCGGGAGGACGTACACCCGTAGCTTCTCCTCAAGCCTGTATGCTAACCGGAGCTGGTTAGCTGGTTGTTCAGTGAGTGATGCGTTTTTTTTGTTCCCCCTGCCTGTTGTTCTAAAGTCCTGGGACTGAAACAATCTGGACTGCAACGGGGATGAGGGATCTAAAGCACTCCAACGATAAATGTAAGAAGCACGAATCTTGCCGCAGCCATCTAACTAACAGCCTGAAGCTAAGCCTCGTTGGAAGACTGAGTATAGCAGAGCAGCTCGACTGCGGGTACCGAATTGGCATTCGAAAACACAATGAAGAAGTAAGGAAAAACAGGCACATTCTCTCAAGAATAATAGACTGTGTAAAGTTCTGTGGTGCATTTGAGTTGGCCCTGCGTGGTCATGATAAGAGCGAGAACTCGGCTAACCCAGGGATATTCCGTGGCTTGGTGGACGTCGGTGCCTCACTTGGCAGTGCACTGATAGAGCATCTCGAGAGTGCGACTCTTTAAGGGAACATCCAAAACAGTCCAGAATGAACTTCTTGACTGTATGCTGGCTGTTGTGAGGGAAAAGTTAGTGAGATTTGCCAACTTGAAAGAGAGGAGGGCTAAATTTCTTTACAAGTAGTGGGGCCTACTCTTCTCAAACACCCAATGTAAAATGTGATATCTCTTTCTGAATCTCTTGTGCTCTAAACCTCTCATGTGAGGGTGTGGGCACCTGTTTTATTCTGTAAACCTCTGAAACCATTCTGCTCTGAACCTCTCATGCCCAAAGTTACAGTTTGTTGATGGTTGTTATTGGATAGTGTTGAGCACTGTGTGTTCTTGAAATAAAGCTTTGTTTTTTTTTAATATTCTACTCAAACTCTTTTCTTATTGTGGAGTGCTATTTTAACTGCGCCGCCCAACTGCGCCCCCCCCAAAAAAATTCACCAGCCGCCACTGGTTATAAATGCAGTCAAATCCCTACTATCTGGATGAAGTGGGAGTTGGTGGTAAGCACTTTCAAGATTAATAGTTGAAAAGATTATTGATCCAGCAAGAGTGGCAAGTAGTTCATCCACCCCCCAGGGGTACGCGAAGTGGTTCAGGGGGTACGCGGGGGAAACACTTCCGTGATAACGGAAAACGGACGGAATTCGCGAAATGTACCCTTTGAAACAGAATTGAAACTTTCAGACGGAAACATCATTTTGTGCATCAAAATCGCCCAAATTCCCCTGTATTTTGCCCTGCAAGGCTGTATTTCTTTCTAATAAACACAACAACGATCGGAACGATTAACAAGCATTAATTAAAAAACAAAACCACTGAGAAAATGTCACGTCTGTGCTGAACCCCGCTCCGGTCACGCCCCCCTGTTCAACCGCTACAGCCTGTCAATTTAATTCGCTCATCTTCCCAATTGCCTGCAAATAATGTTTTTTTAGTCTTCTGTTCTGTTGATGGCTGGCAAACAACAACCTTAGAAGGTTTGAGTCACTTGTGGCACATATTATTCACTCATGTTAAGCCATCAATCTACCTCAGGGTGAACAAAATTAGCCCCAACCAGTGGCGTTTCTACATTAGGGGCAGGTGGGGCACTGCCCCACCAGATCCAGATGGCGCTGTTGTGCAGAAAGCTCAATACATTCGTACTTCGCGGCAAAATATATAAATATATTTTTTTTTATGCAAAGTAGCGTGAATGTGTGTGTGTGAATAAACTTGACTCACAAGCATTATAGTTTTGTTTTGGAGTAATTTTATTCGTGTGTTTTCCTGTCTGTGTGCTTGCTCTGTGAAATGCTGCTCTCCGCTGTCCCTCCCTTTCCGGTGGGGCAACGGCCCACGCTACCCCACCGTTACCATGGAAACACCAATGAGCGTGAACCACACAGGCCAAAGTTAACATTGAGCGGTGGGGCACTTTCAGATGTGCCCCACGAAATCTGCCTGGCAACAAGACTTGAATAATGCGAAAACTGCGAGACCTGTACCCCGTGACTAAGAAAAAAACACATACGGTCAGATCAAAATCAGACAGATCAATGCCAGTAACGTTACTGCTAGTTAGCTATCGCTAGTTTTCGAGTATTTTGGAAGGGTTTTAATTCAGCCTACAATGAATAATGTAGACTAGTTGTTGAGGGTGCAATTTAGTACATTGTCGTTGGAAGATAAATTAGAAATTAAACGTTTGGGGCCACACAAAAGGATCAAGACATTCACAAGAAACACGATGGGACAGCAGAGACTTAACGCCCTCTCCATGCTTTCCATTGAAAACCCGTTTGTTCATGGACTGTTGGATTTTAACAGCAAAGTCATTGAGAGGTTTGCTCAAGCAAAGAACCACCGTGCCAACTTCCTATTTAAGTGATCTGATTTGGTGAGTCAAACCTTTTTTTGGAGCTGATGGATGTATCAATGCAATCTGCAAGGACATCGTCTTTTTACAAAGTTTTGTTCATTTAGCAGCATGTTTTGTTGCTGTTATTTGATTAAGTTGTGCCTTTCGCTTCATATTGTATGCCACACGTGTGCCACAAGCTTAATAAATTAGTCAAGTTATTTGAGCTATGTGTCTGTCTAATCTTTTTACTTTGTTGCAATCATTTTACTTTAATGCTGTATTATAGGCAACATCTTTGTGTTGCGCTTAAGCATGTGAAATGTATTTGAATTAGGATTTCTGCTCCCTGCCGGCACTCAAAATGCAGCCCATAACATATCTTACTGGTCTACTGCTTATAATAATCAGCTACCTCTAGTTTTTTGACGGTGACATGAAGTCATACAAAATTGCCCCACCGGAAATTTCAGGCTAAAATCGCCACTGGCCCCAACCAATGTTCCCTCTAATTTTTTTCAGCAATGAGCACATTTTTTTTTTTTCTGAGCACACATTTCAGCACTGTGAGCAGTTCGCAACCACGCGACCTGCCGGAAATTACTACGAGCCTGCGTTAGCCATAGGGGATTCGAAGTGATGACAGAAAATGCATCAATATGTCTACAACGTTGATATTCATCAATATCCTTTATAATGGCTGGACTTTGGGAACATTTTAATGATGGTGTTTTACCAGTCAGTTTAGTTGAACTTAAACGATGATCTTTGGTTGAACTTCAATAAGGTTTAGGGAGGTTATGACTGGTTCACTGGTTATGACTGAAAATGATTATATATATATATATATATATATATATATATATATATATATATATTGTGGCATCACGGTGGGCCAGCTAGCAGAGGGGTGTGGTGTTCGTGTGGAGGTCTGGCTGCCACACCACAAGATGGCTGCCAGTGGCACTACATCTCCCAGAATGCAGCAGCGCCCAACCAGGTGTAGGTGCTTAAGGCACCTGATGGAAGGGGCATTTAAGACAGGTGGTGCCTGTTGTGAGAGGGTGAGCCACGAGAGCAGGAAGAGCCAGGAGGGAGAACAGCGAGCACTTGAGGTGCGGGTGAAGCCGTTGTGGAAACGCTTGCTGAAGCGCTTGCTAAGCCGCATCGGAAGCCGGGAAGGACCTGGATGGAGGAACTTTAAGCTGCAACTACAGTGGGCAGGATGTAAGTGAGGAGCAACTTTATGAAGCCTATGTTTTTGCCTTTGAAGAACTTTTATGTTTGCTTCCTGAAAGACTTTGTGTTTGGTGAATAAACCTGATCCTCGTTTGAAAGCACTTTTGCCGGCTCTGTCCTGTTGATTACGCACTGCCCTACACCCAGCTCAGTGGTAAAGCCTCTCATGATGCCACAATATATATATATGTTTAGTCATTTCTCAGCAGGTACAACATTTAAGTGGAACTTCATTGAAAGAAAAATGCTAATGCAGTGCTTAAAAATTATTATAGGCCTATTTTATTGACATGGTGTCATTTTTCCTAAAGGTAGATCTGCAAAACATGGAGTATACTGTCCGGAGTAGCGTTTCTACCTCTTTCATTATAGGGACTTTCCATGCGTCATCAATTCACAAGTTCTCCCTATGGGCCACGCAGTGTTGCTCAGTCAGGTGCGGTACCTGACGCTTCAGTAAAGCAGCCGCTCCTTTATATCTGCCTAACATGACAGAAGCACCATCTGAAGTAAACATTACCATTTTGTTCATGTCTAGCGCATGACCTGCGTAGAACTTGGTAATGGCATCAAGGATGTTTTTTTTGCAGTGCATCCTGAAAGCTGAATGATTCCAGCAAAAACGGTCTTGTAACTTTACATTTAGTCATTTAGCAGACGCTTTTGTCCAAAGCGACGTACTGAAATCAGTTTGCTCCCGAAACTTAATGTAAAGCACAAGGATCTTCGGTGAGAATTTGATAGAGTTCCCATGTCTAAGTCTTAATGTTTTCAATGCGTCTACATGGACTTTCTGTGTCAGATGACGCTTTAGGTAATCAAGCTTCCACTCGGACCAAGTTTTCCCATGAGCGAACTCTCCTTTCGCTTTTGCCTCCGAGCAGAATTTGCAGATCACGCCACTCCTTTCTTATGTAAATATTATGGATGCACCGATACCAGTATCGGTATCGGTGCCGATACTTCGTTAAAATACTCGTACTCGTTTTTGAATTGCCGATACCAAGCACCGATACCACTCATCAGTATTTCACTGCATCAAACTGGCCGGGCTATGCTGACACAAAATGTGATTTATTGTCCTACCTGTCCTTCCACTCTCTGCCAGACTAGTAAGTAGCTTATTTGCCGTCTTGTGTTGCATTTGCTTGATGTTTGACTGTGTTAGGAAAGTTTGTCATAGTGTCAAAGTATTTCAGTATACAGGTTTCGCTAAATTTAGCTGCTAGCATCTCGTTAGCGATTAGCAATTCCATTGTGCTGCCTTAACAGCGATTTGGGCTCATTTTAAGATAAATGACGACGAGAGGAGTAAGGCACAGTGTAAGAGCTGCACTGCTACGGTGTCGAGGGGCGGAAAGGAAAGTACGTTGTTTAACACAAGCAATTTCATTAACGGGACTGTAAAAAGTTTGGGAACCACTGTGGTAGAGGATAACTGTCCACCATTATGGCTTTATTTGGTTCTCGTAGATCTACGCACATTCTTATGCCACTTTTCTTTTGTGTAACAACGATGGGTGAAACCCAGGGTGAGGCATCAATTCATTCAATCACTCCAGCAGAGAGCAATTTGTTCAATTCGTCAGACACAGCTGATCTGACAGCGAAGGGCAGACGGCGTAGCTTCTGTCGAACAGGTGATGCAGACTCAATGATCTTGACTGTGCATAAATCCTTTAGCGCAGCCCATAGCTGGCAAATCTTTGCTGGCTGTGGCCAGTTGCATTACTGGTCTGTAGGTAGGAGATGCAGAAAGCAATGTACCTCCTTCAATACGCAGTTTAAGAGCAGTTATCAAGTCCATCCCCATTAATGGGGTTCCATTGTCTGTAACATAAAAGTTCACTTTACAAGCATCATTGTCTCTCACCACTGTAGCAGGCATGCACCCCAGCACTTTGATTGGAGTTTGGGAGTAGGTCACAAGGCGAGCTGCAGGTGGTTGTAGGGTCACTCCCTTGAAGTATTCCTCCACTATTCCTTGGGGCAGAACCGACACCTATGCTCCAGTATCCACTGTCAATGTAACAGACTTTTGCATGGTCCCGGCGCATATATCCACAGTGCAATTCAGTTTAGCCGGCGACTCTTCTCTTTGCAGCAAAAGGAGTGTGTATTCGGGTATGTCCACTTTGCGCACGCTGTGAGTCTGTGCAGCAGACCTACACACACGGCTAAAATGTCCTCTCTTATTGCAAGTTTTACACACGGCAGTGCTAGCTGGGCATTCCGGTGCATTTGCCAGATGCTTGTCGGATCCACAGCGAAAGCAGGCACAGGAATTTGTAGCAGGAGTGAAACTGACGGTGGACTGACCTGTAGATGACCCCACTCGCGCATTTTTCCATGGATGTCGACGTTGCACTGTTCTGTGTACCTGGACTGCTTGCACAGGTAACCCACTTTTAGTCATGCATTTTGCTTGCTCGATCTCCATCTCCATCCGCTCCATCTGACTAGCGATAGTAACGGCATCCTCTAATGTCAATTTCTGCTTTAACAACAGTCTTTCCCTTATGCGTGCATGTGCAACGTGTTCCACTAATTGGTCACGTATCATGTCATCACCGTTAGCAAACTCACAGGTAGCGGCTAGCTGGCGCAAAGCAGTCACATACTGAATTATAGATTCATCTGCTAGCTGAACTCGCTTCCGAAATGTGTCGTTCCACTACGATGTTTACCTTTGGTGTGAAGGAGCCATGCAGAGAAGTTAGCGCAGTTGCCAACGTATCACCAGTGTTCGGTAATGTGTAGAATATCCTTTGGCCCTCTGTGCCTAAACAGTGAAGTAGAAGAGCGTGTTGTCTTGCCCCAGTCCATTATTGTCCTTCCACATCGATTACCAGGCAGTAGTTTTGGAAAATCTTCACCCAGGATTTGAATGGAATGGCAGGCTCCCCTGGCGCTGGCAGAAACCAATCCGGGAAAGGTGTATTCGTAGCCATCGTCGAAAAAAATTATAATTGCAGTAAATTCTAACGTGAGTAAGTTCCTCGTCGCCAATTTGTTATATTGCAAGAAGAAAGGAACACGAGGCAGGCATGTAACTTCAAACTCTTTATCTAAAGTAGGAGCAGCTATTCGGCATGGTATATCGTTAAGGCTTCATCCTCGAACACTAAGTACTTCTCACACATAACAGTACAATACAGCGACACCTAGTGGTGTGGTTGTAGAATGAAGACACAACACAGTGAAAGCTCATTTTAGAAAATCAGCAACTGAGAGAAGCTAAAGAACTGTTATGTACCACACTGTAAAGTACTTTCTCACATTAGCTATGTCTTATGTTTGATGTGTACTGTGTGCTGACAAGGTATAGTGGACTGTTACTGTTACAAACCTCAGCACGCTAAGTGTGTTTTAGTGTAAATATATTTCAGTTCTGTGTAATGATCTTTTCCAACAAAAATACTTTGTTTGCTGTAAATTGTGGCACAACTGAATTGAATTGCATTGCAGTGGATTTTGCCAAAATAAACTGTAACGATGCAACCAGCCTAACAAAAGGTTTTAGTTTTAGGTTTGTTTTAGTTTAGTTTGTAGCTAGCCTGTGACAGTTCATAGTGACCATATGAAAAACTAAATTGACCCACAAATTTGATTTGAAAAAGGAATGATTACATTTTGAATGCAGAGTTTTATCTTGCAAGACTGTAGTGTTGTGATGCAAGGTTTGAAAAATTGAGACCAAGTTTCAGAAAATATGTGGAAGCAGTTGTAAGAAACTGAAAGTCAAAACAGTGCAAGGTTGGCCAGTATTTCAAAGTGACTTTATTGCCCATAGCAACGAAACATGTCATACAAGTGAATGATTCATGTTAGAAGAGGAAACCACAGTAGTAACAACTCAGTTTTAATCCTAAAAATTCACCACACATAAAAAAAACACTGCCTTTCACCGTAGTTATCTAAAACTAATATAAGGATAAAAGTATTAAGGACTATCCTTTCAAATGGCCACACAGCATCCCATGCATGGCCCTTGAATCTATCTATCCTGAGGTTCTCGTTGGGTTTGAGCTATGATGACATCAGGATATCAAATGTCAGTGGAGCCATGTGTGAAAACAAGGATATAGTGGTCATAGTTTTGGGAAATGGATCTGTCAATTGGTAGATGGTGTCATGGTTTGGAATGTTTAGTTAATATTGCCCAGTTATAGTGTTTAAGCAAACGAGAAAAACTGTACTAGAAAGACAAAAAGAATGAAGAAGAAATACTCTACGCTTTCAAATGGCCACACTGTTGTCCACATTTTTGGGGTCCAGATAGGTGTAGGGAAGCTCCAGCTTCTTGTTCCGCTCCTCGATGTCATCTGACAACTTCTTCAGATCCTTTTGAAAGTCTTTAAAGAGCTTGCAGGGGACCTCTTCATCATACAGCTCTTCTGGGACATCTCCCAGAGAGTACTAGAGACAGCATGTTAAGATTGTAATGGCAAATAACATGTTGATAATAAACATGTTGCTAATAATGTTTAACACACTATGTGTGACAGCACATTGATATTCTGTAAGTGCCCACTGTTAAAATATCAGGTCTGATTAACTGAAAATGCTTACAGATGCCAGATATGCTTTAAACATAATGAACAGACTGATTTTCTTGTAATATAACAGTAAGGTTATGCACACCAGAAAAATGCCATTAGTAAATAGTGCCATTAGTAAGCCATTGTCATCAAGAGCGATTTAATAGAACAAAGGCATTCAGATTCTTCACAACATTCATATTTTTTACTTAAAATAAAACAACTGTATTGCCGTCTTAAAACATGTGCCTTGATATTGTCCAAACTCACATGGTCTGTTGACTTTGTGCTAAGCAGTCTAAGGACAGCCATTCCATTCACAGTCGTGCCCTTATCAGGTAGGGTCTCCCGGATGGTTTCCTCATTGGTCTGGCCTTTTTGCTCGGGAGGGGGCTTTCTTAAGGCAGTGGGGAAGTTAGGCATAAAGGCGCCAAACTCAAACTGGGGACATTTTATAAAAGAATATTAGTCACGAGATAAAATAACTGCATCCTAAATTATTGTTAAATGACCTGCCAATGTCAAAATGTCAAAGAATAACTACAGAACCTCATTATCCTGACTTAACATGGATCCTAACAGTGGATTAAGAGAGTAGTAAGACACAAAGGGAGGTTGTGGCACTGCCACAGATTAAGTAGGACGTAGATCACACCCTCACACCTATACCCCAGTTAAGTAAAAAAGTTAATGTTAAACTGTTGAGGTAGTAGTGAGGGAGGCTAGATAAAGTCCTAAGGGTAATCTACTTTTTACTTATAGTTACTGGTCAATGGTGACATTCTGACAGGAAAAAGGGAATTTTAAGTTTCTGATAAAAAGCACGCCTGAGGAAACAGACAGGAAGTGCATGTGCGGGACACCTTCCTGGCAGGTGGAGAAACCATTGCTGTGTGCCAGTTTGTGGAGTATAGACCTCACTTGCCTGTTTGGAGATTGTGGATTATACGGTAGGTTGATTCTTGGATTCTTTTTTTGCAAGAGAAGAGTTTTTTTGGGTGAAACCAATCCTTTTGTTTGCTGTTTAACCAGGGCTGGATATTGTTTAAAGGCCTACTTTTTCTTTTTGGGCTCTCCTGTGTTCCATCTCATAATGGACAAAAGCTTAAAAGGACTTAATTTATGGCGTGATATGTATAATTCCTTTGTTATTCAGTTTTTCCAGTATGATTGTTATGTTTATTTCTTGATGATTTAATGTCCTGAACTAAAGTTGAGAGATGGAAAAGAACTGACTTGAATTATTTATAGAACATATGTACAACTCTAGAACCAAATTGATCCAAAGACGTTTTAAAAGAAATTACCTGTCCATTGTTGAGAGCGGCATGTTGGGCAGTGACAGTGAAGATCACCATGGTGACAAACTTGACGAGATCATTCACTGCCTCAAAAGTCTCAGGTATTCCTGAGGAAAGGAACACAGACATGTACATTATAAACATAGGAGTCACACAATGTCAAACTGAGTTCACATCTGTGGAACATCAAAACACAGTAAAATGAACTTCACTCCCTGTGTCCACAGTCATGACGACACTAAGAATTGGCAGGCATTAATACTAGTGTGTGTTGACTCTAATTCCTCATAAAACTGGAAGTTCATGGAAGTCCTATGTGGCTTTTACTAAAATGTCTTGTACAATTAGTTCTTTTTTTATTTTGTATTATATTTATTTTGTATTCTTAAAGGTCAGTATTGCTGTACACACCTGTGCTCTTCTTTCCCTTGAAGCCATTGGTAAATATCTCACTGATCCAGCTCTGCAGCTCTGTGTCCTTCTTCACGTCATCATCAGATTTGTAGTAATGTTGTACGACTCCTTCAACATACCTGCAAACGACGACATAGCTTGGTGTACAATGTAGTGGTTAAAAAAAAAAACTTTGCAGCTCTAACATAGTGAGGTAATTCTGAAAGAACATTGAAAATGTGAAACAGTGAAATCATATTTGCAAATATAATTTTGCAAATATAGATTGATTTTAACAAACATGGTATAAAGCGAGATTTGTGTGTACAATCGGCAACACTACTCCAATTTTCCAATGGTAAGCGTACTTGTTGATAACGTTCCACATTTTCATCCCGTCATCTCTGTAGTAGTAATGTGGTACTTTGTCCAGGCCTCTCTCAGAGATGTTATCAGGCAGGCAGAGGGAGCTGTAGGTCAGGGATGCAGTCGCACGCACCAGCAACTCATACAGGGCTGCACCACCAATGCCTGAATACTAGGATTATAAATGATGAAGAATCACTAATAGAGTTAAAGAACACAGTAACACCACATATGAGTGGACATATGCGTTGAAATTACTATGGTTAATGTTTGATTTAACAAATCCCTGAATATAAAGTATGAAAGTGTACTTACATAGTGATATAATATTCATCTTATTAAAACCCTTTGGGGACTGAGACCTGTTAGACTTTTTTAGGTAGTGCCTTGATGTTTTTGTATATTTCCTCTAATTAAAAACATTGATGCACAAGTGGCATATATGTAGAATATTAAAGGTTTCTGGGGGTGTTCTTTTTATGACTAGGACAAAAACTCACAGAGCTTTAAAGGCATATTGACAACAAGAGCAAACAACTAAATATCCCTCCAGAGGGATATTGTCCCCATGTTGATATTGTTTAATTAGTATTGTTTTTTGTGGTTTGCATACTTTGGTGATGACACCATCCTCGGAAATCAGCCGATTTCTCGCCAAGATGTTGATCTGGAATGTGTAACGAGTGTGGGGAATGAGAAGCTACAAAGGGGAAAAAAATAGTGAACAGCATGTCAGCTCATGGTATCATGATTGTTCATAATGGCTCATTAAAACAAATGTAGACCTTTTTATTTACATGCCGGACAGGATTCTCAGCATATCCAAAATCACCAGATCAGCCCATGTGAAGGCCAATGTAAATTACTCTTTTTAAATCGATCTTGGGTGTTTTCACTGTTAGCCATTTCAAGTCAAAACCATCTCATGCATGTCAGATTCCATACCTTGTAAAGGGGGTGTGGGAAGGGGAGGTTTCGCAATGTTGCCATGGTGAACACCTCAGCCAGCCAGTGAGTTCTCAGCAGGTGAATATCAACCTCCTGCACGCTGAACTCTGCAGCCCGCACATAGATCTTAGCCAGCTGCCAATCATACTTTGAGTCAGTGGGCAGGAAGATGGGGTTGTGAACCCCATTCTTTTGCCCTAACTGTGGAGGAAAGACAAAAACACATTAAACTGGCACACCAGTATGTGAGGGGGACATCTGCCCAATTCAATCCAGTTGTACTACTTTATATGTCACCATTATCAATAGACGTAGTCTAAAAACGCTTTACAGAGCCCAAGGCCTGAACCCCCCAGAGCAGAGATCCCCAAAGTGTGGGTAGAGGGCGGTGTTTTTGAAAAGAAATGTGTAGTGTCAGTGGAGTGGGGGGGGGGGGGTGTATAGTCATGGCATAATGCTGAAAGGAAAGAAGGAATTTACTAAGACTTGTAAATTAGCATGGCCATGACTTGAATTAAAATGTATTTTAGTCCCCAAGGAGTTCAAAACATTATGACCATTTGGTATTACGGTGCATATTTATTCCTCAATTTTGTTCAGTGGAAGAACATTTCGATAGAAGGGATGTGTTTACCTGAATGGCGATGGGCAGCATCATATCGTAAGAGTCGCAGTAGAGCAGGACCAGGGGAGCTGTGAGATACTGCTGTCTGCCATGGACTTCATTTGCCACAAGTCCATCCAACATCTTGTAGTCACAGAGGAAAATTTTCTTTCTCTGGATGGTTTACGTGTTGTTGTAGGCAAACAATAAATAGACAGAATATACAGAAAATAGTTTAGAATTAGGCAAACACAATCTAGATTTACCCAAGAGGAATGTGATTTTTTGGGTTGATGTAAAATAATTATTCAATAATTAATTAATTAAACAACAATATACAGCAAAGGCAACTACTTTTAGTATCATCTTCAAATTAATTTTTATGGTGTATGATCATGTGAAGGACATATAAAGACATGTGTCTTTTCCACTTGCCATACACCATATATGGCCGGACCTTTTATCAGTACCAACTGAGCTGCTGGTTGTGTCTGTAAGGTTTCTGCATGCCTTTTTAGGTTGTTAGCTTGCTAGCTTCAGACCCAAACTCCTTACTTCTGCTTTAAGTATACACTGCACACCTATAGGGTGTGGTACTAGTAACGAGAGGAAAGGTAAGTAGCACCAATGGTCCTTTCAAGCTTATTTTTTTTAGTTTTCACTTTCTTTAGACCCTAACTAACTACTAACCTATTAAATTGGTATTATAGTGTTCCTATGGTTCAACTGATAGAACCATGTGCTTACAACCCCAAGGTCATGGGCTTGATAGCCAGGAAGGACACACATGCAATCTGATAATGCATGATTCTACTGTATTGTAAGCCACTTTGGATAGAAGCATCTGCTAACTGAATACATGTAAAAGTGAATGCATTGATTCCTCCACTGCCAAACTGTTGTGTGACTGATAGCCTACCGTCACTTCCTTAATTAAGGTGCTTCCTCCTAGAAGGTCGTTGACCATCTCCTCTGGCAGCTTTGAGCAGAGCTGGATCATCATGACGTGTCTTTCCCACTAGCCATCCAGTATATACACTATGTAGTTTTATCTCCAACTTTGAGCCTACCTTCATCTCCACCTCCAAACTGCTCCCTCCTAGGGAGTCTTTGACCATCTCCTCTGTGACTCGGAAGTTAGCTGGCAGCTTTGAGCAGCGCTGGATCATCATGGGGTTGAGGCCATTCAGAAACTGATAGCCAAAGAACTCGTCCTCATCCCAGTGCTCCTGAACGTATTCTACAAAGCATGCTGTGTCAGAACATCTGCTACAGGTACAAACAGCACTTTCATTTTTTTCAGTAGAGTGATTCTGAGCAGGTCATTTAAGATGATTTAAGTTTAAGATGATTACCAATGGTTTTGTTGCTGTGTGCACCAATGATTATGTCCAGTTGCTTGCACATGTTGGTTTCCCATGTCTCTTTGCTGTCAACTAATCTTGCCACCGCCAGAGCAGCTAACCTACACACACAATACATGGGTATACAGTCCAAACATTATGAGTGGAACTCAGCTTGATATACAACCTATGACCAATCACAACTTACTGTGAACATCTTGTTAGTTACTATTATATTAGATATTGTATTTGTTCGGTCTTCAATAATGCAAGGCTGTTTTGCAAATGCTCGCCGCTTCTATGCAAAATACAGTAAAAATACGCGGTTCATGTTAAAATCACTACAGTTTACTTTTAATTAAAGCATACTTCAAATTAAATCTAGTTATAAATATTTAGCATTTCCACCAATGAAATCTATTACCTAAGTAAAAATTAGACTAAAAGCACACTTCAAATTCAGGCTAACCTAAAAACAGAAGACGATTACACTTTTCATTGTACAAACAATAATGCTGAAATGGTGAAGCTTGGTGTTGGCCCATCGCTTATGAACTATCTAAATGAAAGTGGGAATAATACAGTAGGTGCTTTTAGCTGAGTGTAGAGGGCAAATCCTTGAAAATATTACTGTTTATTTTTGACTACAGCATACTTAAAATTGAATAATACTACTACTATTACTACTACTTCCACCACTACTACTACTACTAGACAGCATTCTCTCTATAATGTCACCTATACCAACTTAACTCTTCTGTGGTGCTTGGGTCTGAATGTAAATCATAGGTGAGAAAAAGGCAAACGGTGAACAGTCAGCATGTCACAAAAAGATGAACTCCACAGGAGGGTTGAAAAATGCCTTAAGCACTCACTGCGTTCCTGCATTGTAGTAAAAGTCGATGGTTTTCGTGTAAGAGAATCGGACTTCAGCAGGCATATCAAGGGCAGATTCATAGTGGTTAATGTGGGGCATGCCCTCGGCATACACTTTCCACCTGTTAATAGAATATTCAGCCGTGTTTTAAAGCAAATAACTTAACTTAATTTAATGTAGACACTCTCTGCTCATTCACTCTGGGCTCGCTGTCCACAAACCCAAATAGCTCCTGACGTTCCTCTAGCTGCCTCATCCTGTGTCTTTGGGCTATTGGGTTGGTGTCCTGGAACACAAGGGAAGCTGAAATGGAAATGTATAAAGGGTAACATTAATTGACAATCTGAATACTTTTTAGTTTAATACTGTTTATTTTCACAGGAATTGTTAAACACATTTGTCCAAAGTGAGCATTTTTGAAAAAAACTATACTTTGTACACATTATTCCCTGGTCATTGGAAAATGACTTTTTTTTTCTATTATTTTACTAGAAACACTGGTGTGTTGAGCCAATGGATATATCACAGTCTTCTGAGATATTTTTTTTTCAAAGACATCTTAAATATAAAATATATCAAATATATCATCAAATATAACACATGAATAAGAACTTCATATTGTATAGCCATCTGCAAGGCATCACCCAATGAACATCACAACAAATATGTAAGTATGATAGCAATGCAATCTCTAGTCCTGACCCTATGCAGGAGTTATACCTCATTTGAGCAAAGTACACTTTTGACATTGTACATCACAAGAAGACACACTATTGTTTGGTTACAAACAATATCAAAATGTGTGTATTATACAATCATGTTGTGTGTGTGCAGTACATTTCAAACACATCACCTCTGAACTTTCAAGTAGGCTACACGGGTACATGTGGATTCTAGCCTTTCTGAAATGGGAGTGCCTACCTTTGGCAGTTCTTAAAACAAGATTCTCCTCACAGCCAAGCCATCGGTAGCATGGGAACAAAATCTCGTCATCTTCGGGCGTCCTGACCAAGATTTTGTCGCAAAACCACTGGTTGTCAACGCCCAATATCGCCTCGGAGGAGAGCGTGACAAATGAGCTCTCCTAGGGACGCTTCGCACTCTACCTTAAATGTTCGCTCCTGATGAAAAGATAATTTAGAGTAAATACATCGTTTGCATATCATCCTCCATACCAAGTTTATTATCACTCTTTAAAATATTTCCTATTAAAGGTGAGGCCTATTATTTATAAAAGTGTTTTGAATCTGAATCGCTAGCTAGCATTCTAACTTATGCTTTTGTTGTAACCTGATTTATGTTGAGCCGTAAAATTAGTTTATAATTGTTTTTGCGGGTGTCATTCCTGGACAGTTGCCAAATCAGAAAACGATATCCTTGTAAAGCAGTCTTTGTTGACACCAAGGTGTCCACTTAACTAGTCTGTCTGTCTGAATTGATTACTGTAATTTGTTTTACAGAATTATTATACGGCTCAGTCGATCTGAATTGGCCATCCCAACGTTTGGATGTCTGATATTTCTTGATATTGACCACTGCGAAAAATGAATTACTGCTGTCAGTGACAACGGTCTTTGTGCTTCTAATTGACATCTTTCATATCATTCCACAAGTAGTTTGTTCACTGAACGTGACAGAAACGTGATCCAGGACGGCACACATCACGGAAATGTATTGAAAAGCAAAAAGCACTTGTAAGCTAGAAAGCTATTACTTAAGTGCAAACTACGTGGTCATTGGTCTTTGTAAGGAATTTGCATGTCTTTTAGGTAATTAGCTCACTATTGTTTTTTTACATATATTTAAACTGCTTACTGCTGCTTTAAATTATTCACAATTTGGCTGTTCTTGGTTTTAGGGAGGTTTTTGCTTATCATTTGTGTTATAAGCTCGCTAGTTTAAGTTGCTTTAAATGGGTGTACTTACCGATCCTTGCGAAAGTACCGAGGCGATATTTGCGGGCTTATTCTCACTCTCAGCCTCAGTACCACGCAGTTGGATGTAGATAGAGCTACCGGTATCAGAAAAGGGCCTCGTTCCAGTGTGCAATGTTACTAAGTAGGTCACCATGGCTATTCTGCAAAGTAATGGTCAGAGATTCCCAAAAGAAAATATTAACATGATAAATCACCTAAGAATCGACATGAAATCTAGAAGTCCAGAGAAAGTGAGTGAGAGAGAGAGAGAGAAAGAGAGTTTGAGTTTTCAAAGGTTTTAAAGGTTTCAAAGTTAAAATCAACAAACAAGCAAACAAAAAAAAATCATCATTTACCACTGAACATAGAACTCCTATTAATTACCAAATACTCTCAAACATTTCGATATTTTCAGTTGCTTTATAAAAGCGACAATCTATAACAAGTCTAGATTTGATCAGTATTTAAGACCATATATTTTTCATGCTAAACCCATTGGCAGACTTGGCACACCCTCTTCCCATTTCCCAACAGTATCACTTTTAGACCAGTTAATTCGTATGGAAGAAACTATTTTAAAAGCTTTAAAGACTTTAAACAGAGTATCTACGTCATTCTGGTCACTGATCATTAAAATTACATTACAAATTTCAGTTGGGTCTGACAGCATGTCACCAGTCTCAGGTGTGTCTATTTCATTCACGCTCTGGAAGCGTGATCTGACCAAAGCCCTTTGTGTTTTCCGTCCTAGCAGGTGAGATAATTTCGTTTTCTGTAAACAAACTATCCAAGAGCTCTCGATTATTAGAGGATTGTGCCAAATTCTGGTATTTTAAAATATTATTTTATAATGTATTCATGGCCTGGATTGTATCTTTGGTGACATTAAAAGTGTACTTTGGACATAATTTGTATCTTTCCATACTCCCACCAATTTCGTAATGATTTAAAAGTGTTCTCACCTTTAATAGGCAAACGGAAAAAAAAACTACATATATTTTAAAAATGGCTATCGTTTAACAAGGCAGTGTTAAAATGCCAATAAGCACTTTGGGATTTTATAGAGTTGATGAAGACAGAACATATTACTAGGCTATGGTCTGAAAAACTCTTTGGAACAATACAACAATTCATGAAAATATTAAGGTGGTGCTTAAAAGTATACACTCGATCAAGTCTAGCAATAGCAAATAGCGCATCTGTAAGACCATGTATACTGACTCATATGTTCATGCAATGTTACTGCAACTGCTACCAACAGTACAACAGATGAACATAAAAGACAGAAAAGTTAGAAAATAAAGAACACTTGTTCAGGGGGCACAGCTCACACTGTGTGTGTGTGTGTGTGTGTGTGTGTGTGTGTGTGTGTGTGAGAGAGAGAGAGGGCTCACGCTCACAAACGTTCCTACTCACACTATCCCAACATGCACTGTGTGTGTGTGTGTGTGTGAAGGAGAGAGAGAGAGAGAGAGAGAGAAGGAGAGGTGATAAAGTGCAATAATACAATAGGAATGCAGGCCTATAGCAATCAAGGTTGTGGTGTGTGTGTGTGTGTGTGTGTGTGTGTGTGTGTGTGTGTGTGTGTGTATGTGTGTGTGTGAAACTCACCTGTAACTGTAAGAGAAGTTGCACAGCTACTGTTGTAAGACGCGTAACAAAGAGAGCGCTGTCTGTGGTCTTCAAAATAAATCTTGAGAGTGAACTTTTCTTACATTCGAAGGCATTCTTATAGTACACTGGGGAAGGGATGGGAGGTATTAGTTTACGATTCTAAGATAGGCGGGTTTAGTGTGCACAAGCCACACCTTCAGGTCTGTCTCACACACATACACACACACAAACAAAGAGAAAGTTATGCAATGCCTATGTAAAAGTGCCTTGATGACAAACATATCTTCAATCTGTTACCAACTGTATGAAACAAATTATTGTAAGAGGGATGGATGTAAGTTGCACAATCACATTTCTTGGCAACGCCACGAGCAGTGTTGTGAATGAACGCGTTCAAAAGAACGCGTTCATTGAACACGTTCATTTTTATGAGAACGATGAACTGAACGTAACTTCATGACAAATAATGAATTTGAACGGTGAACACGTTCATATTATCTGAGGTCTAGCTAAAACATTACGGAATGTTTTCCTTCTACTGAGGAAATACGCTGTCTAAATCGAATGTTTGTACCATGTCGTTGGCCATAGTAATTGTTTGTTAAATTGCCCAGACAGACCATGTTTCGGTAAATTACCATATTTGGTAATTGCGTTGGTCATGTGACTCCACTTCTCACGGTGCAATGTTTTGATATCGCTTCACGGCATATTTAGATGGAGTAGCAGTTAACTTCGGGCATATTTTCACATAATTGAACGTTGCACTTTCTTGAAGTTGTGTTCGTCCACGTGAGTTTGACTTTGTAGCCTACCTTGTCATTATGTGTTTGTTATAGTTTAGCTTTCTCATAATTGTTACGAGCACTGTCACTTAATTAATCTAGCATGATGCACTGTTCGTGAACTCGCTTAGCATAAGCTGCTAATGTACAAATACGAGTGTTACAGGGTTTACGTATGCTAACTTTTGAGCGGTCTTTCGTTTAGTGTACATGCCCTTGTTGATCTGAGATTAAGCCAGTAGCATGTCATTGCTGAAGAGGTTAAATTATTACCTTTAGTTCCCTGTATAATTCATTATTTAAATGGTAGGCTACTACAGTGCTGTGTATTAATGTATATTTTCTGTTTGTACTTTACTTTCACACACACACACACACACACACATACAAACATACACCCACCTACAATTTATCCCATTCATTGTTGTTAATGCAATACAAAGAGTGAAGAATCAAACTGAATATCCAAGTCTCCATTCTTTTCCATTCTAATCGGATGACCCTCAGTGATTACACATTTCCCGAACCCCCTCTATAACAGTAGCCTACCCGTATAATTTCTGCGATACCTAAACCAACTAACTCGACTTCACCCTACATTACCCATGAATCATCGTACACACATGTATACCAAACAAGCAACGTATTCCAAGGCAACAGCTCTCGGTGTCAATATAAAAATGGCAAGTGAAAGCGAAAACAGAGACGCAGACTCAGCGAGTAGGCCTACATCCGATCCACCTTATTTTTATGTGCGGGATTTTTACACACTGTCT